>NC_135788.1:28530000-28853500 GCF_051106095.1 Pogona vitticeps | reverse complement strand
CTTTGAGGCTCAAAGCTAGGACTTGAAATTTGAAGTCCTCATCTACAAATGAATAACATGTTGTCAAGGAATCAGGACCATAAATTTGCTAGGATGTTCAGTACCACTAGTTTACTGGTAGTAGGGAGAAAATAAAATATCCACTTCATGTTGCAGAGTTTTGAATTTTAGAATCTCTATGCTGCACAGCAGAAAAGCAGAATTAGTTTCAAGTTCCCCAGAGTAGTCCAACTTTTTTTCTCATCAACTGGCACTTACTGTCTCAATAACTCACTCTGAAGCATTAATTGGGGAAAGAATAAAAAGTTTCATTACACACGGTTGAGTAGATAAGAGCAAACTAACAAGCATGGCTGCAGCAACACGCCTCAACAGACTCACTTTTTCAACAAACTGACTGACCCCAGATAAAGGAGAGAGGTAAAGCATTTAGTAGAGAGGCATGACTACCTTCGAATTCAGAGGCAAGGAAGGAACTATTGGTTAATGCAGTTAATGACTGGCAGTCACCCAGCCCAGAAATGTCCCTCCCAGCCACACCTGCTAGGGGCAGCATGCAAGGCTGAAAAATTTCAACACTTATATCTTTCATCTTAAAGCTCCTAGTTTGATTATTTTTCTTCTTTTTTGCCACTTCTTTTCAGAGTGCAATTCCCTGCAAAGTTTGAGGATCTTGTTGAATTCACTGGGGCTTCTTCTGAGTTAAAAGAGGCTTAAGATGAGGCTGCAAAACTGTTGACCAAAAACATGAAGTAATTTATGCACTCAGAGATTCTTTTGAGATATTTTACATGGGGCAGGCATAGGCAAAATCCACCCCACCCCCAAAAAGAAGCATATTGTCTTCGACTAAGTTTGTCAGGAGCTGTATGCTAACAGTGGGCAGGGCTAGATGTCCCCTTCACAATGTCTCTATCACTCCGCTTCTAAAATGTCTCTTTCTCCCATATGTTCATCTCTTCACTCAAAAGAGAGAAACCCTACACTCACACGCTCACCTTCAGTTTGCCACAATTGCCATTCATGAGCAAACATCACATATCAGACACAAAAAAGTGTCTTATGTCACCTTAAAAGAATGATAGTTAAACCCCTATTGCTGGTTTGACACAAATGGTGTTAGGCCTTGCTGACAAATAGCTGTAAATTACAGTGTTGATGTAGATATTTGATTCGCACTGGTTTGTGCAAGTTAGCTCCAGCCATGTAATATCTACACTAACTCGGTAACTTGCAGTCATTTGTTGCCCCTGCTCTGGCCAAGGAACAAGGATGGCCCAGCATATTTTGCTGCCTGAGGCAGAGCAACAAACAATGGTACTGCTTCCCTCCAATTCAAGGTACCGAGTACCCAAAGCAACCACAATATTTTGGTATCTGAGGCAGAAAATTTCTCAAACCACTTTTCCCCTGTTTCATAATTTAAAGAAAGATAGAAAAATGTGATTAGATTAAATCATCGACAATTTTCTGTCCATTCATGCCACTCCGAATCTGCAGTCTGAGGCATATGCCTCACTCTTTCTTACAGCAAGGCTAGGCTCAATGTGGAAGAAGACCCTGGTGGAGCTGCTATAACTGCCATAGACTGCATGACGTGGAACCACAGATTCCCCGTTTCAGATTTAGCTCACAGAATTTGTTAGTCAGAAACAGCTTTACTTTTTGGCATTGTGAATTGTAACTCTCAGGTAAAAATAGACACCCTCCACAAAAGGCTAACTCAGCTCCATCTGTAGAATCTACAGCTTGGTGTTTCTGTTTTAAAATGCATTATTTGGCTTTGTTCCATTATAATTCCTTTATGTTTTTATTGTTGGAGAGAACATATTTTGTCTTTTGTTGAAGTTTAATGTCATGTTCAACATATAAAATATTTCCTGATATACATATTTTCCTGCTTTCCTGTGGAGGAAATACACCTCTCAAGGGGAGTTTTTACTTCTTTTGAGATTTTAAAAAATGTGCACAAACACAAGTATAGTATATTTAGAATTAAGGAAGGAATTGATTCAAATCCCATTATTTATGGGGTTAGCAAACAAATGGCACTTAAATTATATAGAATAATGGTGTGTAATAATGGATGAAATTATTCCTTCCTTCTTAAAATGTCTTGCATTGTATTTATGTGCCACATTGTTCACGTCAATTGCTGCTCTGAATTATCTGTGATTTGTGCAGTATTTTGTGATTCTTAAAATGTGGAAACAAATCCATGGTGTCCAGGCTCCCAACAGCTGATATATTATCCCTAAACATAGTGCCTAGCATGCAAAGTCAAATGTGGGCAATTCTGTTAAGCTGCTTCATTGTCTGACTAACAAAAGACATAGCAACCAATTATGGTGTGTATTTTTCTGCTTTCCTACTTCCAGCAATTACTTGTCGAAAACAAGATGGCGGACAAGCTGACATTGGTGAATGCCTTAAGCATGCAGGCTCATTACCACCCTTAACACAACCCTGCCAGATCCCTTGCCAAGACGACTGTCAATTAACCAACTGGTCAAAGTTCTCTTCTTGCAATGGGGATTGTGGAGCAGTAAGATCAAGAAAACGCATTCTGATTGGTAAGAACTGGAAAATGCCAAGAGAAAGAGTGGTATTAGCATTGCAACTGTGGTTGTTAATGGTTATCAGTGATGACATTACTCTAGAGACAGACTATCATAAACATCATAAATGACATTGATTCAGAGAGTCTACTCTGATTAGATCTGGATTTGCCTCACATAAGTTGGTAAAATCCCTATGGTGACTGACAGGGAAATATTAAATACATTTACTCAAAAGTAAGTCTTACCAGGTTGTCTGAGACCCAGTAATAGGTAAATATGTATAGGACTGAGCTCTCAGATGGGGAAACTATTGCTACACACGTTGAATAAAGTTTTCAGCCAGAAATCTCTAGATACAAATGGGTCAGAAAAACTTGTTTTGTCTTTTGAACTGCTTGTATCACCCATGTTTGTGGATTTTGGTAAATGGCCCATATGGAAGGGTAGACATTTACACTCTGGAAGAATTATAAACCTGTACTGCTCCAAGTGCTGCATATATTCCAGGTAATCAAAGATATAATAAATGATATATAATATCCTGAGAACCTCTTCTTAGTCCACCTGGTTAGAAATGTATATTATCAGGATTCGCATTTAACCTCTGCTTCATCATTTCTCAGCCCAAATGGTTATACCATTGGGGGGGGCATCCTTTTAATGTCAAAGTCACTCTCTGGAAATACTCCAGTGACCTAGGAGGAATTAAGGTCTTACATGGGCATTTATTTGCTATGCATTTGTTATGACCAGCCTTAGAGAGAATTTATGTCCCATCTGCTGTATATATTTAGATGATAGCTACAAACGATGCTTGCAGTCTGGTAGGCACTCATTACAGAAGGGTTGGATATGCGTGACAGTGGATGGCAAAGCTATTTTTCATGGCAGTCATGATATTTTAATGTACATATTTGTATGGAACTTCATAACTTTTGTTGTTGTTTAGTCATTAAGTCATGTCTGACTCTTCATGATCCCATGAACCAGAGCACGCCAGGCCCTCCTGTCTTCCACTGCCTCCCAGAGTTGGGTCAAATTCATGTTGGTAGCTTCGATGACACTGTCCAGCCATCTCCTCCTCTGTCGTCCCCTTCTCCTCTTGCCTTCACACTTTCCTAACATTAGGGTCTTTTCCAGGGAGTCATGAGATGGCCAAAGTATTAGAGCCTCAGCTTCAGGATCTGTCCTTCCAGTGAGCACTCAGGGTTGATTTCATTCAGAATGGATACGTTTGAACTCCTTACAGTCCAGGGGACTCTCAACTTCATAACTACTGTACTACAATCAATGAACGAGAGATTTTATGTATTCTGATAGGCTGAAAACTTTAGAAATATGGGCCAGATTCCTACTGGTTACGAATGCCAACGTACGTGTGGTGAGCCTCCCCATGGGCCAAGTGCCAACCAAAGTGATTGTTACATAATGAGGGATACAAGCAGTGACTTCTTGATTAGTGGCAATTTGCTGCAGCAGTTTACCCCATTGCACTTATGCCAGCATAACTAACCACTAGGATTGTGCCAGTGATTACATACCTTGATCTACGATCCTGGGAACTGCTTGGCTGCTTCCATCTGAAATAAGTCAATATGATTTTTGCAGCCTGTGTGCAAAACCTTTGAAGAAGGCCTTGGCTTTCAACCAGTATGTAGTCCTCCTTTTTTTGTTTTTGTTACCGGATGGATTTGTTTCAGTAGGATAGACACGTTAACAATTTCATAATTGGACACAGGACTTATATGCATATTCATTGTCTTGGGAATAGACCGACAACTTAAAAAAAAATTCTATCCAGGAAAAGGCAGACGTAAACTAAATTAAAGGGCTAAATGTGAAATATGAAATACCTGCCTAATGCAGAATTCTGTACAGCTCAAAACTTCACTTTTTCTAACCCAAATTGAAGCTGGTCCAAGAAAAGCTGTGTTATCATTTCCCTTGGACCTCTTCCTTTCTGGGCACAGTAATAAATCATGAGTATTTGGGAGAGCCACTAGTCTACCCAAAACAAAGAGTTACCCAGGCTATGCTGACCATCGCTGTCCAATACTGGTAAACGTTTTAATGACCTGCTATCTTTCTGAGATGCATCTTATAACATCTCATAAAAATTGTATATTTCCAAACAAAGGAAAATGTTGCAGCATCCATTTATGCTACTATGGGAAAGGCAACAGGGTAGATAACGATTTCAAATTTAGATTTATTTAGGTGATAATGTTTTCAAATAATGAGACTTTTTAAAGAGTTTGTTTTGCTTTTTTGGGGGGGAGTTGGCCAAACCTATTTAAATGAGGAACACAAGATAGGGAACAATAGACTCTGACGGCAGCTGTATATTTTGTTGCTAGTATGGGAGCCTCAATGATTTTATGTGAGACATAAAATACAGGCAAAAGGGCACACAGTTGCAGACAGGAAAAAAGGAAATTTTATTTATTTATTTATTTATTTATTTATTTATTTATTTATTTATTAAATTTATACCCTGCCCCTCTAGACCATGTCTACTCGAAATTGAATACCCCAGTGGTTACAACAGGAAGAAATATACCTGTGCCAGTTCAATGTAAGTGTAGGTGAACAGTCCATTCCTGGGAATTTTCCAAGGAATAGAGAGGCTTTGGATTTCATGGATACAAAGTCATTCTACCCCATCAAGCTGCTAGAACACTCTGTTTCAGGACGTCTCAACATCACTTGATGGTACAGGTACTCTTGCAGAGTGTTCTGTAGGTCTACCAGGACCTCCACATTTGTAGAGTGCCTCTGTACTTTATGTGCCCACACATAAGAATAGGGCTTGAAATGCTTGTTTGGCACCTAACGTTATGATTGTGATCCACAGCTGGTACAAAATTATCAGCGGGAAACTTGGATTTATAGAACTTGGAGACAGGCACCCATCAGTCAGGGCGAGTGCTGATGTCTCATAGGCTTGAAAGTCCAGATTCTAAAAGCCAATTGTGTGCCTAGTCTTCTCTTCTCTTTAGGGTGAGAACTTCTGGTACCAAGCACAAAGGAGTGAATCGGCTTTGTCATTTGAGTTAGGGCAACAGCAACCACTGTCAGCATATTGCTGGACATAGGAACAAAAGCAGTTGGGCAGATACAGTATCATGCATGAAGCTTGAGAGTGGCCGCATATTCTCTAAGGCAGCTTACTGTTGCGTTAGGACAATGCATAATTAACAACATTGGGTTTTATTTTGTTTGCGGTGAATGGGCTTTGGCCAGACTGTTTTTGTTTAATTTGCTTAGAAGTTGTAAAAATTACTATTCTAGCTGGAAGTGGTGGTTTGTGAAGGTTCCTTGTCTTTGAGATGGATATGCAGACTTCTGGAAAAGATTGGGCTTTGCCCATTAAATTTAACACCTGGTCTATTGCATCCATGTTTGAAAGCTCGGTGCTTCTGTGAATACGTTCTTGAATTGTTTCGGCTGGGTCTGTATAGAAATTTGATGAAATATATTTTCTGCCCTCAGGTCAGATGACAAAAAACTCCACCCACTATCTGAACCTCTTTCTATTCACTTCCAGGGAAAAGTAAGAAGAGGGAGAAATGCAAAAACCCACAGCTGTATCCGCTGATAGAGACCCAGTTCTGTCCATGTGACAAGTATAACGCCCAGCCTGTGGGGAATTGGTCCGACTGTATTTTACCTGAGGGCAAAGTGGACATTTTGCTTGGAATGAAAGTGCAAGGAGACATCAAGGAATGCGGCCAAGGCTACCGCTACCAAGCCATGGCTTGCTACGACCAGAACAGTCGGCTCGTTGAAACATCACGATGCAACAGTCATGGTATTTACATTTTCCCCCTTTTTTTACTCAATGGGAATCATTAATTTTTGTGTGTTGTGGAGCTGTATGAAAAGAACTGGGAGGGAGTCCCTGCTAGGATCTGTGCTTTGAAAAATATTGTGCTGCCTCAAAAAGGAGGCTCAAAGCCAATGCATTTTGAAGAAATTCTCACTCAAACCCAGGGCAGCACCGTATCTTTCTAAACATTATTTGTACAGATAGTAGGCTTCTGTATATGTATGTGTGCCCAAAAATATACACATATATATTTCAGGATCATGATTTAGTTATAATTGGGATCAACCAAATTGGTTAGTTGTAACTGCAGAGTCTAGTAAAAATAGTACACTAGTAATACTAATAGTAGTACTCAGACTTGCTTCTTCCCTTAGGCAAAGTGAGGTGCTTGTCACGGCTGGTAGATGCTGGTGGGCAATAGGGGTGTGTTGGACGACAGAGCTGTGTGCTGTGGTGCCTTAGCCTTTAAGCTAGCCCATTGCTGTCTGTTCTGGTGGAGGATCCTCTCCCATCACCAATGCTTAAGAGAAGTTCAACTGCAAATCCAACTGGTTTATGCTCATGGAATGAGAACAGGTGTTATGTTGTTATTGACTCTGGCAGCAAACTATCTTGGACTTGCCCTGATGGCAGTAGAATAAAACAAGAGGATGAGAACATGAAAAAATTAGTTATTTAAGGATGGTTTAAGGATGTATTATTTGTTTAAGAATACATGTGTGGTGCTTTTTTATTTGGCAAAAGGCTTATCTCAGGATCAGAAGTATGTGAGATCCTAGTCAAAATCCTGTTGGGTGGGTTCTGCCTCAGCAACAAAAATGACTTCATTGCTAATTAAAATGTCCTTTCTAAATTGCAGGGCATGTACAACTTCGTCAAATTGCTTGTGAACTGTATACACCGTGACATTGAAAAGGGAAGGCAATTTGCTGGTGATGTTGATGTCATTCTTGTTGCACAGGTAGAACTGTGCAACAGGATTTTGGCCATTATTATGTAATTTGCTGATGAACAACAGCATGGAGGGTGATGGATACTATGTGCAAAAATGTTATGAGTACCATATTATGGCAGATGTATGGTGTTTGTTAGCTGAAAGCAGACAGGGCCCCAGTGTCATCTTTTCTCCCCTCTCAAGCTCCTTACATTGAAAAAGATCAAGTGATACCATGTTGTGGCAGATCTTCCTGTTCCATTTCATACTCTCTGACAATTAGAAATGACGAAACTTGCAGCATGATACTTTCAGATTTGAAACCCATTCTCTAGATGCCACATCTGAACATGAGATGCGTTCACAGCTTGCCTGTATTTGATATTTTAATATCCCAGTTGAGGTATTCATAATAATAAATAGATGCTATCAAATCAATCCTGATTTATAGTGATCCTTTCCAGGATTTTCCGGATAGAGAATTTACAGAAGTAGTTTGTCATTCCCTTCTGGTACTGTGCCCAAGGGCACCTAGGCTGGCTCATCTCACAGGAGGCACAGAGGGGAACTCCCAACCTTTGGCTTCACAGCCAGATAACTAAACCACTAAGCTCTCCAGCCAACAACTGAATTAAATAAATAAAGGTGCCCTTTTTTCTCAGATAAGTAAAAAGAGCACTTTGGTTTTTCCATTTTTAATGGATTACGACACTGGGTGTCTTGGTGGTCTTATTTGCAACTTTTATTGAGAGGGAACCATTTTTTAAAAAGATCTCCAGTAAATTTTGCAAACAAAACTCAGGAAGGGAAGAAACAAGTACAAAGCCATATCTACTGATACTTCTGCCCTGTGAGCAAAGCCCTGGTAGAGATACCGTAGATGGGACAGCACATCTGAGCCTAGAACCTCCAATCCTCTTTGCCTCTAGGAATGAACCCCAACTAAGGCTTCTGGCTTTCATATTTTGCCCTGTTAGGAGATATTGGGTCTCCATTTTAAAACAGTTATGGCTTCTATGCATAATAGGTTAACTGTGTTTCTTACTATTCCCAATAAGAAACCATTGCTGAGTTGTTGCCATGATACTCCGAACCATTTCCACACATTTCTGTGATCATTCTTGTAATATTTTAATTAGAGCTATAAGGCCTAAACAGATTTCGGGTATGAAGGAATTTGTCTGCAACTTATAAAAAGTTGAGCAACCTTAGTCCAAAGGGAACAATATGAGACCTTGAGTCCAACAGACCAAAAGAGGCCCAATGCCAATCACTAGGGTTTTGAAGGCTTGTTCTTTGTGTGAACAGCCAAGAAATTGATGGGAAACCAGGATTGTCTATTCCATGTCATCAAGAGCAGACAGCACGGGCAGTGGCCTGATGGAATTACTGTGTTTTGTAATGTCACAAGAAACATCTTATTATATCAGAGTGTGTCCACGTTGTTTGTCAGAAGAGCAGAATGCAAGATAGGAGAACTTAATCTCTGTAATTTATGGTTTGTTACTCAGACTCTGAAGTGAAGAAGTCATAATTCTGAGTCGCAAATGACTGAGTATGACATGGTGTTATGGACTTGTCACTGCCCTTGCTCTGACGTTATCTCTTATGCTAAGAAATGTGGCTCCAACATGTGACAGAACTGGCCCTGTGCATCTTTGGGAGGCACAGTTGTCTTTGTCAAGAAGTAGGATGTGGGAGACGAGTATTAATGTGGCAGGATAATGGTTTTTACATTTATTTTATCATAGACCAACCTTCCAGATGTTTTGACCTACAGTGTAAGTCATACTCGCAGTCATTGACCATGAATGTCAAATATACAGTTCGATATATCTGGAAAGTACTGTGTTGAGGAAAGTTACCACAGGTTATTATGGTGCCCAATAGCATGGATTTTTTTTTTAAAAAAAGTACAGTAATTAGTTACAGTTCTCAGCCCTCAGCTAGTTGTTAGTTACCATGAGAGATTTTACCTTTATTGTACCCCAAATAGCTAACAATTTAACAATCAGATATTGAAAACTTAGTATGTGGAAAAGTTAGCCTAAGCAGTGATGCTAACTTTTGTTCATTTTGTACAAAGGCAATGGTAAACCGCTTCTGAATATATCTTCTTAAAAACCCTATGACGAGACATTCAAACCTAGGTAGTTTTGTTTCATTATTGAGAATTCAATTTGTAAAGCAATCAAGTGTGGTCATGTATTAAAAACAACAACAACAACAGTTGATAGCTGTATGTAGGTAATCCTGAGATTCAGGACATACTTTGTTTCTATTAAAGTGATCTGTTTTCAGGTCGTATTACCTAAGGGTGCAATCAGAGGGGGTTTTGTGGAGTGGGATGGTACAAAGTAAATAAAGTAGCTTGGGATTTGGTGCAGATGCAATAAATGTCAAGATAACCTTTTGTTTATATGTAATAGTGTTTGGGCATGCAACTGACCACAAAATATTTAGAGTACTTTCTGTATAATACTTGGTAATTAAAATATCCCAATTTGTTAAAAATATAGGCCATTTATTTTGCTCAGTGCACATTTTCAACTTCGGTAGTCATTGAGACTGTCAAGAATGACTGGTTTAATATAATAATTGGTTTGAGATACCACCAGAGCCATTTCCCAAAAGCAAATGATGGCAGAACCTCTTTTATCACTGCAATTCATGGCCATGTTGTATAACAGGGCCTTTGAGGATTATGACCATCTTCTCTTGTGACTCCTGTTGGTCGGCACTCTGATGCAACAGAGATTGAACATTTTTATATAGGTCATAATGCACTCCTTATTTCATGTTGGTTTATTTTTTTAAGACCTCAGGCACAGCCAACCAGTCCAGGATCACTTGTCTGCTGCCTTGTTAGTGTGAGATTATTTTCCCCTTTAGCATTAATTAAATGAGATACATTGATTTGTGCTGACTCTACAAAGCTCTGTGTGGTTATAAGGCTTAGGCAGGGAGATTAGTGGGGAATGTCTGCACATTGGTGAGCATTTTCAGCACAGCTGTTGAGAAGATCCACATGAAGTACTGAATTTCTTATTTAATTGCTGGTGTCCCTGATAATAAATTCTCAAATACTGTAAAGGAGTCTATGTGGTTGGAGTCATCACTTTATTGTTTGCTGTATATACTTTTATCCTTTTAAAAAGTCTTTTTATGTACTCTACCCTGTATGTAGAAGGCTTTTTATATACTCTACCCCATAGCTACGTGATGGGAAAGCAAAGTAGAATGGAAATTCAGAACAGCTTTTTTGGTTCCATTTTCATATTACTACCGTTGATGTATTTAACTTCTCTCCTTCATTTTGTTTATCATTTACTGCTACGAGTATTTAACAGACTATTAATAAATACTAGCCTGACAACAATGTGCTTACATATTAAGATTCTCAGCATTATTATCTTTAAACAATTAGATAATTATTGTTAATAATTAACATTGCTTGAACCACTATTGTGAAACCATTCTGTGTCTTCGTGACCCACAAAGCTATTCAATGACCCATTTTACTGAAATCAATTTAACTACGTCCTGAGAAATGGCACTATTTATATGAGACATCACATTTAGCATCCTGTTTTAAATGACATGCCCCCAGAAGGCGCCGGAATCTGCCACAGCTGTAGCTGCTGCTGCAGTTTTAAAAGAAAATAACTAAAATTGTTAAGTTTATTATTGTTTGCATTAAAATCTGTATTGGACCTTCTTAAAGAGCTCAGCGGTGTGAGGCCAGTGAGGAACCAAAAGCTGGTGAGTGGAGGAGAGGGATTATGTTGCGAGACCATGTTGGACATCATCACTCCTTTCACATTTACACTGATTGCTATGATCCTGCCCATATTCCTTGGCAAGCAACTAAAAGTCACATGTTGCCTAATAGTTAATTTTGGGGTGAGGTACCTAGATTTACTTTCTTGTTTTTACTTTTTATCAAAGTAATGGCATTTCCAGAAAAATGTGTGTAAGATCTAGTTGATAGAGTCAATTATATTGTGTCATCTTTTATAGTGAAGGAGGTATTCCAGCAGTGTGCTTGGTAATGTTGATAAGAGCTTTCAGCAACAGTTTAGTAAAGAGAAACTGTATTTACTCATATGGGTCTAGAGATGATTCATTATCTGAACATGTGATATTCAAGTAAAATGTTGCTGACATTCTAACTAGTGTCACTACTTCTAATCTCACAATGAGTCATGACCCATGAGGTATCCATTAGTATGAAAAACTAAGGTAGCCTTTTTTTTTTTCAGTAAAGAAAAAACAAACTGCTGATACAGAAGATCAATGGCTGTGTGCCACTGAAGCCTTAGAGGCTAATCCTGAAAACAAGATAAAACACATGCTGTTGTTCAATTCATCATTCCATGGGCACTTCTGACATAGTCATGAATACAAATATTGTCAGCTAGATTGTAAATACCTTTGAAAGTCAAGGAAAATTCAAAAAGCGGTGTCCTTCATGAAAACCTACAAGATCAATTCCATGCAGTTACTCTTACATTTAGTAAAAACAAAAAAAGACATTCAATATTCTGTAATTTCAAGCTTCTGTTTTTAAGTATGTGATGTCATAATTCTAAGTTTCTGTTTCTACAAATGTAAAAATGTGGATGTTGATGTCACCCATTATTTCAGAAAGAGTTACATCCTCTAGCTTCATCAGTTTTGTCAGATTGTATATGAATAACCAGAAGGATTTTTGTTTTACTGAGGAAATAATATCTCTTCTAAAATTCTTATTTGTTTGATTTCATTACTTATTTATTTAAAATGCTTGGATAATGGTTGCTCTGTTTTGACTTGGATCTAATTTATAAAAAAAAGTTGACTCAAGAATATGGGAAATCAAATGATTTCCTCCAGATTTTGATATTATTAGCTGATTATGGTTAAGTAATCAATATGTAAAGAACTTCACAGTAAGTTTTGTGGGAGAGACACTGTGTTTGGGATGCTTTCTTTTTCAGAACTTATAAGTATGCCAGGATACCAGAGTGGTCATTCTAAGAAACAGCTAGCCAGCTGTATTTCATATTTATCCTCATTCATATATGTCGAACATATGTGCAAAGGTCTATTCTTTATAAGAAAAAACATGCAGATCTGTTTGACATATATGAATAGGTGTAACAGCCCATTTTAGATTATGTGTGCTCTCTCCTTTGACTCAGTTCCCCATTTCTTTTATATCTATTCTACCACTATTTGATATTTTCTTTTGTTATTGTACTCTGTTTTATGATTGGGATACTCTCAAGAGTGTAATTATGCTGTACATTTTTCCCCTCCCCTCCTGGGGATGACAAATCTACCATGCATCTGTTTTTCCCACCTATATATTTCTTTTCCTCTTTTGTCTGAGTCTTCGTTGCTGCTTGTCCCTCTGTGTATCTGTCATTTTTCTTCCTCTGCTTCTTTGCATCCATTTGTGTGAGCCTAGAGTGTTATTAAACCGAAATACAGAGGGACATTTGGCCTAAATGTGTGCAACATGATGGATGCTTTCCTCAAGTGTTGAGAGCGTTGGGGTCAAAAGGTCAGAGTTCAGAGTATTTTCCATTGCAATTAAGACTTAAGCAATTTCGCAGGCGTCCAGCTTCATCATGAGTCACAGTTGCATGACACTGTACAAACATTTAAGAAAGCTTTGTTTATGAATTGGAAGCTTTTGGATAGGAGTTTTATGGATATTTCTACATTGCAATACTGTGGCTTACTCAGGACTCAAGTCTTCATGCCCCCAATGAGACTTACTGACAGGGGCGTGTATAGGATTTTAGCCCTAGAGTTTCTTACAGTTTACAATTCTAACAAGGCTCAATTATTTTTATACAGGAACATCCAAAATCACTCTATTGCTTGGAGAGGGCCTGGTATTTCTCCTAGGGACACAGAACAAAACCTGCGCTTAGGAGCTATCCCCTAATCTCCTAAAAGTATAGAAAGCCATGCATCTTGTCGAAGAGCGAATGCAAGACTACTGTTTCCTATTGCAATTTGTTTGTTTGTTTGTTTATTTGTTTGTTTGTTTGTTTATTTATTTGATTTATACCCTGCCCATCTGTCCTAAAAGACCACTCTAGGCGGCTTCCAGTGAATATAAACTATAAAATAATACAAAGCACGCTTTTTTTTTACAATTACAAATGATAGATTTTTTGCTGTTAGTATTAGAGATTTTTTTCAACTGTATGAATGTGGTTGGTATAGTATTTAATAACAAAAGTCAATGTTTAATATAAGCCACTGTCCCATGAAATGTTTTATTTAATTTACTAAAAACCATGTCGTACCATTAAATCAGCTACATAACCTAAAACCTATAAAATACAAAACTATATTGTATCATATCGCATCATATTTGGTTGATACCTGTTTTCTTTCTGTGAACACATTTGCTTGGAAATACACGCCAATTAGGTCAGAGTATTTATTCTTAGACATTATGTTTGGTTATGTAGCCCAAATTAGAACATGCCTATTAGTTCATGATACCTCATCCTCCTTCTTTATGTCAAAAAACATAATCCCAAGTTCTCTGTTTATGGATGTCGCCTCTTTTGCAGTGCTAGCTGAAGACACTGTGCTGCCTGAGGCAAAGAACGAGCTGGATTTCCTCCCTCGAAGCCGATACAAATACTGGCTGTAGTTCCAGTTGACCAGACTAGCACTGGTCATTGGTTAGCATCCCCCGCCACATTGGAATGCACCACACCACATTTAGGGGATTGGAACAGAATAGCCAAGGAACTATTCTCTCCCCCTCCCCCCGGCATGTGTTCCCTGAGGAAGCTTCCTCACTTTGCTTGATTGTACAGCCAACGTTATTTTTTTTTCCTTTGAGAAAGCAGTAAGGATGTTATTTCTATTAGTATTAGTCAGGGAAACTGAGCTGCCCAGTCAGAAAGCAGAGAGGCAGGGATATGAGAGGGCAATCCAGCTCCCAGCTCCTTAGACAAGCACGAAGTGGGGATAAGAGTCCTATCTTATCCAAATGGGAAAGCAATTTGAAGTGAAGAGGGAAAAATATATCCCTATGAGATGTGAAGGTAGGGCGGTTTTGAAGGAGGGGCTAGTCTGAAGAGACACAAGCCAGCAGCTAGCTGAGGGGAAGCCATGGAGGACGTATTCTGACAGAACCAATAGGAAGTGATCCCAGGAGGGTTCCCCACTGCAGGAGAAGTGCTGGTGCTTTGATCCTCTGCAAGGTGAGATGACTACATTAGTACAGAGATCTGATACTGGAATAGTGCCACATGAGCAGGCATTCCTGCAGCAGATCTGTAAATTTCTGAGCAAACAAGCAAAATAGAAAGTGGCTGGGAAAGAGACATCTCTTTCATCTAGAGCCTGGGACCATTACTGAAGCTGAGTGGTAGGAGACAGAGAATGCATAAAAGTGAATATTGCATCATGTAACACAGTTAATGATGGAATTTATTGCTATAAGGGATGGACATTAACTTGTACATCTTACAGCGTTTCATGGAAGATGAAACAATTAATGATCAATGTATTCTTGAATGTATTTTACAGCTGGGCTCTGATAGTTGTTGTATGTTTTGTGGGCTGTTTGGCCATGTTCTGGAGGTTTTTCTTCCTAACATTTTGCCAATCTCTGTTGACCGATAACAAAAAAACACTCTGATCACCATAATCACCCAATCTCCTGAAAAGGACAAAAAGCTGATCCCACAGCTACAGATACTCAACTATCCAACACACTACCCCAGAACACAGACAGAGTTCTAACTCCTGTCCTCTGAAGATGCTGGCCACAGAGACTAGTGAAACGTTAGGAAGAAAAACCTCCAGAACACTGCCAAAGAGTCCGAAAAACGTACAATAACCAATTAATGGTCACTCATCAAATGGTTGTGCCTTACCTCTGCTATGAGAGTACCTATGGGTATCAGTTGTTGAGGACACCTGGGCAGCAAGGTGTATCACTCACTTACCTTTGGTGTTTCATTGGTCACTGTGGAAGCACAACGCTGGACCAGATATGCCTTTGGTTTGATCCATAATGTTCTGTTTTTTTGTTCATTTGGTGATGTGTACTGGATAAAAAGCAGACAGGTAAGGAAAGGAGGAGGAGGGTGGTGGATATATTACAATGTATCTGTCCATCTTTAATTCTTTAAGGGTGCTATGTGGAGACACAGGGCATTTCCAGGTTCTTCACTATGCACTGTGCCAATGGCATCCACAAATGTTTGTCAGGTTCATATAACCAGTCAGTGCAAACAGCTGGTAGAGAGCAGCTGGCGTCTGAGCTGGCCAAAGATACTTTGCTGCCTACAGCGAAGAACAAGATTTGGTGTCCTGCCCATACCATGTATGAAAGTCAGCTAATCACCAGTTAACCATCAATAATGGAGGTGTATCCTCCACCACACTTGGAGACAGCTGAATGGCCTGGGGGAATTGGGCAGGCTGCCTGACACATACTATAGCTCTCTAATTTATTGCTGCTTCCTAGTATCTGCCAGTATCTAAGGTGGTTGTGTCATGCTGCCTAATAGTAGAACCAGCCTTGGCTACCATATGCTAATTAGCCAACTTCTGAAGATATGTGGCCAGCATCTTTGGCCTCCTGTATTTTTCGTAATAGATAAAATGCCAATATACTTGTTAAACACTCCCTGGGAGCCTGTTCAGCTGAATTTACATGACCACTCATTTAATGTACTAAGGAATATGTTGTAATTCTATATTTAATCTAAAAAGTTGCCAGTGGTAACACCACATATTAGTACATTGCACTGTAATGTTAAATCTTTCCAGACAGAATAGTGGATGCGTGTGTGCCTTTTAAAAATAATGCTACTTATATCATGACAGATAGCTGTGGTGGATGCTCACTCTTCCACTGGGTATCTGCCTACTCAAAATGTTCCTGGAAGTCTTGCCCAAGTGTATATCTTGTACTAGACTGTGCTGCCTCCTTAACTGCTTCTCAAATTTCATTTTGCATTAGTTGATTTCATTCATTACCATTACTGCATAGTAGCAACTTCAGTCTAAGAATACTGTGTCTATCTTCCATACTGATAGTAGAGGGATTTTTGCATTGCGTTTGCCCACACACCCCCGCCCCCAGCCTTGCGTTGGCTTTCATTAAAGCAGTGGTCCTCAAACTGGAGTCCCCAGATGCTCTTGAACTGCAACTCCCAGAAATCCTGGCCAGCACAGTGAGTGAGGAAGGCTTCTGGGAACTGCAGTCCAAGAACATCTGGAGACCCTAGTTTGAGAACCACTGCATTAAAGTGACAGGCACTGAGATTTTAGCTGCATCAAAATATCTGCCTCACTTAGGATCAGTTCCAACATTACTAACATGCAAGTGAGAGCATGCAAGTATACAAAGTAACTGAAGGGTTTAAAAGGAAACTGAATGTATAATTTCATGTGCTCTAGAACAGAGGTCATCAACTCCCGGTCTGCGGCCCATTGCTGGTCCGTGGCTGGAGCCCAACCAGGCCACGAAGACAGACCTCCCCCCGCCCCCGCATGCACTCCCCACAAGTGCTTTGTGCACATGCGTGCCAGCACCGACATGAGTGTTCCCTCACCTCTTCACACAATCACCTGTGCACGCAAAGCACCTGTGGGGAGGGGAGTGCATGCGGGAGGGGCGGGAGGTTTGCCTTTGCGGGGGGTGGGGATGGGTAGGAGCCAGGAGGCAGGGCTAGAGCCGGGTGCTCCAGCTGCTCTCCTCCCGGCAGCGCCGGCAGCGACAGAGGTGGGGTGGGGGTTGGAAAGAGCTGGGAGGCAGGGCATGGCCGGGTGCTCCGGCTGCTGGCCTTCCAGTGGGCTCCAATGAGGCCGGAGGAGTAAAATAAAAAATGTTTATTAAAATATAATAAAAAAAGACTCCCAGGCTTCCGCTGCTACTGCTGGCATGCACTCTCTCACCCCCTCAAGCATGCACCCGCATGCAGGGGTGGGGTGGGTGCGCGGGTGGGCAGGCACTCCTGCGCATGCGCGAAGCTGTGAGGGAATGTGCATGCATGACATAGGCGCAGGTGCTCCCCACCACTTCGTGCATGCGATGGAGAGCGCAAGCGCAAAGGGCCACCCCACCTCCCTCAGAGGCTCCGCTGGTCCGCACTAGTAAAAAGGTTGGTGAACACTGCTCTAGAATAATCTTTAGAGTCTATTTTTTAAAAAATAGCAAGGCGGGGATCATGGCTTGTAGAGGAGAGAATTTCCCAAATGTTAGGTGTGCTCAATTCAGTCTATCATAGAATCATAGAATAATTGAGCTGGAAGGGGGCTATAAGGCCATCAAGTCCAATCTCCTGCTCAGTGCAGGAGTCCAAATCAAAGCAGACCTGACAGATGGTTTTCCAGTTTTCTCTTGAACATCTCCATGTTGGAGTGCTGATCACCTCCTGAGGTAATTAGTTCTATTGTCATACTGCTCTAACAGTTATTAAGTTTTTCCTGATATTCAGCCAAATTCTGACTCCCTGTAGCTTGAGCCCATTACTACGTGTCCTTCACTCTGGGATAGTCAAAACAGATCCTGCCCCTTCTCTGTATGACTACCTGTCAAGTACTTGAAAAATACTATCATAACTTCCCTCAGTCTTCTATGAACTGCCCCAAAGGCAGGATTGAGATCCCTGGAAGTAAAGATAACCTCCCTTAATCAGATAATAAACTCAGCCTTCACTAGCTGCTTTGCCAGGAGCTCCATATCTCTGGGCTTTGAAAAAACCTTTCATTGCATTTAAGAAAGGAGACCAATACTCATTTTTTGCTGGATGAATTCCTTTTTGTTAGTATCCCATCACTTTGTACTCTCAAATTAAAATGTGTGACTATAATGCCATTTCCTACAGTGGACTGGTTTATTTCTGAAATAGCTTGTTATGGACTTGCAGACTAGATGGGCTCTTAGCTGCCATTAATGGCCCCTTCCCTTAATTTTGACGACAGTTATATTAGGTGGAGCAAGCTTCAAGTTCAGTTCAGGGGTCTCTGGCTGAGCTTTGACTCTGAATCTGATATACGTCTGGTCAGTCACTTCATGCATCACCTACAAATCTCAAGGACATTATATGCTTTGTATTCACTTACCTCAGTTTGCAGTCAGCTAAAGGGGTTGTCAATCAACCTTCTATATGTGAGTGGTTGTTACAGAAGTTGGCAGCTGTGGTTTTATAGGCATTTTCTTTCTTTCTGCAGAACATGAATCACACTTCTCATAGGTTGTGCATGCCTACTATGAATTAGTTAATGGCAAATGTTCACATATCAGGTTCCAGCTGTATGTAGAAATAACGTTTCCAGTTTGTTTACTTATTTATCTATTAAAGAATTTATATCCCATGTGTGAGCAGCATCAGACTCACTTCCGGTGGTGCCGGTGGCTGCCGGGTTTCCTGAAAATAATTCCATAGGCTCCAGGTTATAAGAATGACCAAGAAGAGACTTTATTGCAACCAAGGAAGTGATAGAAACAGGAACCCTGTCCTTAACTCCCTCCAGGGTTGAGTTCCTGGCACTAACTCCCACCACCAAGGTAATGTCCTTTCAAGAGGGTTCCCTATTAAATCCACAGGGTGTCCTATGAGTTCTGGTCCCTGAAAGCAAGAGAGGTGGATGAGTCTTGGCCCTGGTTAACACCCAGATGGCCAGTAGAGACAAGTGGGGATTATTGATGCCTGCTCCACTATTTCTCCCAGAGACTCCTCTGCCTTTTGTGTTGGCACTTTTGTCGCCAGCATTGCAGCAGAGTCAGGGTGGGTGCTGCTGCTCCTGTCAGATGACTCAGGCACCAAAGTTGTGCCATAGATATGGTACACTCCTAGAGTCCTGGCCTCAGGGTTGCTTGTTCACAGCCCCTTCCTCTACCCAGTAGATGGGGTGTGGGGACTTTAGCCTGATGCTCCATGCTCCACCTCGGCAAGGTACAGAATTGGGGATCTCAAGCCTTGATGGCTTCTCCCCACATCTTCTCTTCCTCTGAAGTTTCCATCTTTTCCTCAGTTTCCATGAAGAAAGCCCCTGAGTCTTCCTTCCAGACTCTATCCTGGCCTCCACCTTGCCCTCTGCCCCTCACAGGTGGTCCTCTTCAACCAGCTTCCTTGCAGGCATCTGTCGTCTCAGGGTGCCAACAGTGGCCTCCTCACACCACCCTTCAAAAATTATTTTATTTTCTCTTTTTTTGTCCAGTAACTTTGTGGTGCAAATGCAGTCAATGAAAGCACATTGTCTAAACTAGTAATGTATAACCAGAATCTGGTTGACCCAGCCTTCCATCCTTCCGAGGTCAGTAAAATGAGTACCCAGCTTGCTGGGGGGGGGGGGAATGTGTAGCCTGTATAATTAAAAATTGTAAACCGCCCGGAGAGTGCTTGTAGCGCTATGGGGCGGTATATAAGTCCAATAAATAAATAAATAAATAAAATATAATCAGTTTCATCTGGGGAGTAAAGCGTATGGAAAGTCTCCCAAATATGGTAAGCATTTTGCTAGGTACTAATGAAGTTTAGAGGCAAAGTATTCAAATATTCAAGTATTCAATAGGAGCTAAAGACTATTGCATTCTGTCCCTTCTGATTTCATCCCCTCCTTCTGCAACTTGGCATTCAGCATTCTGTGGCTTCTCAATGTGCTTCTTCCTTATAGGGCCATTTTTTTTGCGTCTGCCCTTCCCCTCATTTCACTAGATTCAATTATTATTATTATTATTATTATTATTATTATTATTATTATTATTATTATTATTATTATTATTATTATTATTATTATTATTGTCGTCGTCGTCGTCGTCGTCGTCATTGTCATCGTCGTCGTCTTTGTTTTGCTTCTTACCTGGGAAAGGGTCTCTATAAGTCAGAATTAACTTGACAGCACATGATTATTATTAATTGTAACAAAGCCTCCTGGAAAACAACTGCCTAACTGCCACAGAGAGTTGTTCTAGGAATTGTGGAAACTGACCTTTACTTACCCCGATGGTACTACTCTCACCTTTGAAAACTTTGAAATCACAGCCAAGCACTTGCATTATCGTCCCAGCAATTACTCTGTGGGGAACGGAGGGCAGATGGCTGTTAATCTGCAGATCATTGATGTGACAGATCACTCTCTCTTTTTAGCCTCAGTAGTGTGCAAAGTGTTAAGTTCCCGGGTTTCAAGAGGATCAGGCACATTTGACCTAGCAAGGAGGCAAACATATGTTCAAGCCACCAGTGATATCCCTTGATTTAGCTATGGAAGGCAGCAACCAGACAGGCTGCCTCTCAAGACCTTTCGTTAAATGGTTTCTCGTGAGGGTGATATAACAGGAGACAGGGTGGTGTCAGTCACATTCCAGCTGTCGAAAGAGTGGAACCATAAGTCTCTGATGTGAACAAATCCTTGTAAGACAGCACAGCAGGTGCTTGTCCCTTCAGCGTATTCTCTGGATGGGTGTCTTTGATTCTTAGCAGAATTTTAATAGAAGTCCAATGATGAAGAAATATCTATATTAACAGACTCCTGTCATCTCCAGGGGTAGAGGACACATCTCCTTTGTATCATGCCAGATTACAGACCCATTAACCCTTCCGTTGTCAATTCTGGCTAGCAGTAGCTCTCTGAGGTTTTAGGGTTTGTTGATTAATTGATTTATTCATTCATTCATTCATTTGTTGCACTAATATCCCACTATTCCTCCAGTAATCTCGAGTCAGTCCACATGGCTCTATTCTTTCCTACTTTATCTTCACAGCAACTCAGTGAGGAATCCTGGGCGGAGAATTTGTCATTGGCCCAAAGTCATGGAATGAGTTTCATCCCCGAACAGGGCTTTGAACCCAGGTCTCCTGAGTTTTAGTCCTATGCTGTGACCAGTGCTAAAAGGCTGTGAAAGTTGTGGTCCGAAACATGAGAAGATCAAAGATTCCCCACTCCAAAATTATAAAATCACATGTGGTGATTATGTGGCCACCAGTTCTGATGGCTTTAATAACAACTAGATGAGTCCATGGAAAATGGGTGTGTTAATTGTTATGATACAGTGTCATAGAACCTCATTAGCAATATGCTTCCTAATGGTCGCTGTAGTGGCTCCAAAAGAAAATGTGCTTATTTCTATGTTCATCTTATGGCTTCCTAGAGAGCTACTTTGAGGAAGAACTGAAATGGGAGATTAGACGAATCTTTGCTTTGTTCCTGCCAGGTTCTTCCTGTGTTCTAAGTTTATGCTTTCTTTCTTTCTTTCTGTCACTCAGGGTATATTGAAGAAGCCTGCATCATTCCATGTCCCTCAGATTGCAAACTCAGTGAGTGGTCCAACTGGTCTCGCTGCAGTAAGTCCTGTGGCAGTGGAGTCAAAGTCAGGTCTAAATGGCTCCGGGAGAAGCCCTACAATGGTGGAAGGCCCTGCCCCAAGTTGGATCATGTCAATCAGGTAATGTCTCCCTGTCTACATTTCTGTCAGCCATTATTCTTGTGCATTTCAAAGCTGGAAACAAAATAAGACTTTGCTTCTTGTTATAAATACTTAATGGAAGAGACAAATACGAAATCCAAGAGAAGGTTAAAAAAAATTACGCTTGTGCAAGATGGCTTCCTTTGCTTTGGTCCCTTTGTACTGAACACTCTTAGTGGTCTCCTTAACCTTGTCTTCTTAGCAAACAGAATTGTTGTTTTTTTGCTAGAGCTGGGAACTTTATTCCCTCTGATTAATTTTAAGTTAATTGTGCAATAGACTTTTGAACCAAATAAAAATGCATCCCGAAAAACAATTCCTGACAAAAGAAACGAGCAATTTTTGAATATGTAATTATTTTTTATTGCCCAAATCCTTTTGCTTTATTATATCCATATAAGGCAAACCGCATAACTTGTAGCAGCTTCTGGCTGGCAGTTCACAAGTCCTCAGTGGGATGATTGGGCACACATCAATCTGGTTCATTTGCACAAGCCTGAAAATCCTAGCAAGGACTCATTAATTCGCAGTGAAAAACCACCACAAGTTATGTTGCTTGTGTTCCACAGCCTTAGTTAAATGAAACAAGGTTGGTTAATGTGACAGAAACTACAGAGAGCAGGAATATAGCAGACAGAGAGAAGACTGTCCCTCACTCCTGAACACACACATAGACAAGAATCTTCTACAGAGTTTTGGATAGCTATTTTTGGACTACAATTCCCACAGTTCCCCAGACCACGTGGCCATTGGCGATGGTTTGATAATGTGAAGACTGCTGTGACAGAGAGAAGTTGTGTTTACAAATAAAGCATTTTTATCTTCAGCAGTCAACATATTGCTTTAATTGTATGCATGTGTAATTAATTAATGGATTAAAGATCATCAAATAGCTAAGGTTTCTTTAAGTGAATGACAGGTAATGCCTTCTGTTGTTTCCCTGCTCTTCCGCAGAAATCTGCTTTCCTTACATTTGACCAAACCAAGTAGTGTGTGGGGGGGAAGTATGTTCTATCCTCCATTCAGATGTGCCAAACAATGAAGTATAATGCTGAGCATAACCTTCAGCAGACCTTAAGTGTGCTCTAGATTTGAACACAGACATAGGGCTAAAAACCAATCCACTGAAATCAACAATTTGAGCTAGTCATGACCAATATGCCTCGTTTATTGCCGTTGATCTACTCTGAGAATTTACTAGATTTGCATCTAGCCCTCTCTTCTTGCAAAGCTCATTTGGCCCTGTTTCATGTTCGGAACAATTGAACAATGAATGACAGAAGAAGGGGCAGCATTGTGTCTTTTCTATTTGATTTATACCCATCTTGAATTTGGAATTAATCTGCATTTTGTCCGGTAAATATCACAGCCTGTGTTCTCATTTCCATAAATTCCCTTCAGTGTGGGAAGGAGAGATTGCAAGGGGGAAGAACTGCCGGCCATTCTCATCTGAATGAGATGTGCATTTGCTAGATGCCATTATGCTGACGTTTTGCAAGCACAGAAGGAAATGGCCCGCTGATTTGATTTTCCACTTAAGAGGATGTAATTAGTTCTACTTTAGAACATAATAAGTGTTAAACTAAAGCTAATAAACCAAATTTGTAATCCAATTTAACACCAAAGAAAGTGAGCATGAAGGCTGGTTTTTGTAGGTGAAGGTATTCAAATCCAGAAGAAAACTATTTTAATAAGTTGTCCTTCATTTCTGATGAATTCATATACATCAGTTTTTAAAGAACATATTAAAATAAGTGATAGACAGAGAAGTATACAGTATTCTGAAGATTATGAGGTTTATAGCTATGACAATGTTGCCCTCTAGTGGTAGCTGGCATACTTTTTGTTTTATTGTTACATTTATCTTTTCATTATTAACATTTCTGTTTCTCCCTGTCCTAGTGTTAACATATGTATGTTTTCCACAAATTCATGCTTCTTCCTCCTAAAATTACAGGCATAGTGTGGGTGGTTGTATGAACATATGTGTGTATTTTTCTGGCCCTGAATTTGCACAATTTCATGTGTGGAGCTATACTGAAAAAAAATGGTAAATTTTGCAGAAAAGAAGGATGTGGTGCTGAATATGAAGGTGGAACCTGAGACAAGATTTCTTACTGGACATGTTCTGGAATACAGAAATGAATAATTTTGTTCGTTTGTTTCTGCCAAAAGGAATCTGTATATGTTTTTTAAAAAATTGAATTGGCATAAATAGGTGTCATGCATAGCTGCAAATTAATCAATAAAACCAAAGAAAAAACCTCAGTGAGGAGTAGTGAAACCATGGTCAGTTTGAGGAACAGTGCAAAATTTCTATTTGGATTAGTGAGATTAATATGTGTGCCCCTCTGTTTTCTCCATTCAATCATATTGTTTATACCTCCTACAAGGTAAGGAGGTAACAGGGCAGTGGGAAGGGGGAAGAAGGTTAATTTTTCCTTTTTAAAAAACACAACTTTTTTTAAAAAAATGAAGCGATTCAGGTTTATTTTTTCGCAAACGTTGGATGTTTTATGGTTTCTGGGTAGCCACAAACCACGAATCACGATTTTTGTGAGTTTTGCCCATCATTATATCTCTTTAATATTGAATACACTTTATTCCAAACCTACATATCAGGAAAACTGAGAAAGGTAGTCTAAGCCAGTGGTTCTTAACGTGGGCAATAATGCCCCCCCAGGGGGGATTTCATTTTTCAGGGAGGCGGTAGAACGAAAAGGGGCGGTGTGGGGGCAAAAGAACAGAAGGGGCGGTAGGGGGGCACTGGAGTGAGCCAAACCTGTGAAGGCGACTGCAGCCGCAGTGCTGCCAGTAGATCCGGTGCTGCTGCTGCCGCCAGATGATCCAGCTCTTTCTACCTGCCACGTCTCACCTTTCTCCTTTAGGGGAGCACCGAGTGTGAATCGGGTAGAAGGAAAGGGTCTCTTGGGTTCTCGTCCTCGCCCCGTGAAGCGCTGCCTCGCACCCGGGTGGGGAGGGAGACTAGGTAGGTAGGTAGGTAGGTAGGTAGGTAGGTAGGTAGGTAGGTAGGTAGGTAGGTAGGTAGGTAGGTAAGATATCATCACCTCAGGGAGGGGGCGATGATAACTTCCTCAATGGCTCAAGGGGGCATTTCTTTCAAAAAGGTTAAGAACCACTGGTCTAAGCTACTAGCTGTACAATTAATTTGCACCTTATATGCAGCTTATAGACTTTATTTATTTATTAGAGTTCTACCCCGCCCATCTAGATCAAAGTATACTCTGGATAGCTAACAATAAAAAATGGAATGAAAACAAAATAATAAAGTAAAAAACAACAATAGTAATGTGGCACAAATGGGAAAAAATTCAAGTGATGACAGGAGGGAAAGCCTGCCTAAGGAGCCAGGCTTTGCTCTTAAAAACACCCAGCGAGAGAGCCGGACAGATCTCTGGAGGGAGACTGTTCCAAAGGCGAGGGGCCACTGATGAGAAGGCCCAGTTTCTTGTTCTTTCTCTCCGGGCCTCCCTCGGCGTTAGGCCCCTCAGAAAAGCTAGAAGCTGAATACAGCTCTGTGTTTGCAGTAAAAGCAACCCGTGGAAGGCAGATCTTCCAACATCCATTCAAACAGAAATGTTCAGGGTCCTCTAGGACCTGCCATAAAATTCAGCACGAGCAGGAGGAAGACATATAAAGCAAGACTTTTATTTGCTTTAAATATATTGTAGTGTTTTGCTGCTGAAATTTAAAAAAACACACAAAAACTTTGCTTTAGAATCAGATTTTCCCTACCTGTTGCAAAAAATTCATGGTTTTGGAGGTGCTGAGGGCTCTCAGCCCTCACAATATGCAACACATTCTAGAAGGTGTGAAGGAATAGTTTAATGATCCAAGAAGTATAATTTTAATCCCCATGTGGATGTAGCACAAGGTACTATTTAGAAAAACATCGGGAAATCCAATAAGCACCAGTAAAAATTACTCAATGTTCTCTTAGTGTATATGTGAAATCAACAACCCATACTTTTACTATAACATATAGCACGTGTTGAACGTCAATTATTTTACAAAGACGCTGTTAATGTCTTTAAGAGCAATAAGGGTAATGGAGAAAATCATTTTCCATCCAGACAAAACAAACAAACAAACAAACAACAGTATTTCAGCCTTAAAAACTAGAAACCTTAAAAACTTTAAAAAGCCAAATAATATACAGTAATCCAAATTTGAAATTTGATGACATTCCATCTTCTTGTTTTTCAACATCTACAATTATAAATAATTATTCCGCATCCCAGGAGATGTTTCTTATTGATGCCATTCTGCCGTCTCAGCTGTGGCATCCTTTATGTTGTCAGTCTTTAAGTTCCCCACTGGCAAAATGCTAATCATGTTAAAATAAATTCACCATGAAACATCATTCTTTTCAGTGTTTTGTCCAGATCTGAATGTCTTGCTCTGTCAATAAGATATGTGTAGGTATTTTCTTTTCAGAGTAGGGGCTTGGAGTATGCTTTTTTACTAAGAAACAAGTAGCTGGGCTAGATCTGGGATTTGTGGAGGATTTCTTCTCATGGAAGATGCCTATGGCCAGTTTCCATCTCTCCCTCCCTCACTGCTGGAGGAAAGAGCTTTGCTGATAGCCTTCCTTTTTCTACTCTTGTTGTTCTGTTTTTGTGGCGCAAATTAAGAAAGAAAAAAGATCATTTAAAAAGTATTTAATTTCCTTTGACTGCCTCAAACATACCCCAAAGAAGCATTTTCTTAAGGATGAGAAATACAATAGGACTCCCTTATCAGCGGGATCAGTATCTGCTGATTCACTTATCCACAATCTGAAAATATTCAAAATATTAAAAGTCCTAGAAATATATTTTTTATAAAGATGAGGTTACCAGAACTGGCCACTAAAGAGAGCCAGAGACTATACTGTGTATAGTATTTGTGTAATCCACGTATTTCAGCATCCACGGGGGGAGCGATCCCCCGTGGATACAAAGTTCCTACTGTATAAGAATTTCTAAACAAACCAGTAGTCTCAGTGGACTGAAAATATGACCATGTGCTACAAACTGGGCACTTTCAAAGTTTAATGTCCCTGTATCGAATCTTTCTGCATCATGGAGGATTAAGCGCAGAAACAAAAAAAACACCATATGTTTTGTGAGGAACATTAATTTTGGGAGGGATCAGTGTAATGCTTTGGATCAGCATGCCTGTTATTAAATACCTTTTTCGCTTCCTAACTATTGTTTTTATTTACCTTTGCTCATTCCCTTGCGTTCATGGCCAACTCCTGCCCCAGGCTCAGGTAAGAGTCTGTGAAAGAGATGTACAGCATTCCGGCATGCATCTAGAGAAAATTCCATAACCTATGTATTGTTTGTCTTTGGCTGTAACTTTTCTTTGAAGCTATATGTGTTTTGTGCAGTTCTTTTCAGTATGCAATGATCACAGCCTTCTTTGTGCCTGCAGTGGGAGGAGTTAGGAAAAAGCACAGGGCTAAGATTAAAAAAAAGGATGGCAATTGTATTTACTTACACAATTTGGCTGATAGATGAGAGCTAACCCCTAATAAGTCTAGGGCGACGCTTGGTGGGTGTTTAGGTCTTCTTGATCATCACACCAACCCAGGCATATAATGGGACAGGGAACTAGTTTGGTTCCAGGTGGAGTTTGACCGTGGAACAATCCAGTGGGCAAGATGACACTGAGTGGTGGGACTCCTTCAAACTTCACACTTCACCAATGTTACCTTATTCCACATTTTCATCAGGACAATTTCTGCTTTCTGTGCTTCTCAAGACAAATGTCTCTTGGAGTGTTGTCTGGGAGCCTGTATGAAGGCCTTTAAGTTCTACTTCAAGGCTCGCTCCACACCTTGGAGAGTCCTTGGCAATGTATCTTTCGGTGAGGAAGATGGGACACCAATAGCACTATGCCTTTACTCAACACTGCTGAGAAGGAGAGAGAAGCTGGATAAAAGTAGTGATTGCCAGTCCCCGTCACCACAACTGCTCACTGTCAAGTGGATTGGGGACAATGTGGTTGTGAAGTCAGGGAGTTCTGGTGGGTCTTTCCATGGCATTGGGACTCCATGAGCTGGCCAAGGATGCTGTCCCTGAGCTAGCCTTTCCTTCAAGTTCACTCTTGCCCCATTTGATGTATCACTCTGATGCCTATTACTGTGTGAAGGTCACAGTACTGACTGTAGCGTGTACCAAATAGCATTGGCCTCTAGATCAGTGGTTGGCAGTCTTGGGTAACCCAGGTGTTCTTGGACTGGAGTTTCCAGAAGCCTTCAGTACTAGCTGTGCTGGCCGGGGTTTCTGGAATTTGCAGTCCAAGGACTCTTGGGTTACTCAAGGTTGGGAACTACTGTTCTAGATTATTACGAGACCACAAAATAAAAAAACAAAATAAAACTGCCACCCTATCTGGAACACTAAATCCAAGCACTTCCAGCTCCAAGCTTTAGCAGAGAACTTGAATAGCCCTCTTTATCAAATCATTGCTTGCTAAATAGAAGAACAGATGGGAGGATCCATTGTAAAGCCATGTAGCATTGGACCTGTTTAGCTACTCAGGCATTGGCTTCTTCTACCTCTTTCCCTTGGTCTGCTGGCATGGAATAATAATGTTTATGACTTTTCTGTTTCAAGCATACACTCAGAAACAATACTATAGAAGCAAGGAGAGAGGCTCAAATCTGGACAAGAGAGGAGTGAGATAAACATTGCTAGGAGTATCAGTCTAAGATTGAGTAGCATAACTTAGGACAGATCAGATCAAGTAAGGGACAGCCTATGAAACTGAGGAGATCTCTGTCCAGCCCTGTTCATGTTTTCTTTTTATGCTTTTTTATGGATTGATTACCTTAGATCTGATATTTTGGATGTTTGTGGGTTGTAACGTCCATCATTTCTCCTCATCAGCTGTTTTGACTCGGGCTGGTGGGAGTTGCTGTCCATCAACTTTTGAAGGACTGTGTACTCTCTAACACGTGTGTAACAGCTGTTGTATTTCCTGTTAGGGAGTGAGGAAATCTAAGGAAAAGAAACCAGAAAGGTAACTCCCATGAAATTCCTCTCATCCCCATAGTTGGTGATAGGATATTTTGGAGAGTCACTCATTCGTAGGGTTGCCATAGGTTGGAGGTGACCTGGTGGCTCAGAACAACAACATAGACTTTGAAGCAGTTCCCAGAAAGATATTTCAGAGACTCATCATTATGAGTTAGCTGAGGCAGTGTAGTACACCGGGAGGCGGAGTGAGCAAAGGCACACATACATATCCCCTTGCTTGCTAATGCTGATTGTCAGTGCATGACTCTGTCCTAACTTTCACAGCAAGTGTCCTGTTTCTCGAATTTTCACGATAAGCATTGTGGGGAGTTTGTCAGTAAACTGCAGTGATGATGCTGCTGCAAATTCCACCTGACTGATCTGCCCCTGTCGGTGAAGCAACCTCATGTTTGGTGTGTGCATTTTCCAGGTCTACGAAGTAGTCCCATGCCATAGTGACTGCAGCCAGTACATTGGGGTCACTGAGCCGTGGAGTGTATGCAAAGTGACGAATGTGGACTTAAAGGAGAATTGTGGTGAGGGCGTGCAAACCAGGAAAGTGAGGTGAGCAAAACATTAATATGACCGTTTCACAGAGGAGTGGGAGAAGAATTCACCTTTCTGCTAAAGCAACGTTCTCTCTTCAAGCA
This sequence comes from Pogona vitticeps, assembly GCF_051106095.1. Taxonomy (NCBI): domain Eukaryota; kingdom Metazoa; phylum Chordata; class Lepidosauria; order Squamata; family Agamidae; genus Pogona; species Pogona vitticeps. The sequence goes on along the minus strand of NC_135788.1, from coordinate 28,824,055 downwards.
AACAGACTGGGCTTGATTATCAGGAATAGGTTGGAATAGGAATAGGCTGCAGCTTCCCTACCCTAAAGGAAGCCACAGCCACCATCTTTGTAAAAACTAGCCAATCTCTCTTTTTACATGCCGTGGCTGGGAGGCCAGAAGGAAACTTCGGCAGCAGTGATTATGGTAAGGGGGTGTTGTGGGGGGTGGGGGAGGGCTAAGGTAGGGAAAGGAAGAGTGGGGTAGAAAAACGGGGGTAGGCTGTGGGTTTTGGTCGCTGTGGGCGGGGTGGTTGCCTTTCTGCCACCAATCAGTTGATCGGCGGCCAGTAGGCAGAATGGTGTTTTATTGGTTTTTTAATAGGAAGGGGGTATTAGTGGGGCTGGGGGGTGGAGGGGGCAGCAGGGGTGGGCTTTTTTTAAAATAACTCCCCCACAAATCGACGAATATACTCGCTATTTGTTGCTTCATGGGGCAACTTTGTGCTTTGTGAGTCATCAACTTTTGCCCACTCACAAAGTGGGACAACTCGCCAAAATGGTGAGTTGTCACCATCTCTACTTAAGGTCATAATCAATGATGACTAGGTAGTATTGTATCGAAAGCCCTGGGTTAGATGCATTCTTCACTAGAATAGACCCAGTGGCTCTCAACACAACTAGAAGGGCATAGAAGTAGCCTGGGGTGACAGGAGAGCCAGTGTGATTTGGTGGATAGAGGGATGGACTAGAACTCAAGAGGCAGAGGCTCAGATCCTTGCTCAGCCATGGAAATTCATGGAAGGATAATGATTAAGTTAATCCTTAAATATCTCATATACCTGAAAACCGTATTAAGGTCTCTATAAGTTGGATGCAAAGTGACAATATATAAAGGAACAACAGGCAGGATAGAGGGGTTTTGCAGTGATTACTAAGAATTCACTCTCCCTCAATCCTGATGTCTGCCTGCAAGTGTGATGTGCCATCTCCTACCAGCTATCCTGGCACAGATTATCTGTCTGTGACCTTTTGGCACACCATCAGTGACTATAGACTCTTGGTATTCTGCTTTGCCCATTCTCCATTCCTCCAGTCCAGTCTTATGGCTGATGTAGAGGTCCGGTTAGCTTTAGATTTGAGACCACACCCTCTTCCCACAGGCCCCTTGCAGAGTGCAATTGTTTCTGTCAAAGAAGCTAACCTGGCCTCTACATTGGCCATGAGACTTTGGGACTTTAATAAAAGCATATAATTTTGGAATTACTCACAAGATGTTGGTGCACGGCCTGAAGAACATGAATTTTCTATCATTGAATGCTTGCTTTATTTTATTTTTTTCTTAATGGTCTAATAATGGTATCACCTGTTCCTGCATTTGTATTGTTTTGAAGACTATGCAACCGTGTCCTGATTTTTAAAAAAACTCCATGTAAACTACTGTATAAATTATATGTGAATAACAATTTTACTCAATCTATTCTTAATATCCCACTTCTAATGAAAATGGAAAAATCTACATTCTGTGTCCTTAAGCATGGCCTTTGCTTTTCCAGATGCATGCAGAACACCGTGGATGGTCCTTCTGAGGTTGTTGAGGATTACCTGTGTGACCCAGAAGAGATGCCTATTGGTGCTAGGAAATGCACCTTGCCATGTCCAGAGGACTGTGTCATGTCTGAGTGGGGCCAATGGTCTTGGTGTTCCTTGGTAAGGTAGCAGTTATGCAAAAGGGTTGGTGGATGTGGTGAATATATGAATATTCTCACTTGTTCCACAAGTGTTCTTTCTGTAGCCAGCCAGGCTAGTCAGCTGGCCCTGGGAATTTCAAAGAGAGGACTCCATACATAGGAAGCTGCCTTATTGGGCAAGGATTGGAAAAGGTTTTAGCTTCTATCCCATTGTGATCTCTGTGAAGACTACTGGAGGGAGGCTCTTATCTTATTCACCTCCAATGATCTTCATAGAGATTGCTGGACACCAGTGTTTCCCTTGCATCTGGGTGGGGGGAATGGGAGCAGGAAACAGGCTTTATCTCTGTCACCAACCACTACCCCAGCTGTGTTACCAGCACAGAAACTGCAATGCCACTTGACCCAGGAGGGGGACCGTTTGGCAATGGCAAGGCGTGAACAACTTGTATTTGGTGCTGTGTGCATCCTTGTTTTAATAAAGATGCCAAAGATTGAATGTGGTACCACTGGAGGCTGATGATTCTGATTTCTCAGGCGGGGTTGGATCTGTTCCAGATTTTAGTCTTGACTGTAACAAAGCTATCTAAGTGGGGTAGGTTCAGTACCTTGGATAGCTCTTATAGACTTCACATCAAAAATCTGGACAGATGTATTGTCCCTTTGAAATTTGAGTCTCCTGCCTCCCCTGCTTTCCATTCTTTCCCACTGAGCTGTGATTCTCTTCTTCACAGCAGTCGTCTTATGCTGCTCATGTTTACCAGGCGATAATCGTTGATAAGGACCAATGGATCTCCCTGAGCTTGTTTTTGATACTGCAAATTATAATAAATGGCAGTGTAAACCCTTCTGTAAAAGGAAGCCTACTCCACTTCTCCGCTTTTGGTCCCTTGTTGGGAGAAATGCGGCATATAAATAAAACTAATAATAATCAATCTACTGAAGCCTCCCTTGTTTTCCTCTGCTCCTTCTCATTAAACTCTCCCAAACCCACCAAAACACTTTCCAATCTCCCACAAATCCCTCACTTTATAGCTGGCTTCCCCCCCCCCAATACCATGATTAAGATTATAGTGGGCCCTCGATTTACTAACTTAATCCGTTCTGGAAGTCCATTCGTAACCCGAAAAGTTCGTAACTTGAATCAGCATTTCCCATAGAAATGCATTGAAAACAATTTAATCCGTTCTGGCTGTTTTGGTTCTTAAATCGAGGGTGCAGTTCGCAAGTTGATTCATTAGTTCCCATAGGAACTAATGCAAAGCTGCTTAATGTGTTCCTACCATTAGGAGCAGATTTTTCCCCCTTTCCCCTTTTTCCCCTTTTTTGGTTCGTAAGTTGATTCTGCATTCGCAAGTAGGGTCTATAGTTTCTTATGAGATTGGGTTCATAACCCGAAATGTTCGCAACTAGGGTCGTTCGTAAGTTGAGGGCCCACTGTATAGGGTTCAGATTGCTAGTAAGATCCTATGATCAGCATTCTGTTGGAGTTTGCAGAAGGTTTGAATATCTTGCTGCTGCTAATTGCAGCGAATGCACAAGGTAGCAAAGCCTGTTGCATTCATGTGCCTGTATCACGTATCCAGTTATGCGCCTGAGTTGTGCTACAGCACTAATTATTCAGCTGTAATTAGTCTTGGCCAGTTATGCAAGCCTTACGTGAACTTCAATAGAATTCTGGCCAATTAATCTAATTAATCATTTGGAGCAGGAGCTGCATGCTGAGGAGGAAGTAGAGGAGTTCGATGTGGTTTATCTAAATGGCGGTTCAACAGACTCCCCATCAAACACAGCATCTGAATTCCTGATCCCAAGAATACACCAGTTGAAATATATATATATGCCAAAATCCTGTTACATAGTTATGCTGTCAGAAGAAAACTGTGTAACTTGCAGTGACAAATCACCACTAATAAATGAGTCTCCACTTGAATGCCTGGTTGTACAGCAAGATAACTGACTGGTGTGCAATGAGAAATCCAAGCAGATATTCATTAATTAGCAGCAATTTTCCATGGCAAGTTACACCATTTTTCTTCTTCTGATCTAACTATGCAATACAATTTTGGCCCTTGTTCTGTAAAACATGCTTTAAAGCTTATTATATATTTATTACATTTACTTATGATTCTTCCCTCCCCATCATTTCATCATCCCAGCACTCCAGTGAAGGAGGTTCATTTTAAGAAATAGTTGTCAGTTTTAAATTAAGAGTAAATGAGTGAAGTTTGTTCAGTGAGCTTCCTGTATAAGTGAAAATTTTAGATACTGGTATTGTAGGTTTCAGTCCAATTCCTTGAGTGTCATACTACACTGATCTAAGCCTGATGCATATTTTGTATCAAAGTCAATGATGTGTATCTTCCTTTCTCAGCCATGTGATGGAAGCAGTGTGAGAGAGCGGTCTGCAGAAGTTATGAGACAACCTCAGGAAGGGAAATCCTGTCCTCCCACTGTGGAGATAGAGCCTTGCAGTCTGAACAAAAATTGTTACCACTATGAATACAATGTGACAGGTACTGTGTTAATTAAGAATTACTGTACTTGCAAAAACGCTTTGGAAATCCAAAACTTCTCTAACAAGGCTTTGGATTACCCTCTGTGGTGGGATGTCTGCAAATCTTTGGATTCTTTCAAGCCTATCAGTCCATAGATGATGTAAGGAGCCACCTTTCAAATGTTTTTCTGTAAGAGTCCTGTGAACCCAAGCTATGTAGTTGGGGATTGTGGGAGTTACAATCTAAAACATCTGGAAAGCACCAGTTTGCTTACCTTTAGCACAAGCCTTCCCTTCTCCTCTTCTGCTTCCTTTGTGTTCTTGACTACTTATTTGTAGTTATTTGTCCTACAATTCTATGCATACCTCTAAGGAAGTAAATCCTACCAGATATTGTGAGACTGATGTAATCAGGTGATCGTTTAAAGGAGTGGTTCCCAACCTTAGGTCTCCAGATGTTCTTGGACTACAACTCCCAAAAATCCTGACCAGAACAGCTGGTGGTGGCACCTTCTGGAGTTTTAGTTCACGAACATCTGGAGGCCCAATTTTGGAAACTACTGATGTAAAGACTTGTGCTTTTACTTGCAATCCTGTTGCTCACTTTACTTGAGAGTAAAACTCATTGCTCAGGACAAATGTTGATTAAATGAGCACAGTGTTGCCTGTAACAGGCAGTTTTTTTTTAGTTATGGTTTTCCAATAGGCTTATATTTGAACTCATTATGTAGGAGAAAATGAAATTATAATGAATCATATCTCCAATCCAGTGAACAGAAACCTTTTTTTAAAAAAACATTTTTGATTCTGATTTCTTTTCCTTATGTCTAGATTGGAGTACATGCCAGCTGAGTGACAAAGCTGTCTGTGGCAATGGGATCAAAACAAGAATGCTTGATTGTGTTCGCAGTGATGGGAAGTCAGTTGACCTGAAGTATTGTGAAGAGGTAGGTGGATGCTTTTTCAGTTTCTTGCTTTGTAAAAATACCTACTATCCTTTGATGCTTCATTTAGACAGAATCAGACTGGCACTGAGCAGCACCCTGTAGCCCACTCCTCAAACAGATGTTTTCCAAAGCTATTCATAAAGCGTTGAGTACCTCGTAAATGATCCTGTGTAACAATAGGTGATTTTGTCATTTAATTTCCTCCGTTTGCTTAAGTGTGTGGCCACAAAGGTATGGTAATTTTTTTCTTCTAATCTCTTAAAAGTAACGGTTTGGGAACAATAAGCAATCAAGGTGAATAAGTATAATAAATCTTAATCAGAATGATAATGATCGTTTTAATTGGAAATGATTCCTTTGTAGTGCTTTGGACATCTGCCAGCATCATCTGAATCAGCATGCCCTTCTTATTTTCCTTGCATTTTGGATTAGAACCAGTTTTTTTCCCCCCAGGTCCAGATTGCAGAGGCAAGGAACTTCTATGATAATATTTGAACAACCTAAAGCACTAGGAAAGTACTGTATAGCTTTTAACATCATTTGTGCATGACAAATTAATCCCTATTTGAAAAACTATCTAATGGCTAAATAATTGGTTCACATTGTTGAAATGAAAATTGCCTCATCTTCTCTACCTTCTCGGTACAGACATTGCTGCTGTTTGGGGGATTTGGTGAATCAGTTTCTCCATATGTTCCATTGATTCAAATAGACCTACTATAGTTGCTACTTTAGCATAGTAAGGTGTGACTAGAGCAAGCCCATTGAATCAGTAGAACTTATGGAGGAATCAATTCACCAAATTTCCACTGATTCAATAGGCCTACTGTCGTTGTAACATACTACACTGAACAACAGCATTGTAGCCGCAAAGTGGGTTTCCCTTATGCACAGCGACCTTGCCAGTGTGGCTGGATTTACTTTACATTTGGCTGGATCTATTTATACATTGTAAAGTCTTAGGTAGACAAGAATGATTTATTTGGATGTTTGCCAGTAACTTCAAATGAAGTTTATCAGGGCCATGTATGTCCTTGCATCTGTAGGTGTGATTATACTTATAAATGAAACTGTGCAATTGGGTTCTGCTATGTTACTTTATATTGCTTACTTAATGAAACATGAAACATGTGGCTGTTGATATGGACATTTGAGAAGCTTGAATGTCTTTTCTGAAAGAGTAAGTAATTGTGGATTTAATTCTGGAGAGTCAGAATGGTCGGTTGGCTTTCATAAATTGGAACTGCTAGATCAAGAGGAATGAAACCACTCTACTTTCTTAAAGCTTTCACTGGTGACCAGTATTTTAATATTCTGTGTTTAATTCCACAAAATATGTTTTTAACAACATGCAGGAATAATGGGAGACATTATAACAGGAATGTTTTGCACTGCTTTCCATAGTGCAACTCTGACCTGTTACAGGACTAGGGAAACTTTGGTCTTCCAACCATTGATGCACTTGTATTCCCAGCTTCTCTTACCATCAGCCATGATGGCTGGAGCTGATAGGAAAGTTCAACATCTGGAGGAGAACAGGTTTCCCAGCTGTGACCAACTCCAATGCCATGTTTACCTTTTACCAGTCAGCTGGGTGGAAATGCACTGGCTTCTGAATTTGTGTGTATCCTTAGCTGGTTATCAGAGTCACTGCTTCACAAAGCAGCATACAAACACAACAGCCATGCTGGCACACATGCAGAAGAGTGTACAAAGCTGCACTAACCACACAAGCTCATTACAAATTCAGCAAAAGGCAGTTTGGACCCATCCTTATTGAATGGTTTTACAGGTGTTGCTAGGGATATGTAAATGGGAAGGGGATTCCTCAGTGGTGGGCCTGCCACCAAGGTCTTATCTCTTGTCCATTCCAATATAACAGATCTGAATTGTTAGCACTGATGTAGGACCCCTGATATAGCTCCTAACGTCTGGGTAGAGTTATATGGGTGAAGGCAATCCTTCACATAGCCTGAAATGTAGAGTTAAATTTATAGCCAGTCCTAGATAGCAGGGTGGTGGTGGTGGGGGTGGTGGGGGTGGTGTGTGTGTGTGTGTGTGTGTGTGTGTGTGTGTGTGTGTGTGTGTGTGTGTGTGTGTGTGTGTGTGTGTGTGTGTGTGTATTCATCCATCAGTCAGGGAGCTGTTGGTGATACAGCTCCTAGGATTTAGAGGACAGGAAAAAAAATCAGGTGAAAATGGCTATAGAAAAAAAATCAATAGCACTTCTATATTGAAGAGACAAATAATAGGCATTCAGATAGTGTTTTTTATATATATATAATGCAACACATGGGCCACTGACGGGTCATAAATTTTATGCCCTTCTGTTTCTAACAGATAAGAACACAGTAAGTGGCATAGAAAAGCCAGTGAGTGATCCACTGATGATATTCTGTAGAACCTGTTTATGGGATTAACAGGAGAATGTCGTTGCTAAGCTTAACATGTCTTCTCAGTGAAGGAAAGTGAAAGTTAAGTCTACAGTTTCATGTGACCAAAGCCAACTGAGTGTGCTGCAAAAAAGTCTCTGTACAGAAGACAGATAGATAGGCATGTACCAACCTGATTAGCTTGCTTATTTTATGCGTACTCTAAAGCAGTGTTCCATCATTATGGAATCCAGCATTGTCAGCACTGTTAAAGGCTTCACTGCTACACATAATCAGGAGACTTTCTCCTGCAAACTCTTCATCATATGCATGGAGAAAGCAGTGATGATGAGCAGAGTTCAGTACTCCCCTCTAACTGTTGACAACTTCAGATTCTATAAAAAATGTATAAGGCGTTTGTTTGTTACAACCCACTTTTTAGCTTTCCTGTTTCTTTAAGAAGCAAAGTAATACTATATAGTGATATTGATCCTCCTGTGGAACACATGCACAACAAAACGGACACATTAGGTTGGAATCAGAAGTGATTTGTTATGCTTTAACCACATTAAAATCAATGAGGCAAGTTAGCCCTTACTAGCTTATCCCCATGATTTTAATGGAACTGAAGTGTGACCAGCAATTTCTGGCTATAACCCAGGGCCGGCCCTACCATAAGAAAATGTGAGGCAGCTATTTTAGGTGGCCGATCCTTGGTAATAGGAAAGAAGGCAATTGTGGCAACTCTCTGGCCATGCTTCTGTGTCGGAGGATGGAGCTTAGTGTTTCAGGCAGCCTATCCAGTGCCCCAAATTAGCCTGTTGCGTCTCATGTATGGGGTGAATGCTCTCCAGTCACCAGTGTTGAAGTCAGTTAAGTTGCCTTTTGTATATGAAATGGAAGAGGGCACCATCTTTTTAGGTTTCTCAAGCAGCAAAATCCAACCCATTATAAAACATAAGTATAAATGGGCAGGTCTAAGATATGTCTTAGGCATGGTTCACACTGAATTTTTCTGTGCAGATGAGTAAATACAGTTTTATACAGTGGCTGTTACTTACTCCAGGGGCTACCTGTCATTATATATTACTATAAAATGTTGAAGTACTGTGGTTAGATCACAGCATTTCCTCTATTCAATTAATGAAAACCTATTTATCAATTTATTTTTCTAAATATTATCTTTTACTCTATGTGGGGAAATGTGTATTTTCTACTTGCACAGAAAACCTACCAATGCAGTATTTGTTTTTACAAATATTTTAATTGTGTTTGAGAGAGGGTGAGGGAGGGAGGGAGAAAGGGGAAGAGAGAATGGCGATCAAAACATTTTAATAAGTATTACTGAAATAAAAGATAACATTAAAAGACTGTCTTTAAAGCATTGAAATCAATAGCTCAGTTTTCATCTGCAGAAAAAAAGAGAATTCTTCTTGATTGAAAAGGTTAGGTAAAGGTTCCCCTTGACATTTAGGCCAGTCATGTCTGACTCTAGGGCACAGTGCTCATCCCCGTCTCTAAGCCGTAGAGCCAGCATTTGTCCATAGACAGTTTCCATGGTCACGTGGCCAGCGCAACTAGACATGGAATGCTGCTACCTTCCCATTGTGGTGGTACCTATTTATCTACTCTCATTTACATGCTTTCGAACTGCTAGGTTGGCAGGAGCTGGGACAAAGCGACGGGGGCTCATTCCGTCACGTGGATTTGATCTTATGACTGCTGGTCTTCTGACCTTGCAGCACAGAGGCTTCTGTGGTTTAACCCGCAGTGCCACCACGTCCCATCTTCTTGATTAAGTAGCAGAATTATCCTCAACTAAAATTAAATTGATAGTCTGTTTTACATAATCCCGAGAAAAGAGGAAAAAATTCAATATATTGAAATATGTTCTTCTAAATAATAAAATCAACATGATGGCATGCTCATTGTAATATGTTGTATGTATATTCGCCCTCAGTGTCCTAATGCATCTCTAATTATCTCATCCATGTTTTAGTCAATCTGTTAAATAGGCTGTCCCAACATGTTTATTGCTGCCAGGCTTAATTAATTCCCAGAGCATATCTTCATTGTGTCTCATTGTTTATAAGAACATCTCAAAGAACAGCGGCACATGAGTAGATCTCTGCTGGGTGCAAAAATTAGCACATCACAAAACTTTTCTTGTTTTTTCCTTGAGCTCTTTGAAATTCAAATCAACTAAATTCAGGACAGACCCCGTGCTGTTCGAAATACCCAGAAGCTTATTTGTTGCTCATTTACCTACATTAACAAAACAGAAGAGTTTTAAACCAAGCTTTCTTTCTGCCATTTGAAACCTCTCTTGTATGCAGCTGTATCAGCAGGCAAGCTTGGGTTTCTTTTTCATGTAGGTATCCCTCTTGATTTACTTGGGATTTCATTCCTGCTGAGTTTAGACAAAGATCTCTTGTTATGTGCCAGGTATGTCATTTATACAGACCTTAGAGTAGATTCACATGTTCCTTTTTTTCACACACAGAGCGGATGGTGGTTGTTTTCCCAGACTCTCTTTTGTAGATAGCTTTAAGTCTTGTGAATGATTCAACCCACCCTCAGAACATTCTGAAAGCAGTTGGAATTTTAAGGAGTGCAGGGTTCTGCTGCTGTCCCGCTGGAGAAGCCACTGTGAAAATAACAGAATAAAATTTAAGAACTCTGTGCCGCTTGGTTTAAACCAGAATAGAGCCAATAGTTTTCTGCCCCACAATAAAAGTTGATTAAAATAGCAAATGTAAGGTGATACAGTTATACACAATTTCATCTCTAGTGAAGAGTAACTGTACATCTTTTGCTCTCATTTAAGCTCTCGTTGAATTGACAGACCCACTTTGTTTTTCTATGCCATTTGTTTGATTTCCATTGTTCATCATTCATTTTCGTTATACCAGCTCAACAGTGTTTCAGTAGATACATGCCTCGTTTTCTCATACCATAAATAAAGTGGTAAATCTGATCTTGGAGTGTAGCATTTCAGATGACAGCTCTCATTACTGTCCTTCATATAAAACATTTCCCCCCAAACATGGGAAGATAATATGTCTGGCAGAAGGCAAGATTATAATTGCATGTACATGCACACACACCTGAATCATGGCTGTATGTTATCCAGTGGAACACACACAAGCCTGAGTCTTGCATGCCTGTCTTCTACTTTAGCCACAAAGAAATGTTTGTACAGAAGATTTTTTTTTACTAATTGCAATTGAGAGTTATGTCAAATGACAAAAAAAATTGCAGTTTGTCTTAATTAGGCAAGCCTATTTCAAACTGTAATCTATGAAGATGATTTGATTTAGTTGATCCTGGCCAAATAAACTTCCTGTCATCTGAGAGATGAACTGAACATGCTGGCAGTGGCCGAGCCTAACAGTTGTAGTCGGCATAGCAAAGAGTAGCTGGTGCCCCGCTTACTCTTCCCCAAGCACATATACAAAAGCTTCCCTTCCTACTTTCTGTTTAGCATGCTGATCAACGCGTGTGTTACTTCAAAATACAAGTGACAGAGAGCCGAGGGATGAAAAAAACCCTATTGGTTTTGAGAAATGAACTCTTGATCTTTAGGATAGGTTTATTCTCTGTTATTTTATTACCTTGCGGGGGTGGCTTCTTTAGCCAGTGTGGGAACAATGCCTTGCTTTCTCCATGTTCGTGGATCAAGCTGTGTGAGTTTTTGTAATTTCTTCTCTTCCCCAGGGGAAGTGGAGACTCTGAAGGCAGCCATACACATGGTAATCATTGTTGAAGCCAACAGTATTTTCAGCATCCAATAGGTCAAGCGTAGACATGTCCTTTGAACATCAATGCATATGTATCAAAAATATGAACCAATCAGCTTTCTTAGCATTCTGTACAAAGGTGTTAAAAGAGGAGATATATATATTTGTGTGTATGTGCATGCACATTTGTGGAGCATGCATGCACACATATGCATGTGCATATTTATTATACTTAATAAGATGTCCAAACATTACATGCTTATTTGTTGCTATGAGAAACATGGGTTTTGCCCACAGTGGATAGAGTTATGCTGGGTTTTGGCTGCAAAGGCACTTCTGGCTATCCAGAGACTTTGGAAATAAAGAATGAGTGATGTAATTTATAAAGCCGAGAGGTCTCCAGACTCATTTAGGGAAGGTAATGATGCTGCAAATGGACAGCTCAAAGTGTGCAGTATATATTGAAGGGCAGGTAAGTATTAAATAGTATTGTAATAGCTGTGTAATATGGTTGGCACTGGCAGTTTCTGACAGTGGTGTGTTTTATTTCTTTCTCTTTCTTTTAAATTTCAGAGAATGTCCCACTCAAAAGGGGCATGTAGTGTTCCTGATGTTCAGTTCCGGATATCAAGACCGTAAAGAAAGGATGCTTAACGAGTTGCTTGTGTTCTATGCAGGGACCAAGGCTGTGTTTAGGGTCTTGTGCGAATTAATATCATACTGAGGAAATGAATCCCAACTAATTATTATATGCAGTAAATTCCACCTCATTTCTCCTTTTCAGTTCCAGGTTTTTAGTTGTAAACAAATGCAGCCATCTCTGGTTTTATACCAGTATTTATTGCTTGAATACTCAGTAGTAGGGATATCTTGCTCCTGACTTGCTGATGGTTGTATCCTTTTTTCCTAGCTTGGCTTGGAAAAGACATGGCACATGAACACATCCTGCACAGTGGAATGTCCTGTGAACTGTCAGCTTTCTGACTGGTCTCCGTGGTCTGAGTGCTCTCAGCCCTGTGGCCTTGCTGGTTAGTTCAGAAGCTTTCCTTTGGTGGGTACTTAAAGTGTCTTAAAAGATGAGCCCAGCTCATATCAGTCACCAAGAAACAGAAGGGACATTTGTTTGGCTCAAAGGATTGATAGGTCAGGAGAGGCTTGCTTTGCCTGCATATAAGCTTCCCCTGCTGGCTGTGCTTGTGCTAAGAGGATCAGGGCTGTCAAAATCCATTTCTGACTTTGGGAACAGAAACAAGACTTGGCAAAAGCCACATGGGGTTGCTAAAGGGAGCTTTTTCTGCCTGATGGCGCCCAAATGGTTTCTTGGTGTCCAGTCCCTTATCGAATATAAAGGACTATATAGAAGTAGAATGGAGAGATAAATAAATCAACAAACAAATAAAAAAACCAATGTACAGTAAACACTATTCAATAAAAATTAGATTTAGACAATTGATTATGGAATTTTCATCTTGTAAAGAGCATAAGACTGTAGTTTGTCTTATGTTATCATAGTGGAAGGAGCACTATGGCCCCACAAATTTCTATATTAACTTTGACTGATAAGAAAGAAAAAGAGAGGGAGAGAGAGATCTTTCAGCACAGCATATGACCATGCTGACTATGGGATTCTGGGAACCTCAAACATTTCACATCTCTTCTAACTTTGTATTTATGGCTGGGAGCATTCAGCTAAGGTTAGAGAGAATTGCAGCAGTAGATGGAAGGGCACCACTAACGTCTTATACAGCTCTGCTGCCACTCAGTGGAGACTTACTGTTCATCCTTTAGTATAAAATTCCATCCCTCAGGAAATCATACCATTTAGGCTGCAATCCAACATATATTTACCTGGGAGTAAGACTGGATAAACTGAGTGGGATTTACTTCCTACTCAGTTATACTTTGGGCTGTACTGTTCAGAGATCTTGGAGCTATTCAGTAAATATGGTTTCTTTAATATTCCTCCATTACAGTGTTCAGCCCTTTTGTGTCTGCTTGCATTGACAACACTTTATGCATTTTTTCTTTTTCATAAAGTAGGATATTAAAGGAAAGTTCAAACAGGAGTTCTAGCCAGAGCCTAACTAGCTGACTGGGGAACAATTAAGGGGTACAACACTTCATAGGTACTCAGATATGCCCATGTCTCCTTGTGCCAGCATGACACAATTTATCCCAGTAATGAAGTGCAGTGCGTTAGGAAGGAAGAAACAGAAGCAGCCAAAAGGGACATAAAGAGGAGGGGAAAGTCCTTATGTTACTGTGTAACTGCTTGAAATACAGGAAGGGGTCCTCAGGAAAGTCTGAATGCCTTGTCTCCTGTAATGAGCCTGAAGGTCATTGGCTACTAAACATGTCCTTTAGGTTTGTGTTAGTCTGGTGGAATATCATGTCCCTGCTGAACATTATCGAGGTATAATAAAGATGAGGAGACAAACAGAATAAAACAGAAAGCGCTTTCTGTGTTCTACATAATCATCTCTTATGAACCCAGTAGACCGCTGTATTAAGCACAAAGAAATAAGATGTGAATGAGAAAAGACATTAGAGAGAGCCTGTGACTCAAAGAGGATGGTTATTAACTAATATGAGCATCTAAGTGTCACCACCTGAGCTTCTCCCACCTCCACTATTACACAAGTCAGCTTGCTTTGTTTGGTGTTTGGTCTTCGAGACTTAATATTCTTTTGAAGACTGATTTCACAAACAGGGAAGAATGACTTCCATCACTTCTTTGCAACATCAACTGGCCTGAGTCACTGTAGGTAATCCTCTCAGGTCCAAAGTACAGGTTCTGATCTGGAAGTTAGTCCTCACTTAAAATGAAGTGCCAAGTTTCAGCTTCTCTTTGTTTAGAAATAATTTTGGAGTCAGCCTTCTCCAACTTGGTGTTCTCTGGCTCTGCTAGACTACAGCTTCCTTCATCCCCATGGGGCATGCTGGCTAAGCAGGAGAATGGTATTTCAGCATAACCTTGAGGTCATCCATTGAGGAAGGCTGCTTTGAAGGATAATAAGATGACACTGAAGTTTGTAACCCCTAGACTTTAATGATTTGCCATACTCAGCTGAGATACAAGGGAGGTAAATCCAGTTGCTAGTCCCAATTAGTATAGCCCCTTGAAACAGTGAGGTTTACATGAGCATTGACTGAACAAGTTCTATTCATTCAGTGTATCTACTCTGGTTGGAACTGACATTTGGATTTAGCCCAAGGGAAGCGTGTCATACTATATGAGCTGTATAAAAAGGAGCCCAAGCCTATTCTCTAGGGCTTTGCATCCAACTGTAGAATAGCAGAACTACTCAACGAATCATCAAAGGATGGGCTTGAAACCATGATTTTTTAATGTATACAGCAAATCTTAATGCTGCCTTCTTACTTCTCTCCCTCTCTGTGCTTTGAAGGAAAGATGATACGGAGAAGAACTGTTATTCAACCCTTCCAAGGTGATGGGAGACCTTGTCCTTCACAAATGGAGCAGTTCAAACCTTGCCCAGTAAAACCTTGTTATCAGTGGCAATATAGTGAATGGGCTGAATGCAAAGTTGAGGTAAAACCAGATTTCTGAAGCCATTTATCCTTAAGGTATTTTGGATGATCCTACACACACAGCAGGCACATAAAACTGATCACAATGTACCACTGCACGAGGAATAGGGAATATGTGGCCATTCAGATGTTGTTGGCTGTGCTGAGTGGACTTGATGAGTATTACAGCTTGAAAGCATCTGGAGAGCTGTTGGTGTTTCCCATGCCTGTTCTGAAATCAGGCTGGCTTTGTGGTCTTGAAGTTTCCAAGGACGCCTTGAACAATGTCTGGGTCTCCATAAGCAGAAAACAAGAAAGAGATACCAGCTGTTGTACTTGACATCACTTAACTTTTGTCAGTTCTGATGTTCACCCATTGACACGTGGTGGATTCCCACAAGGACTGTACCAATTCAGAAGCCTGTATCAGACTACATGTCTGAATAAACCATGTTAACCTCTCATTGCCCTTGTCAAAGTCAAGGTGAAAGCCTCCAGCTTCTTATTCTTGTTTGCATATGCAAGAAAATTTGGAGCAAAGCACACTCAGACTTAATATCACAGATATTCTGGTACAGATCCCTTTTCTGTACATTTATAAGTAGCAGCAAACCCACAGTAGCAGGTTTGAGGAAGTGGGGATTGGGAAGAGTGGATGGCATGTTTTAAAATACCTTTTTGAGGAAATAGATGGCTGCCCTGTTATAATCTCAGCATAGACAATTGTAGAGTAAGCAGGAATCTATGATCCACAGAGCAAAGTATATCACAGAAAAGAGTGGGAGGGCACCTTTTTTTTTAAAAAAAAAGTTTCCATCAAGGATAGCTTTCCAGGGGTTTGTTCTGTTCCCCAGTGGCTCCAGTCAGCCTGCTGAGTAGTCGGGAACAATAAGTGTAGCAATTGATGAACACAGTGTGGTGCCCCACTGTTGACCTGCACAATTCTGTAGGTTGGCAGTGCCTGCCTGCTGGTTTTCAATAACCAAAAGCAAAATTAAGCAAAACAACGTGCTACCATTTAAGTGAAATTACTAATGGTTGTTTTGCATCCAGTGAGTATATGATGATAGCAAAATTTAAAACCACCTTCCTGTGTGCTGTTGTGCACACAAATAGAAAATATGCACATTCTTCTTTTCACTAAATCACAATGGATGGTATCCCTATAAACAATAATGTGGGCTTTAGGTTGTGTAAATCTGTGCATGTATTCCCAGAAGTAAGTTACACTGAATCAAGTGGAGGTACGGATATATAGGCTTGAAGCCTTAGGCATATTTGGGGCAGAACCAGTTATTTAGCCAGCATAGAGCAGACCACTAGTATATACATCTGGTTAGCCACATTATATTTATAAGCTTGGACTGCCCAATAGTACAAAAGCTCTGCTTAGCTTGGGTTGAATATTTTTATTTATTTATTTATTGCGGGGGGATTTGTTTCTCCTTTCTCAGGATGCCCAGTGTGGAGAAGG
Organism: Pogona vitticeps; assembly: GCF_051106095.1. Lineage (NCBI taxonomy): Eukaryota > Metazoa > Chordata > Lepidosauria > Squamata > Agamidae > Pogona > Pogona vitticeps. The sequence goes on along the minus strand of NC_135788.1, from coordinate 28,807,846 downwards.
GACAAGAGCAAGAAACATTTCCTGTGTGGTTTATGATGGATCCACCAATGATATTGGCAAAATTGTTGATGAAGAATTTTGTGGGGAAATAGAACCTGTTGTGGATGGCAGTAAGAAAATTGTACTTGAGGAGACCTGTACCTTGCCCTGCCCAGGTAACTAGCCTGATTGCATGAATCAGAAGCTGCTGTTGTAGACATTGTTGATTAATTTATTGGAGGAAACAAAGCATAGAAGTGTACACTATTTCCCACAATAGGTTGCTTATGGTATGATATGTGCTTAATTAATTCAGCTCCCAGGTCACATGACTTGCCATTGCTAACCTGGTCAAGTGCCTTACTTACTGTCCTTTCTGCCTAGTCATCTTTTCCTTGCCCACATCAAGTGAAGAGCCCATGGTGGGGACCAACAACAAGACTTTCGTTTGTGTAGTCCACATGCTTACTTTTAAGCATTAGTTTCCAATGACAAGGTGACTTCCAGTGAGTCCTCCAGAGGCCTCCAGAGTGACCTGTGCCAAATACAATGTCGACTATTTCTTCAGTTTATCTAGAGCGACTCACTATTGTTCTCAACCATTGTTTTCACCCTTTGTTCTTTTTACAGTCCTCTATTTTTCATTCCTCCTCAAGTGGTCCATATCAGGGTCACACTTGATGTGACCAAATGCAGATTTTAGCTGCACACTGACATCATAAATGAAGGCCATGAGGCTGAGGTTAATGGTTCCTCTTTTGGCCACACAGGCAATTCTAAACAAGCAGGTGGACAGTTTCTGACTGAGATGCACTACACTCTTACATCCACCAAGGAGCACACTTCCTGCTGCCACAAAATTTTAAGCCAACTGCAGCACAAATCCTGTGTTTTTCCTTTAACGTAAGCCATGTTTTCCCCAATGTACCTTGTTTTAAAGTGGCAATGTCAGTGGGGTCCACAGTGCCACATAGGGCAACAGTGGTGCTGAAAAAGGGTGCTGAGGATCCATACTAGGAGTGAGTAGATTCTGATTTAGCTTTTCATTAAAACATCTTTCTCATCTCAAGTCCAAATTCCAATACCAAGTCCAAAATAGTGCTACAGTACTTCTGGCTTCAATATATTGCTCATTTTAAAGAGAATCCATCTTTATAGATAGGAACGTGAGTTGTGTGCATTGTTCACTCAAAATTTTGTTGAGGAAATGACCTTTGCTTGAATGGTCCCATTATTTCACAAAAGGAAAGATTAACTGCCCAGTGGGGATGGGTTAATGATGCACTCTGGTTAATGTTTCTAAAGATCACTACATGACCACCTATTATACATACTTCGTTTATTCAATAATTCATTTCTTTACACAACTTCTTAACATGAGCAAATAAAACCCCTTCATTAAAGCATCCAGTTAACATAGAGATGATTTTATTTGTTGTCAACGTAATGTAGGGCGACATGAATTTTTAATCGTCTTTTTGCTAAAGTAATTAAAGCTGTAGGCTCATTTGCAAGCGGGATGCCTTTTGAGATTTATGGCTGTCTTATAGAGGACTTTATTGGCAAAAACTGACATTCCAGGAAACTGACACTCTCCTTACATGCTGTATTTTTTGTGTATCTCAATCTATATGGAAACATTGTAGATTTTTTAAAATGTAGAGGCTCCTTGGTAGAGGCATTATGTCAGTTTAGTTTAAAACAGTTGCACTTTTTGGATCACGAAAGCCAAAATATCAGATTTTCAAATGAGCATTCTGTCAGTTCTTAATGAACAGGCTATCAGTTCTGACAACTGGGGGGTTAATCACCTGTGAAAAAAAGAACCCAAGTTATATGGATTCTTTCCATACCTCTGTTGTACCAATACATTTTTTTTGCAGTCACATGGTATAGGTATCAGTGGGAGCGTTTACATTGTTGTTAACTATATTAGAGGGAGGTGGTGGCGCTGTGGGCTAAACTGCAGAAGCCTGTGCTGCAGGGTCAGAAGACCAGCAGTTGTAAGATCAAATCCATGCGACGGAGTGAGCTCCCATTGCTTGTCCCAGCTCCCGCCATCCTAGCAGTTCGAAAGCATGCAAATGCAAGTAGATTAATAGGGACCACCTCTGTGGGAAAGTAACAGCGTTCCGTGTCTAAATCACACTGGCCATGTGACCACGGAAGATTGTCTTCGGACAAAACGCTGGCTCTATGGCTTGGAAACAGGGATGAGCACCGCCCCCTAGAGTCGAACACGACTGGACAAAAATTGTCAAGGGGAACCTTTACCTTTACCTTATGCCACCTAAAGCAGTGATCCTCAACGTTGGGCCTCCAGATGTTGTTGAACTACAATTCCCAAAAGCCTTCGCGACCACCTCTGCTGGCCAGGATTTCTGGGAGTTGAAGTCCAAGAACATCTGGAGGCCCAAGGTTGGGGACCACTGACCTAAAGGATGCAAGGTGGCTTACAGTATTAAAAGAAAAGCTAAATAATAAATTACTAAAAAAATTAAAAAGCATTAAATGGATATATTAAAACTCATAATAACAGCAATATTTAAAACACAAGTAAAACAACAGAATAAACTAATCCTTTTAAAAAAGCCACTTGGTCAGTTGGTAATTTAAAAGGAAAGCCTGCCCGAAGAGACAAATCTTTGCCTGCTTGCAGAAGGACAGCAAAACTGGGGCCTGCCTGGCCTCCCATGGGAGGGAGTTCCAGAGTCTGGAAGCAGGGATTTAAAGAGCTTGGAAAAAGATGAAGTTTATTAACAGTGTACCACTTGTTGAGTGGAATTGCTCACAATTATTTTGCATCTACTTAGTATATTGTGATATCAACCCAAGCACAGTGTCCACATTATATGTTACCAACAAAATTTGAGCAGGATAGCACCACTTTAAGTTGCACTCAAATAATTGTGCCGAAATATATGGGACTAGATTCTGACATGATTTTTAAAAGAAGGAAAAACACCCTCCTGTTAGCATTTTCATTAATGTTTCTCTCCCTTTCCCCCCCCCCCCCCCCATTATCGGGCAGGTGATTGTTACTTAAAAGACTGGTCAGATTGGAGCCTTTGTCAGTTGACATGTGTCAATGGTGAAGACCTTGGCTTTGGAGGAATACAGGTCCGGTCGCGAGCAGTCATCATTCAAGACCTGGAAAACCAACATCTCTGCCCAGAACAAGTGTTAGAAACAAGAGAATGTGATGGTGAGTAGCAAAAACCCGTAGCAAAGTAGGTGACTATTTTAAGTTACGGACACTTTTAATAACTCAACCTGGAGCGAACAGAATTGAACAGGAAGTTAACCTGCCTCTGTATGAAGAGGAAGAGAAGGCAGACATAACCTTATCTAGCCATTGTAGACCTGGCGGGGGCAATGTTGGGTGTTAATGCATGCATTCCATGCTGCAGGATCTAGCTCACTCCCAAGAGTTCTAGTAGTAGAATTGGATAATGCCTGATACCATGGAGATCTGTTTCCATTCAGAACAAGCATTAGTGGGCAATATAGAATTATCCATTCCCTGGCATCATCTGAACTGGATTACTGCAATGCTCTGTAGATACAACTGCCACTGAAGATCGCTGGAAAACAACAGTTTGTGCAAAACAGAGATCAAAGCTTGTAAATGGGAACTGCACATTGGAAAGATGCATCACCATCAGTGGAAATAGCTTCTGGTCCATGCTAACATTTGTATCTGTTCAAGGCTTAGGGCCAAGGAGTCTCTTCTGTGGCAGTGGGTCATTTTCAGATATCTGCACCCCACAAATCCTTTTCTATTTCCCTCATGACCCTAAGTGTTTCAAGAACCTTTGGTGATCTGTTGAGTGCTTGGATCACCCATTCAGTTGGGCAACTGAGCACAAGAGAGGCAACTGACAAAATGTGAAACCTGCTTGTGCCATTGCCTTTACATGTGGGGTGTTTTGCAAAACTACTTAGGCCTGTCTATTTTGTGATTTTGGTATGAGCTGTCCTAGGAGGGTTCTCTTTGAGGGGCAGAATGGAAATGTCAAAATTAAGCATAGTAGGCATCCTTCAGTCTAGAGAGACTATGGTATCGTGCCCTGTATGGAGGACTTGGAACAGCGTCTAGTGTGGCTCAGAAGGCCAATTCGAGAGTGACAATCTCTTCCACACTGAAGACAAATCCAATCTGTCCTCTGTCCAGCTCCCTGGTTTTGCTGCTTTTGTGTCTTCCTCTTTGCCTCGGCCTGCTGGACAAGGGTCTCTTCAAATTGGGAGAGGCTGTGATGCAACGCCTGCCTCCAGGCTGAACGCTCAGATGTCAGAGTTTTCCATCTGTTGAGGTCTATTCCTAAGGCCTTCAGATCCCGCTTGCAGATGTCCTTGTATCGCAGCTGTGGTCTCCCTCTGGGGCGATTTCCCTGCACTAATTCTCCATACAGGAGATCCTTTGGAATCCGACCATCAGCCATTCTCATGATGTGCCCAAGCCAACGTAGACATCGCTGTTTCAGTAATGTATGCATGCTGAAAATCCCAGCTCGTTCTAGGACTACTCTATTTGGAACTTTGTCCTGCCAGGTGATACCAAAAATCCATTGGAGGCAACACATATGGAAGGTGTTCAGCTTCCTCTCCTGCCGTGCACAAAGGGTCCAGGACTCACTGCAGCACATAAGGGAAATATTCTGTGACATGTTTGTGTGGGCTTAATATAAATATATCACCCCTGTGTCAAATAATTAAACAAGAGGGTGCCTTCTAGTCTGACAGTGCTAAACAAATTTTTCATGGATTATTGTTCCTGTAGTGAGTTGAATTAATGAGGGGAAACTCAAAATGGGAAAGAAATGAAAATAGTGATACTTTTTCAATTGCTGAAAATACATGTTCCTCAATCCAAGTACAGTGTTTCTGACAGCTTCCTTGTTTTCAATTCAGATGGCCAGTGTTATGAATATGAATGGCTGGCCAGCCCTTGGAAAGGATCTTCTCGGAGAGTATGGTGCCAAAGGTCAGATGGCTTGAATGTTACAGGTAATTGTTCTTCCTCTTTCCTGTTCTCAAACAGACTCAGTCTAGAAAAACAGAAATATACACTTTATGTAGACGTCCCAAAATCATCAGTTGTGTAAATGTAATTTGTACCAATGACTGAAATGAAAATGAAAATAGAAAACTCTTGCTATCCGTGGAATATTAGCATGATAGGCAGTTGAGCGGTTGCTTAAGAGTCATCAAAAGGCTGTCATAGCTCAGTAGAGCTTGAACACTTGCATTTCTTGGTATAATCAAAAGTGATTCAGGTTTCCTGAAGTCTCTCATGTAATATGAATGAGCCTATGCTTATTAGGTTTACACTGGGTACTGCAGCCTCAAAGTGCCCAGAAAAGCTAATTAGGATTAAAGTTGGCCATAAAGTAGTTCCTGTTGCTTTGTACACATGACACCTTTCTCTTCTACTCAGTTTTATTTATTTAGGTTACTTTAGGTTACTCCTACTTTAGCACTTTTCGTTGTTATTGATGGCAGTGGAAGAGATACATTCCTGTTTTCCAATGAAATCAGTGGGAAGTAGTCCAATTTAATTCTGGCTAAATTAGATCCTTAGAGATTTACAACCTGCTTTTCAACAGGCATCCTTAAAGCAGTTTATAACACTAGTAAAAGTATAGTGGTGCCCCGCATAGCGACGATAATCTGTTCCGGATAAATCGTCGCTATCCGGAAAACTATGGAACCAACTATATTCCATATTGGCTTGAGTGCAGTACAGGTTGAGGCAGAGCCTTCAGCACTCCAGATGTTAATGAACTATTATGATCACTGGCCAAAATCTTGTTGTGTAGTGTACTAAATTGCACTATACTAGCCCACTTAATCAATGGAACCTATGGAGGAGTTGACTCACTAAATCCCCATTAATTCAGTGGGGCTTACTCTAGTCTGATTTACTGTGGTAATCAACAGGATTTTGGCTATAATGTCTCACAATTACAAATGATTGCTCTTCATTTGTTCATATGCCTGCATTTTTGGACCTTCCTTGTGGGGAAGAGGCATGGCTGTGAGGCTTGTCATGGGCACCTGTACTTCCAAATTTACTAGTATATCACTGCCAACAGAGATTTCAGCATTGAAAAGCCTACTGATCTGTCTTTCTCTGTATATGTGCAAGAGAAAGGTCAGTTAGCATGCATTGCAATCTCACTGTCATTTTATTCCTCTGGGGAAAAATTAACCTAGAAAACTATTTGAGTAAGTAAATAAATTTTATAAATTAAATTAAATTTTAAAAAAATAAAAAAAAATTTAAAAAGAGTAAGCCAGGATTTTTGGAGATTCTGTCAAGACTGATAGCTAACATCTCTGTAGGGGAAGACCATTCATGCAGGTTGGGCTAAGCCCACTGAACTCAGTTGGACTTTCCTTCTGAGTAGATCTGCATAGAACTGTTTGTAAATAGACATGGAAATAAGAAATATTAATATACAATGTGATTTTTAAAATATATCCAGACAAGGTGCTTATTCAGATTATGTGCTCTCTATGACAAGACCTATACTCTGTTGCTAAGTAAAGATATTAAAGGACACAAAATCCTTCAGTTTTTGCTGAGTTAAGGAAATACTAGCTTGTTTTCTTTAGAATTATGTTCCCTATTCTTAATCTGGTGGGGGGGAGTTATTCATAATACTGCAGCACACACACACACCATAAATTTTACTGACTCATTATAGAAGATAAAATTTCCTGAGGGATATAGACATTGCTGGCTGTCAGCAGACAAGATATGCATTCTGCTGAATTTTCTTGGAACTGAATTTATTGCAATGATGCTTTTTATGTGTAGCTACTCTTTAACAGTGTCCGAATGTCAATGTACCTATTCCATTTGTATTTACTTAGATCCAGGTGTTATTTTTGCAGATACCTTAATACACAATGAAACGGGTGATGAAGCTGGTCTTGCCTCCTGTAGGCCCCACGATGGCTGACATTTTGTACCAAGGGCTGTCACAGGCATGTGTATCTTACGCCAGGACATACAAACTTTATCCCATTTCACATGTCAGCTAGCAAGGTTTTTGGGAGCTACTGTCAGTCCTTTTGGTTAACATACAGCGATCTAACTGCATCTAACCTGCATCATCTGTGATCAGGATTTCATCATTGTTTCTTAGTACCAGAAACCAGGGCATGATTGCTTCGAGATTATTGGGAATGCTAGCTAGATAGCAAAATGATGTGCATTGTCTGAGTTTAATTAAGTTCCCTACTCCTTTGCAGAGATAAAATTAAATAATGGACTGCTGTTCTGAACAATGGCAAAAACCATTCTAGATGGAAACAATGATGGAAGCTTGTGTACACTTATTGATTTAAAACAATAACTGTGCAGCATTCGTAATGTTGCAGCCATTGAGAATTAAGAACAGAACCCTGAGAAAGAATCAAATAATTTGGTTTCATTTGTTTCCCTTGCTTTTGGCATGAAGAAGGACAACCCATACAGTAACATTTAGAACCTGGCCCAGGGGATCATGCTTCTCCATCAACTAAGAATATTTAAAAGAGGCATGGGAAGTACCAGCATAAAGACCTAGGCTGGAGTATTAGTACAAGGAAGTCTAATTATATGGAGAAAGGGCTTGCAAGAATGTTGCATGGTGTTGTAATGTATTATTTCCTGTGGGATCTGTATATCTGCTCCTTGGTTTGAGGATTAATACAAAAGATATGAATCATACGCCATATAGAGAGACCGTGTTTCCTACTGTGTATTTCTCATGACCACGGGTCAATATTGTTAATGGCATCAGTCGCAGAGTATCCAGCCAATGTATAATACAAATGCCTCTCAAAACGAAAAATAGAAAAATTACAGATCCTCCAACCTAGTCCTTGGTTGAATACAGGTGCATGGGTTGATGTCCAATATAGCCTGTCCATTTTGAGTGACACTTCAACCTGATTCTTGTCCACACCTTTGGTTGTATTTATACTTTTCCTGTTGTCTATGGTCATTTTAGGTTATAGACTGAATTTTGGAGGCAACACAAAATGGCTTCTGCTCAGCAGCGGTCTGCAGAGCTGGGCAATCTGTTATATTTTTATTTCCCCCCTTTTTTCCAGCCACCAGGAGAAACCTCTGGTGTTGAGAGATAGGGAAGGGAGTGAGGGACTTGAAAAGAGCCAAAGGCATGCTCCTTCTTGATTCCTTCTTTAAAAGAACAACGTGGAGAACCTGCTCTGCTTTACACCGTTTTCATCCTTCCTTTTCTAATGTCCATTCTGTTCCCTCCTCCTGAAATCAAGGGTGCAGAACCCAGAAGACTTTGATGGTTTAATTAGTGACTTTGCAGCAAGAAAGGCAAGGAAGGTACACTTCTAAGATAAAGAGTACTGTATTTTTCCATGTATAAGATGATACTTTTATCTAAAATCTTTAGACTAAAAATTGAGGGTCATCTTATACACGGAAGTAAGGGGAGAAGGGATCAAAGTGCTGCAGGATCGCAGCTCTTTGATCCTGCAGCCCCTTGATGGCGGCTTTCCTTGCCACTTCCTAAGCCCCGTGGGGCTTAGGAAGTGGTGGGGAAAGGAGCCATGAAAAGGCTGCAGGATCTAAGGGCTGCTTTCCCCTTCCATTTCCCAAGATTTCTGCTTTCCCCCTCCATTTCTGCAGCCCTTTGATCCTGCTTTCGCGGGGCTTAAGAAGTGGAGGGGGAAAGCAGCAATCAAATTTTCTAATTTGAGGTTAGAAAAGTGGAGGTCGTTTTATACATTGGGTCATCTTATACACGGAAACAATATGGGACTTTGTCCTTGTCTATTGCTGCCAACTGAGTATCTTGCTTAGTTTGTCTCCCCCTCCCCCACTTCTAATCATGGCACAGGAATGCTGGATTTAACATGAAGGATCCATGGGACATTGTTCTGTCCTGGGCTTCCTCTTCTACTTCATGGTACCATCGGAAATGCACAAATGTGTCTGATTCAGTTCATATTGACACATTTGTCAAGGCGGTGCATATCCCAAGTAGAAACCCAGGTTTTGCAGGACACCTTCACATACTCTCAGTTGGTTGGAGTTTTCTTTTGAACAGGCAGCTAGGCCTATGATAGGCCACACAGCCTTCCAACTTAGGCCATTCTTGCAGGTGTCTGTATTTGGGTGTCTGTAAGTGTCTGTCTGTCAGATGAGACTCCTAGAATGGAAAATTGTGGAATCTGTAAAAAGTGAAAGAGTGAGAGAGAATCAGAATGGCACATCCATAGATTTGTAACATAACCACGTGATATTAATGGCTATCAGCTGCACATGTAACACCATCAGCAGCATATATATTTCCTTGGAGAAACTGAAGGAGTAAGAAAGCGTCATCGTCCATTATGGGATATCATTTTTCTTTTTCCTGGCTCAAAGAACATTACAGTTAGTGAGGCACAGCTGTGTCAAGATATGATTTGTTTTGTTCCACAGGAGGCTGCTTAATGATGCACCAGCCAGATGTTGACAGGTCATGTAAACCACCCTGCAGCCAACCCCATTCTTACTGTAGTGAGGTATGTGCTAACTGTGTTCATACAAGCCTGGTGTCCAATATCTGGTCATAGTAACATTTAGGTACAGCATACTGGATGAGTAGGGAAAGCAGCGTTCTTAAAAATAAAACAAAATACAGAATCGACAGACAAGGCGATACCTTTTGTAGAATGGGAGAGAAGGAAATCCTAAAAAAAAAGGAGTTGGGATCCTGTCCATTGTATTTTATTTTCAGGATCAAGACAACTTGTGAGGAAGATTGCTAATGGGAGCCAGTGTAATGGATACAATCCTAGAGTAGGACTCAGGAGACCTGGGTTCAAATCCTTGCTTTTCTGTGGAAATGCCCTGGGGAACGTCCGTGGTAAACCACTCCTTGAATAGATCACATGTTTCAAAGACCCTATTAATTTTGTCGTAAATTGGAGGCAACTTGACAGCATGTGCTACCAGTAGCATTATAGTATGAAACCACAGTACTTAGCTGAGAGATTGACTGACTGTGTTGGTGACTGTTCAGAAGTATATTGGAGCTTCATTGCTCCTTATAACCTATTTAACTTAGTGAGAAACTCCGAGTAGGGGTTTTCAGTCCCCTTTGCAGAAGGATGAAAAACAATTAGGTGGATTACAAATGGCACCACTTTACTGAAGGAATGTGGTATTCATATAGTAGCCAAGACTATGTAGAAGGAATAAATACAATACCCTCCTATTGGGGAGAACCTAACATCATTCATGACACCTCTGATCTCAAGTCTGAGTTACCAAGGGCTGGTCTTGCTGTCAGGAAGTGTGAGTAATCTATACATAGTAGCAAACTCTGTGTACAAGGAGCCATGGGGAAATTGTGGCAGACAGAACTGTGTGCCACGTGGCACATCTGTACCCTTTAACTAAACCTGCTGGCTTCAGGTACAGTTGGCAATGAAGTGTTGAAGTAATATTCAACAGCAGTGTATATGGAATGGGAGGCCGTGTCATTTTGCCCTTCATCTTAGGCAGCCAAATGCCTCAAACTCAACATCACGTCAGCTTCCAGTGTTTGGGAGTGTTACCTTTTTGGAGCACCATGCCCAGTGTTCCCCCGGCAACATGACCACTGGATTATGGGAGTTGTTGCCCACAAAAGAAACTCTTCCAAGCTCTGCCCCTCTCCTCCTTCCTCCAACCATGGAATTCCACCTTCCTCATTGGTCTTACAGCTGCTCAATCCTCTAGGCCAGTGGTCCCCAACCTTGGGCCTCCAGATGTTCTTGGACTTCAACTCCCAGAAATTTTGGCCAGCCAAAGGGGTGGTGAAGGCTTCTGGGAGTGGTAGTCTAAGAACATCTGGAGGCCCAAGGTTAGGGACCACTGCTCTAGGCGACATTAAAAGTCCAGGCATCTGTACGATCTGTTCCTGCTTTTCTCTCACAGTCACAACTCCTTCAGCATCTCATATGTTGTGAAGCTGTTTTGTTGTTGTTGTTACTCCCCCATGGTATGTTGTATAGCACACAAGCAATGTACAGTTTTGCTACAGCACGTAAAATACTTCTTCCTCTGCAGACCAGAACATGCATTTGTGAAGAAGGGTACACAGAAGTCATGTCCTCTAATGGCACACTTGAGCAATGCACTCTCATCCCAGTGGTAGCCATACCCACGGTGGAGGACAAAAAGGGTGATGTAAAAACCAGTCGTGCTGTGAACCCCACACAGCCATCCAGTACCCAAGCAGGACGAGGAAGAACTTGGTTCCTGCAGCCTTTTGGACCAGGTGAAGTTTTACACAAAATAGGTAGTGTTTCTAAGTATGATCACTGCACGAAGTGGACTTTCTGGCAGTGCTGCATAATGTCCACATAAGGTCAAGTTGGAGGTAATGGCTGGAGAGCAAAAACATCATATCTTTTTGCTTACAGGAGACAACAAAGGGGGCAGCTTGTCATATACCTATGTTTCAAGCTCTTTGTATATTAATGTTTGATTTGTTAGTGCGACTCTAAGGTGAAATGTTAAAACATTTCACAATAAAAGTGCAATTGTAGTATAAAGACATACATGAGACAATGAGAGATGTAAGCATTGCATAGTCTGGTGTCTTTTGTTGCACTGATGGTAGAGAGTGTCAGTTAATGCTATAATACAAGAAAGTCCTGCTGACCCTAGCAGGGATCATTTCTGAGCCTGCACTTATAAGATTTTATCACAAATTGTCTCCACAACTGCCAGATGTGATGCATTCACTTCCAGTGAAAGCAGTATATGCAGTCTGATCAATGGGACAAATGGAAACCTAGACTTCTTCAAAATAATATGTTTACAAAATAACCTGTCTGGGTTTTAAGCACATATGTATGTAATCTATTTAGCCTCAGTCAAACCCATTTTCAATGGAGGTTTGCACAGATAAAGAACAGGTTTTGTTCTTCAATCTCTGGCTGATTTTGCAGTGGCATATTGCAAGCAGAGATGCCATCATGCTTCACAGCTGAACAATTTCATGAAACATCCAAAACGCATTACAACTAATAGTACTTGTGCTGGCCTTTTATGAGATGCTTTCCATTTACTTATGATACCCTGATGATACTGCATTCTAACTGTGCTCAATACTAACTTGTCAACTCATGACTAACATTGATTCCTTTTAGATGGGAAGTTGAAGACCTGGGTTTATGGTGTAGCTGCTGGTGCATTTGTTTTGCTCATCTTTATTATTTCTATGATCTATCTAGCCTGGTGAGTTTCTCGGCCATTTATTACCTTCTAGACTACTGCTATTAAAACCGTTAGTGTCAGATGTATCAAAAGATATATACCTGCACCTAAATATTTTGTATTTTTGCCTAAAATTGATTTACTTTATCCTCCTTGGCACTGCATGTTAAATGATAAACGGGAATGGCTTCTGTTGTTGTATACATTTTGCAACAGCATTCTATATTGTTTGTGGCTTTTGATGTTATTGTTTTTTTAATTGTATCATGTTCCATTGTTGTTTCATTTTGCTTTTATTTAGCAAAAATGCATTGTTCATATTTTTCAGATGAAATATTTCAGTTACTGAAATTTTCTCTCACACTTCAATGAACTAGTGTGTTGAATGTTGCAACTTTTAGGGAAATAACTATATAGTTGACACTTTCATTTATGGATTATCACATGCATAAATGTAGGCATCTAGGCTGAAATGAAAAGCCAAGCCATTGTGTTTAAAACACTGTTCACCTAATTTTAGTGCCTGAATTTTTAAAACCAAAAATTCATTGCAGAAAAGTGATTGTTTTTTTTTTAAAAAAATTTTTTTGTTGCAGCAAAAAGCCAAAGAAGCCTCAGAGAAGACAGAACAACCGTCTGAAACCTTTAACCCTGGCTTATGATGGAGATGCGGACATGTAAAATAATGACTTCCCTTTGACTTCACTCTCCTGGAACCACAGCATTTGAAAACAGCATATACGTTGTGTATATTACAGAGCGAAAGTTACACGGCAAGACAAAAAAAAAACAAAGGAAAAAAGACTTTACAACAGCCATGAATATTCCAAGAAACATGCTTTAATTTCAGGTGGCTAATTCTATTGTAAGCACAGCAGCTGGGACTTTTGATGTGGCCTTCTTTGAAATACATGCACTCTGCAGCCAGCCACTTGTGTCTCCAGTCCATTGTATATGACCGATATTGACATCTGGAAGTATTGATGCCAGACCTATCAGCTGCATTAAACTAGTGTTACTCAGCAAGCATGAAGAGATCATACCAAGATGTCTATAATGCTTTATATACAGTTTATATACTCAATTGCACTGTATGTATTAATCTGTCAAATGATTTAATGGCTACAGAGCATTTTAGTGCTTAGCAACTTGTGACCTTTAACAAAACAACCCATATTTTGGGCAATGGAAGGTCTTCCTCCCCCCCTCCCCATCTGCCCTTCAAAGGGTGGAGGCTTGCAAAAGACTCTGCCCTATTCCCCAGTCCCAGGTATTAAAACGCCATACACACAATTATGGAGAGAAGCATTTTCAGGTTCAATATTTTATAGGGGTTGTCCACAAATTTAATATCTGTGTGTATAATGTTTTTACCTTCTCTAACTCTCAAAATTGTTGCCTGCAACTTTTTTTCTCCTACATGTAAGGCAATTTTTTGCACTATATTAGTGCAGCATGATATGCACTTATTAAACTAGTATTGCCATAGAAACTGCCTCTTTTCAGTAAGGATGACAGTAAGGATGCTGCATCTTTGCAAACAGCATTAAATAGACATTCACCCGTTCACTGGATCCTGACGAGAGTAGAGATCAGTTTCTGGACTGTGACTGGATCAAACCAGCTAATACAAGTACTGTCAATACCATTTCTTGTAACAGTAACCGTTTTGTAGTTGACAAACCATGGCAGTAATATAAGTGTCGACTTTCTGATTCTGTCCAACTTATACAAATAATAGATTTTCACGTTGGTTTCTAATTACTTTGAAGGTTGTTTATGACTAGATTTTTATATTGCTAACTTTGTAAAAAAAGAAAAGAAAAAAAGGGGTTGCTCTCTGACCTTGGGGGAAATGTTTGTCTAAACAATATTCCAATTTGTTCATGCAAAAGGTGCATTAACAGTTGATTTTTACCTCTACCCACAGAAGGTATTTTGTTTCTCAAGCATTGATAGCCTTTTTCCTTTCCACTTGAGATAATCTGGTGTACTCTTTTCCAACTAGAATCTTCAGTTAAAACAGAATATATTAAAAAGGAAATACCAAAACAAACAAAAAACAAAAAAACACCACTGTACATTTTCCATCTACCCCAGTCTAAGAGTGGGAAATCTGAAATTGATATTTTCAAGATTTACATTGTCCTCTGAATGGGATACTATTACCCTGTGCCATCCTGATTCTGTATCCTGTTGGTAACTTTTTACAGCTGCTTAATTCTTATCAGTCTCATCAACTGTTTCCAGTCTAATGGATTGAATACCCATTGTAACTCTATTACTTACAAGATGAAGCCTGTTTTGCTGCAAAATAATCTACAAACTTTCCAGTATATATGGGTCATTCTTTCAAGATCACATTGATGTCTATCCAGATCTAGTTATAAACTTAAGAATAAGCAATATAATTGAACAACTTTACTTAGGCATCTACATTTTTTATTCTGGCTTCTCAGGTCTATATCAATAAGATATGCCAGTCCTAATAGGCTTCAGATGCTTGGGCCATTCAATGGAGACCCGTTATGGCACTCTCAATTCTTCTGGGTCAATATAGTTGTTTAGATGGGGAAAATATGCTTCCGTCACCACTGCAATCCCAAGTGGGGCCAAGTAGGACTACAAAGTGGTGGAGCAAAAGCCCATGTTAACTCCTGCTGCCAGAGCAGGAGTGTAGGAATCATTGTAGCTTCTGTTTTATGCCCTACATATTGAACATATTTGTTTGATTGCCCTCCATTTAACAATAAGTTCCAACGAGGGGAGTTACATTCTGCCAGTTCCAGTTTGGCATGCAGGGGGAGTCATCCAAGGGACTTATCAGCAAATGATGGGTCCTAGGAGGCAGCCAATCCCAAACCAACCTGCCTCATCCCCAAAGTTCCCTATTTGAGGACTACCATATTCAGAAACATTTCCAGCAATAGAGATGTGCTGCAGAGCTTTTACAGGTACTTTTGGGTCCTCCAGAGTGGATGCTAAAAGGGCACTTTGAGCTCTTCCTAAGTCCATCAACCATAGCAGATAAGGGGCTCAGGACTGCCCTCTCTTTAACATCAGCTATAATTGTATGTACTAACCTGTTGGGGGTGTTCTGCTACAGGCTCCTACTAAATCTTCTATGATACTGATGCACATAGTTTCAGAAGTATGCTACTTTTGTAATAATAAGGATTTGCCATTGTCTGTGAAATGAATCTAGACAGAGCCATACAAATGCAGGAAAAGAATAATTATTCTAGGTAGGGATGGAGAAGAATTTGATTAGGTTTGACAGCACTGGCAAAAATAGCCTTTTTCCACCTTGTACCCAGACAAATCAAGAGTCATCTGAAAAATCTATACAGTTGTGAAGCCACACCAGTGCTCCCCAACCTTGGGTAACCCAGGTTTTCTTGGACTGCAACTCCCAGAAGCCTTCACCACTAGATGGGCTAGCTGGGGTTTCTGGGAATTGTAGTCCTAGAACACCTGGTTTACCCAAGACACTTTGTAACACATGTGTTACGCATTTGAGGGCAAGAAGACAAAAAACAAAGTCTCACAACCTAATCCACGTAAAGGATAGGAAGAAAATGAAGGTGGGACTCAGAGAAATGCAAAGAAAATGAGAAGGAGTTTTCCATATTCCTAGTTCTGAGCAGCTCTGAGAAAGAGATCTTTGGAAAGATGGGTACTATATAAGATTAGAAATGAACACAAAATACAACAAATTTGCTAATGTAAAACGGTAAGACCCAGCTCGTACATGGGTAGGAAGCCTTTATGCCCTCAAATATTTTGGACTTCAATTTCCAGAAGCCCCAGGCAGCATGGTCAACCCTAAAGGATTATGGGACTTGCAGTCCAAAACATCTGGCGGGTCAAAGGTTCCCCCTACTATCTGCTGATGGAATATTTGGTTGAAGCATATTGGATGAACAGTGCAATCCTTTACTTGTAAACAAGTCCTGATGTCTACTTTGGGGCTTACTCCCAGCTAACAACTGCAGTATCAAACATGTCTGTCTTGAATTTATATTAAAGAGCATATACAAAATTAGAGGCACGAGGGTTTAGGGCCTGAATGGTTTTCTTTCATTGTAAAGAGAGCATTATTTTAAAAGATTATCAGAGCCATAGCAAGGCTACAACTGTGGTCTGGATTATGTTCAATCTATAGATCAGACAGTAGCATTGAAGGAGCAATATCTGTAAAAGTTGCTTTTAAAATGTGAGTGTTTCTACAAATCCAGTGCCTAAAGCAAGCCACTATGGTAGATTGCTAGTTTGTGGGAAATAATGTTTTCAGTGATCAACTATCTTTAATCCATTCCAAAAATAGCTGAGTAGACATTTTCTTCTTGTTGTGGCCATTCGTAATGTTCCTTTTAAAATGGTGGATTTTTAAAGATTGCTGTCTGTTTTGAGTCCTGGAATCATTTCTTTGCAACATTATCTGGTTCTGCACAAGCCTAATTAAACTTTTTATAGTCAGTTTCCCATAGAACTGCAGAAAATGTCAGTGTCTTTTTCAAATTCAATAGGCCAAGAATGATTAATTTTAAATAATCCTGGTAAATATCACTGTACGAACAAGATCTCTGGAAGGAAACAGATCTGTCTTTTTACCTTTTGTAAAGTTGTGCTCACCCAAAGTTTTGAAAACTTGTTTTGCCTAAATTACAAGGCAATCCTATACGTCTACTCGGAAGTGAACCCCATTGAGTTTAATTGGACTTACTCTCAGCTAAGTCTCTATAGGATTGCAGCCTCAGTTTACTTGAATTTTGTTTTTATTTTTTTTCTAGATTATGAAGGTGGCTGTGTGGGGGAATGTTTACCTTTTTGTTAATTTGTAAATGGTGTAATGCATTTTTTAAAAAATTATGTATATTTCTTTTTTTAATGCACAAAATGTTTACGTTCCACTACTGCAAATTTGTGTACTGTATATTGTCACTGAGCTTTATTCAGTTAAGGTGGATCACATGTGAAAATATAAACATGTTTATGTTTTCATATGAGATATTTGTACATAACTGAGGTAATGCAGACAATAAATATTAACACAAAAATGGGTGTGTGAGCGTGTGTTATTACAAATATATTGGCATGGAAAGATTAGTGTAGGGCAAACACTTCCGTTTTGTTTTGGTTCTTTTGGGGAAGAGTCTCTTTCATTTTCAGGTCTTTCGGGTGAAGGTCCTTCTGTTAAAATAAAAAAAAAGGGATCACCTTTTTATAATGTGGAATTGGGAACCCCACAAAGTTGAAGTGGAAAGGGTGATTGATGAAAAGATCTAGCAAGCACAAACATCTGCCAGGGATGTCTCCAAGTCTTTGGCTTCGAGTCCTAAGCCCGAGTCTCTATTTAAAAAAGCTTTTTTTTTCTGCAGAAAAAAGGGAGGGTGGGTGAGTTCCAAGTAGCAAGTCAAGTCCCAGTCATTGAACAGGCCCCGAGTCAAGTGTGACTTAAAGCCCAACTTGGCAGTGAGTCCCACAACTTGAGTCTTCATCCCTCCTGCTTCCTAGGAGTGTAAAATATACAGGTAATCCGTAGATTGGGAGTGGTGAACCTTTAGCACTGCAGTTGTTTTGGACTACAACGCTCACAGCCCTTTATCATTGGCAATATAGTCTAGGGATTCTGGAAATTGTAGTCCAAAACATTTGGAGTGCCAAAGGTTTGCCCCACCTGCATTCTGTGAAAAGCAGCCTGTCCACAAGGGAGAGACCTCTGTTCAGCTGCAACCCTTCCATGTAAGCCAGACCCCTGGATAATCTGAGTTCTTGCCTGCATGGGTGGCCTACGCACAAGCAAGCAATTCTCTTTCGCAGAGGTATCGCTTTCATGTCGAGAAAGCTAATAATAGCTCCCCAATCCTGCACTGGATGAATAATGCCTGAATAGGGCTTTTGCAGCAAGCTGGACAGCTTGGGGCTGGGTTGGGAGATCCATTCCCTGCTGAACCTCAGAAGAGAAGAGCTAGCCTACACAGGCTTGGGTGGGCTTCACAATTCCAGAGCACCACCAGAACGAAGGCTTGCTAGACCACTTTGAATACTTTATATGCAGAAAACTCTGATATTTACTCTGGGTGTGGTGTTGTTGTTGGGATACGGCAAGATCTACGTTCCAGTTATACTTCACCTGGATGTATCACCTACTTTAGCTAATGATTTCTGTCTCTCTCTTCCTGGTAAGGCTCTACAAAAAGCGGTTAATTGAAAGAGACCAAACTGATGTAGGATGACAGAGCAAGGCAGAGACTATCTGTGCTTGCCCTGGGCCTTGCCTGAGCTTCCATCACCTTTCTTGCTTTTACTACTTTGGTATGTTTTCTTATGTAGTTTTAGGAGTTCATTATTTTACTAGGAATGTCCTGTTTACCCTTTTCCTAAGAGTCATAGATAAAGTTTGTTACCTTCCTACTTCACTTTTCTCCCCATGCCTTTAATTATTCCTACATGTATGACACAACTACTGTGTCCGAATGGGAAGCCAGAAGAAAACTCTTATCTAGTCAGTTAAATGGTGCACAGACAAGCACTGCAGTTTGTGTGTGTGTGTGTGTGTGTCTGCATATACTAGGTGCATGTTTGCAAAGCTATCCACATTTCCTGAGCAATTAAATCCAATAAACCCCAAAGAGCATATCCCAGGGTCAGAGATTATGGGAGATTTGGCCCCAAAGCTTCTGGAAGGCATCCAAATTACCTATTTCCTGTGCCCATGGAAGTCTGCTTTTGTGTTCACTCATCAGTACTGGATTAGGGTGAAAGTGTGACTTTGAGGGGATTGTGGGGGTGGCAGTGCACATCTGATCTTCTGGATCTTGGCATAACATTTTGCCCTTCTCTCTTACAATCTGACTTCACGATCCTCATCCAAGGTGGCAATGGGAGTACAGCTATATTCAGCTGCTCTGTTTTGCCCTGCTGGCCTGTAATATTTTAGAGATATTTCATCCACCTTACACTGGTGAAATAAATTGTATCTGCAGGACATGGGGAGGGGGAAAAAAAGATCAAAGTCAAGATCCAGCTCCCATTCTCCGCCAAACTCTTTCAAGCAATTATGGATTGATGACTTCATCTCTCAAAGGGACTTGATGAGTGGTGTTCCTGTTATCCCATGCTCAAACAGATATGAGGTTCTTGGGTTGGAATCAGAATCCCAAGGTCCAGCAGATACAAGCTCCCCTTTCAACGATGAATCATCATCAGGAGTCGAGTCTGCAAGCCCTCAACTGACTCCATACAGTCCAGCAAAAAAAGCCACCTGAGAAAGCAGAAGTTAATCAGAGCTATCAAGAAGAACTGCCATTGGAAATAATATCAAAATACTTCCCAACAGCTTACCTTAACCTCTAGTAAACTTGATTCATTAAGACATGCTTTTGATGTTCTTAGCCAGAAGATTACAGGGGCTGTCTGCTCAGTGGCTTCTCTTGAGATCCAGGTTAACAGCAGCTTTGCATTGCCTGACAGGAGGGCATAGACTCCACAGGCTGCTTCTCCAGGAAGAGGCAACAACTTGAGCCAGAAGAAGGGGGGAGGGATATGTCATCAGTGGCAGACCATGTAAACAATGCTGCATGTTGCTAATTACCAGATAAATAAAGGATGTTGGACTAATGGGAGAACTATTCAACATTAACTGAGTCTATTGTGCTCTGGTTTATTGACCTACAGAGATTTGAGGAACTACCAGGTTCAAGAGTTTTTCCTTAATGGTGAACCTGGTAGTTCCTCAGGGAACTGTACCCTCCACGTTACTAAAAATTAAAAGGTTCCTGTCTCTCTTTGGTATATTAGCAAATAGAGTTTTGACTGATAAAAAGATCTTCCCTCTGTTTGCAATCAATACAGGCAGAGCACTCACTCCTTCTGCCTTTCAAACCCCAGTGTTTCCAGCCTGCTTAAATAAAACGTCAACTTTCTTTCAGAACAATGATAAAGGAACAGCACAGCAGCTATCAGCACCTAATTTGTTAAAGGCCAATCTGACTTTTCTTCATGGTGTCAAAATGGTGATGGAGACTTCAAAGCCAGCCAGGACAGGTCAACTCTGGCCATACAGATGTTTCAGATCACATTTCTATGTTCTTTATCATTACCCGTGCTGACTGAGTTTTCTGGGAGATGAAGTTCAAACTATCTAGAAGGCTAATGTTCTCCACCCTAACTTTAGAGTAAATGCATAATCAGCACTTTCATTTTACCTTTCCTTTTTTTTTCCATCTGAAATTCTCCAGCTCTCGAGCTGCCTCCACACATTTCTGCATGTTCTGGGGTGAAGGGAGGGCAAACGCCTGGCACAGAACTTTCAGAAGGGAGTTGGAGTTTTCAAGTAAGGAGAGGATGTTAGCAGTGTGACAGGAAAACAAAGCAAGGATGACACCTGCCATATTGCATGCCACCTCATCTCTGCAGTATCTCTTTGAAAACCACTGTTCCCCACATTCTCCCATTGAGCGGGAGCAATAAGAACAGATGGTCCTCTTCTCCTTGACTGGATCCTTGTTTCATTTTTATTGATTACTTAGGCTTAATTCACTGCAGAGGTGGCAATTCAACTTTAATTGGCTTTAATGTTATCACTGTGGTAGTCATATGATGGATTTTTAAAGGCATCAGGTCAAAAGTTCATTGAATACGGGCATATATTTGAAATACAGTGGTGCCTCACTTTACAATTGCCCCGAATTACGACGAATCTGCTTTACGACGATCTTTTTGCAGTCGCAACTGCGATCGCAAAATGATGGTCTAAATGGGGGAATTTCGCTTTGCGATGATCGGTTCCCTGCTTTGGGAACTGATTCTTCGCAAAATGCTGATTTTTCAACATGGCTGCCAGGTAAATAAAATGGCTCCCCACTGTGTTTAGGGACGGATTCCTCACTATACAGGCAGCAAAAATGGCCGCCGTATGGAGGATCTTCGCTGGACAGTGAGTTTTAAGCCCATTGGAACACATTAACCAGGTTTTAATGCGTTTCAATTGGCTTTTTATTTTCGCTTTATGATGTTTTCACTTAACGGTGATTTTCCTGGAACAGATTATCACCGTTAAGTGAGGCACCACTGTACCTCCTTTTGGTCATTTCAGGTGATGGTGTCCTTTCTACTTCTCCCCACCACATTCTGATGTCTGCTGAGAACAAGCCCAGGTTGTCTGAAGGGGATCAGTGTGCCATGGACTGGGCCACCACAGTGTGGCAATAGTGTTATACCATTTAACTCTATTGGAGCAAAATCATATCTTTTGTACAAC
The DNA here is from genome assembly GCF_051106095.1 of Pogona vitticeps. Classification (NCBI taxonomy): domain Eukaryota; kingdom Metazoa; phylum Chordata; class Lepidosauria; order Squamata; family Agamidae; genus Pogona; species Pogona vitticeps. The sequence continues at coordinate 28,786,376 of NC_135788.1, read as the reverse complement.
AATTGTTCTTTTTCAGGAGTAGAGCAAGGCTGGCTAAGGCAAGGGTTGAATGAAAATTTCAAGATCCTTGGAGTTCTATCATGACATATTTCAACTTATTAGACACAACCTCACATTGTGGACTTTGTAACAGTACAAGATATTTTTTTTTACATCAGACGCTCTCTGAATAGAAATCTTTTTCATTATCTAGTTGCTACCAGGAGCTGACAAACACATTTTTCTTTCTTCTCAAAAGATAATGGGGGGGAGTGTCTTGGGGCAACCAAAAATGCCTCAGGAACTTGCTTTGTGCCAACAATGCCCACCTCAATTTAGCACAGACTAAGGCGTAACTAGGGTGGTAAGAAGGAAAAATGAAGTTGGACAGCTGTCAGCTACAAAAGTGATGTAAAGTATGTGAAATGCAGGAATTTGTTGAAAGAGAAGGAGAAAAGGAATTAGGGAAACTGAAAGTCTTTGGAGAATCCAGGTAAGAGTCCAGATAAGAACATCACAAAAGCTGGTTGACTAAGAACATGTGACTGAAATAAAAATAGTCTGTACTTAAAAATACACACACAAAAATCAATCTACTCTAAAAATTCTTCTGGAGGTTTCTTAAGTGATGAATTATGCTACCTTCATTTATAAAGGTAGGAAAAAATTCCCTTTCCCTAAAAAAGAAAAAAAAAGTAGAGGGATTATGGAAGTGTTCACTGAAAGTTGTAAATTGTTTAATTTCTGAATTATCACTGCCAGTTTTGTTCAGCTTTTCCTTCAAGGGCTTCAGGGCAACACACAGGTCCCTCTTATATAAGAGCCAGCCCAGTGGTGCCATTGGGACTTGCGACACTATCTGGTACCCAATTAATAAGATTACTCTTCCCCAAGTCAGACCACACTTCTAAACATGTCTCCCAAACTCTTTCACTCCTCATGTACCCCGAACATGCTGACATCAAACATACAGTGTAAAGTTAACAACTGTGTATTAAGGATAAGGCCTTTCCTCCCTTTCTTATGTCTCGTAAAAGGCAGAAACTAAAGATGACATGATACAAAACAAACAAGAAGAATCACTGCTATATGGCCTCTAATTTAACACACATCTAAAGCAAGTTTTGGAAAACAAAAAGGGAAAACGGTTTACTGTCAGACAGAGAAGGAGGTCCACTAGCTTTTGATGCAATCCAATTAGTTAAACAAAGGTCTACTGTTGTACAAAGTCGAACTCCGGTTCCTTCTAAACCTTGATTATGAGAAGCCCAAGCAGATATTTATAGTTCTGTTCAATGTGAATCAAAGCAAGCCAAGATTCAAAGGCCTTCTATTAGAAAGGAGCTCAACCCTGGGGTTTCGGCTGGGGACATGGGAATAAATCTAACAATCTCGCAATCTGAAAGGGAGTAAAGGAATGCATAAAGTCCAGGATTAAGTGGAAGCCCACCTTGGACACATATAATGGAGCATACTTAATAGAAAGGACTGAGGGAATGCTGGTGTTGACAGTACATTAAAAACAACTATTTACAATATGTCGGGCATTTCTATAGTGCTTGAAAACTGAAAAGAAATGTTTGTGAGACATTCAGCATAATAATATTGAGAACTGGATTCCCAAGTCCAAGCGAAGTTCTGAGAGCAGCTCCCATTGGAATAAAAGTTGTCCAAACACTCTTCTTTGTACCTGTAGTTTTGGGGGGTAAGACTCTGTAAAGATGGCACAGCAATAGTCCCACTTCCTCCTTGTTGATGTTGTTACTGCTCATTCATCTGCTGCCTCCCTTTGGGTCCAGAAGAAGTGGGCAAAGCATGTGGGGCATGATTGCTCCTCTGCTTAGAGAGGAAAAGGTGAAAAAGCAGCAACAAAAAAAGGAGGAAGAGGAGAACAGGAGGAGGAAAGCCCATGGCCTAGGAAGGGTCAGCAGTGGGGGGCAGTACTGATGAGTGGGTCTTAGCAGATACCCAACAATATGAAGTGTCTGTGTTTACTGTCCGGTGAGGTGGTCCTGAGAGGAAATACATGAACAACATTTTCTCTGAAAGAGGTCGAGCAAGAGCTCCAAACCTCTTCCAGCCTCTGGCTGTGCCGCCAGATGCATAAACCACTGAGCTATCCAGCAGTTCTTAATTTTAGAACTGCAGAGCTGAACAATGATTTTCTCAGTGACCGGTACCAGTGAAAAGGGATTGGACTTCAAATAATAAGGACAGCTGGGGCTGACGGCATTTGCACATGGATATAACAGGCACCTTCATACAACGGATTGGGAAATTGTGCCAGGAAGACACTCTTTGTCCACACAGTTCTCCATCCAGCTAATGTATACTTAATTTTCAGCAGCAGGGACTATCTTAGGACTGTGGGCTTGAAATATTTCACTGTCAAAGAGCTAGCATTGCTGCTATCGTGTTCATTAGGTTTGGCCAAGGCTAGAAAGCTGAAGGAGAAGGCAACAACCTTTTGGGTGCATCTAGGGAAAATGCAAGTTCTGTTTTTTTGCATAAAAGGATGAACAGGCATTCTCCTGTGAAGAATGAGAAAGCAAAGGGAACTTGAGTGCAAGATCAAACAGTGTCCTGGGAATTTGCTGCCCGTTCTCTGCTACAGACCTTATTTGGTCTCTCCGTGACTATCAGAGAAAAGCATCTCTGGTGGGAACAGTACTATTAAATCAATGCCGTATACTTGATTTGCTACAGAAAAAGTGCCAAACAATTGAATTTTTTTTCTGTCTACACTAAAAATACAGAAAATTGGCTCAGAAGACACTGGAAGAAGCTCTTCACAGTAAAATTGCAGTTGGAGAACTGTTGGGAGTTTTTACAACCTTGCATGCTTCCTCTGTGACTGGGAGGTACTTTCCTGGACTGGGATGACTGTCAATCTATCCAGCACTAACCAATTGTTCCTTCGAGCCTCTAAATTCAAAGAGAGGCCCACTTCTCTTTTCCCTCTCTTTATCTTGTTGTAGGCAGTGTTCTGTGTTTGCTGGTTTGCTGTTCCCAACTGTGAGTAGCGAAACATTTTTATTCTTTCTCTTACAAATGTCTCAGAGTGAATTATTGAGATTTTAAGTCTCAATTAATGAGAAATGGGTGGACTACCTGGGAGACTTGAAGCTATTCCCCTCTGTGTTTCCATACTTCTACTGTGCAGCTATAGAGATTTAACTAAAAAATTCAAAATGATGCAACACAAACAGAACACACATGTGCTTGGTCACAACTGCTGGTTTGATCGTTTTCAGAAAATTTCTTGGGTCTTTGGGAAAGGTCACCACTGGTGTTAATTAGAGAGTCTCCCTAAAGATACAAAATTACATTGGATGAATGTCAGGGAAGCCTGATGCACCCATAGTTCCCTCTTGTCCACTTTACCAGATGAAGACAGTAGATTATTTGGAGGAGCAAAGTTTTCTTATGCAACAGTTAGAACACAGTAACAAACAAGTATAAAATGTGCAAAATAATTACAGTCGACCCTCAACTTACAGACGGCTCCACTTACAGACTTTTCGAGTTACAGACTTCTCTGGCTGCAAAAATTTAGGTTCGACTTGCAGCCGGAGAATCGACCTACAGACCGGAAAAAAACCCAAAATGAAACAAAAATGGCAGGTTATGGATTAATTGGTTTTCAATGCATTGTAGGTCAATGGAGCTTCGACCTACAGACTTTTTTACCTGCAGCCACCATTCCAATATGGATTAATTCCATAAGTTGAGGGTCCACTGTACTATTCTGCACTGTGTTGCCAATATCCTGTTTTTAATTGCTCAATGTTATGGGACCACTGGCTAAATAGCTCAGTGAGTTAGGTACCAGGCTGCAGAGCCAGAGGAAGGGAGTTCAATTCCCCACTGTGCCTCCAGGGAGAAGAGCCAAACTGAGTGGTTTGGGCAATCTGCACAATCTCTGGAAGAAATTAATCATTTCTGAGTACAGTGGTGCCTCGATTTATGAACTTAATCCGTTCCAGAAGATGGGTGTAACTCAAAATGGTCAAAGCACCATTTCCCATTGAAATGCACTGAAATGCAATTAATCCATTCTGGCCAAAGAAAAAAATCACAACAACAACAATCACCATCACCATCACCATCACCACCATCATCATCATCATCACTTCAAGACCCATTGGAAACGCGATTAATCCCTTCCCGCCGAAGGGCGGGAATAAAAGAAAAGCAAGCAGAGCATGCAAGACAGATCGGAAATGGGGAAAAAGCAAAGAATCAACAAACAAACAAACCCCCCAAGACCCATCAGAAATGGGGGGAAAAACTCCAAAAAGCAAGGACCCCCCCCAAGACCCATCGGAAATGGGGGGAAAAACCTCCAAAAAACAAATAACCCCCCAGACCCATTGGAAATGTGGGGAACCCAAAAAACAAACAAACTCCCCAAGACCCATTGGAAATGGGGGGGGGGAAACTCCAACAAACAAACAAATCCCGCAAGACCTATCACAGCACAGAAACATAAACCCCCCAGTCCAAAACCATGCTGCAAACCCCACCCAGAAGTTTTTAAAAAGCAGAAAGCAGCACCTTACCTTACCAGGCAGTCTAAAGCCTCCTCCGATCGCACACTCTCTAACTGTTGGGGTGAAAGAGCTACAAAGAAGCAGCCTCTTCGCCTACCAGACGTTAGCAATTTGAATTTCACACCTTTTTCCCCTGCCTTTTGTCTGGTTGTAACTTGAGGCTCTGGCCGCAAATCAAAACAAAATTTTGCAACTGGAGCTGGTCGTAATTCGTAAGTCGGGCCATTCGTAAGTCAAGTCACCACTGTATTGTCTACCTGAAAAATCCTGAAAAAGGTCACCATAATTCAGAATTTATTATCATAGAACCAGGGGAGGGGAGAGGACAAGCAACCACCATCCACTTGCATTATTATCACTTGGAAGAGTTGCTGTTTTAAACTTCAAAATCTAGAATTACCCATTGAGCATGTCTAGTGGCTATGCTACTTCTAACATCTTATCCTTTCTGGTCAAGATATCAGGATTGAACCAGGGTCTTTCTGCATACAAGGATGTGCTCTAACAGTCAGCTGTGGCCCTTCTTCCAGCATGAGTTATCTGCTACCTTAGCACCAAAAGTATTGCAAGCCTGATTTTCTAAATACTGCTCAGAACAACCTGCTGCTCTCTCCAATGATAGTGGTTTCAATCTTACAGTGAACAAACATAGTTACAGTTGTGACACATTCTTTCCACAAGATGGCAGAGTTGTCCAAGTTTCTTCAATATACTTCGGTGCTCTTATTTTATAGCAAGGCTAAAAGTTTACAAAAACCCACCACCTAGAATAAAGTTCAAATATGTTTATATATGCAAATAAAATGTGCACACTTTCTAAGGATATGAAACAAAATGTGACATGCATTACAGCTTTATTCTTCTCTTCCCCCAAGGAGCCTATACCATGTTACATTTGGGGAATTTTTGTTCTCCAGCAATTATGTGAAGTGACCCGGCTGTAATAGTTTTTAAGGTCAAATGGGAAGTAGTACTAATTTCTCCCCAAGCCAGGCCTGGCACTCTAACCCCTACAGGACACTGGTAGCCTACCTATTTCTGGTAAAATTCCTTTTTGCTACTCAGTAGGGAAGTGTAGAAATCCACAGAGGAGAATAGTTACAGATCTGCAGAGTCTGCCCCTTTTTTCATTAACTGGTATTCAGAGTCTCAGTAACTCATTCTGAGACATTTGTAGAAGAAAGAATTTTTACTTGCAGTTGCTTGAAGTTACAGACCTGTGTATGCTGCTTTCTTTACTGCACACAGACTTAGCAAGCAACTGAATAGACTAACAGCAAGCAAGCAACTCCCTCCAACAGATGAAAGAGAGGGAAAGATACACTCAGCAGAGAGGAGGGTCTCTCTTTGAAGGTTTCAAAGGCTGGAAGGAATGATTGGTTAGTATTGGATGGACAATCACTCCAGCGCAGAAAAGTCCCTCTCAGTCACTCAAACTACAGACAGCACATGAAGTTGCAAACAAAATTCCAACATTTATAACTGGAATTTCTTAAGATGCAACACATCCCCCAAACACAAAAACATTGACACCAAAGTCCTGTTTCTTATGAATCCCATTTGGAAGGGCTCATTCTGCATGTGGTTCCTTTTTCCCCACTGCTTGCATAAAAAGGAATCCACCAATGCCCTTTGTTGTTTCCAGTGAAGGGATCTCCCACTTGCAGAACTGCAAGGCAGAGATGGCCAAAATAATTGCAGAGCTCTCCAGCCACAGAGCCCTTTGGCTTCACATTGGCCAATGGGATTCCGACTTTGACACTCCTTGTTGTCTCTCCCCGCTCCCCCCCCCCCAAGGGTAGAACTAAAGGAACCAAATGGCTTGAATGGAGCCATGCCTGGACTTAAGTAGTAGAGGGCAAATTTCCTGCCTAGCTTGCTCAGTTTTAGAAGGTTCTAAGCAGTGCTGTGTGCAGGCATAGAACCTATTAGTGCATGAGAAAGAGATCACGGTGAAGAGCCACATGCCCTCAGTAAAAAGCTCTATCGAGGGCAGGCATGTGTGGGGAAAATGGCAGATTGGGATTGTTCTTTCTTCTGAAATTCAAGGGGACATGTTTTGAATTCTGCTCTTCAAAGGCAACTGATATTCAGAGGTATATGCCTTAAAAAAACAGCATATAATTGTAATGGGATGTTGGTATTGGTGGAACTTGTAATAATCCTGCTTTCTGAAAAAAAGAAATTGTCTTCTGCAGGCGTTCAACTGCCAGATGACAGAGAAGCAGATTCACGTTCCCAGTAGATCATGAAGCTACACATACTGCTTTAGTCCACTTGTGCGTGCACTCCCTCCCTCCCTCCCTTTCTCTCTGGGTGCAACTACACTGGAAAATGGAATTAGAGCAATTTGGCTTTGCTGCAGTTTGATTCACAGCCTATATTACATATGAAATTAAAGCCACTGCTCACACAGGGGCTGTGGATAGATTCAGGAGTTCACTGTTCATACTAGATGTGATGTGATTCACATTGCAGACCACAGACCTCTTTCCTGCCTGCCTGCCTTCCTCTGGTCCTGTCTCTGCTTATCTGACAGCAAACTGACAGGGGTATTGAAGGTATAAAGTGAAGAGGAGAAGTGGTCTATGGACACTTCCCTGAACTACCTGGAGGAAAGATGAGATATAAATGTAACCAAGCTCAGAGACTTGACAGATGGGATCAAACTATTTCATTTGAAATCCTGCACCAGGAGCTAGATATTCAGGCAAGGTTTCGACTCCAGTGCAAGGTGAAGTAGGGAAATTCATGCATGGTTTGTCGTATCAAAAATAGGTTGTGAAAAAGTTACTTCCAAAACTTTGGAGCAAACCAGAGCAGGGGTCCAGACTGGCAATAGACGAGTGGCTGTTTCCATGTCTCTTAAAATGATGCTCACCTGCTAATGAATGTTGGAGAATGAAGATCACCATTTGTGTGTCTAGGAGCCCTTACATCGGAGAGAATGAACTCAAGATAGGTGGCCATTGTCCCACTCACTGTGGCCATCTTACCCCATCATGTGATAAAACTAAGGCCTGGGACTGGTTTCAAGATTTTAAAGATTCAGAATATGTTTACTCCACAGCAAATGGTCAATAAATGTTTTTTTAAATAAGCATTTGTGAAATTAGCAGAAGCCCTCCACTTAAAAAAAAAAACAAAACTACAGAGCTTGCACAAGAGGGCAGTAGAAGCCAATATTTGGACAAAGCTGAAAGGCAGCAATTCATTACTCTTTGTGATCTTTCTTTCCTCCCTGCCCTGCCCTTGTAATTTTATTGAACAGCCTAATGCATGTGAACAAACACTGCTAGTGAATAAATAGCAATACTTAATCTGTGTTTAGAAAACACAGGCTGGTATGAAATACCGGGTAGGTTAAATGGAAAAAAGTACACAATTAAAGAGGGAATAAACAGCAACATAGAGGATTGTTCACTCAACTCAGCATATTTTTATTTATGTGCCACCCACTTCTGCATAGCAAGAACCTTCAGGAGCGCAAGCATTTATACCAGATTCTGTTTCTTAAGAAGAAATCAGAGGGGTTATAAAATTTACATGCCCTTCAACAGTCCTTATTTCACCTGGATATTTTTCTGCAGAGTCTCAATGTAACAATCTCAAATTAGCAAATTTTCATTTTTTTAAAAAAAGGCAGTCTCTATTCCATGTAGCAGCCTAAATGAGGGAAAACATGGTCACTTTTCTATCCAACTGTTCTGCAAGAAAAGAATCTGCTACTCGCTTTCAGTATCAATGAGTGAAGCTGAGCTCATACAATTATAGGTCTATAAATACAAGTGATCCACCCTTTCCTAAATCCTGGATAAATATTATAATTTGGGGAAAGGTTGTCTGCAGACAGTTATCTTTTTATGGGGAGCTACCTGCAATAATATGCAGGCAGCAACTGAAAAACAGGAATTTGGGAGGGATGCTATAACAAACCAAAGTACCCATGCATAGCAGATAGATAGTTGCCAGTAGCATTAAAAATGGTGCTTTTTAAGCCTCTGTTGGAGTCTGTTATTTTTGGTGAAAAATGAAAGGAACACACTAGTTGGAGTCTCCTACTGACTGTCCAGTCAAAGAGAAAATGAAGATGAAACATGTGAAAAACAAAATGCAACAATTTCAGAAGCATGTGCTGTAGTAGCAATTGTTGTTGTCTGTTGTTTAGTTAAGTCGTGTCTGACTCTTCGTGACCCCATGGACCAGAGCACGCCAGGCCCTCCTGCCTTCCACTGCTTCCCGGAGTTGGGTCAAATTCATGTTGGTTGCTTCAATGACACTGTCCAACCATCTCCTCCTCTGTCGTCCCCTTCTCCTCCTGCCTTCACACTTTCCCAACATCAGGGTCTTTTCCAGGGAGTCTTCTCTTCTCATGAGATGGCCAAAGTATTGAAGCCTCAGCTTCAGGATCTGTCCTTCCAGTGAGCACTCAGGGCTGATTTCCTCCAGAATGGATAGGTTTGTTCTTCTTGCAGTCCAGGGGACTCTCAAGAGACTCCTCCAGCCCCAAAATTCAAAAGCATCAATTCTTTGGCGGTCAGCCTTCTTTATGGTCCAGCTCTCACTTCCATATATCGCTGCTGGAAAAACCATACCTTGGATTATGCGGACCTTTGTTGGCAAGGTAATGTCTCTGCTTTTAAAGATGCTGTCTAGGTTTGTCATCACTTTCCTCCCAAGAAGCAGGTGTTCTTTAATTTCGTGGTTGCTGTCACCATCTGCAGTGATCATGGAGCCCAAGAAAGTAAAATCTGCTACTGCTTCCATATCTTCCCCTTCTATTTGCCAGGAGGTGATGGGACCAAAGACCATGATCTTAGTTTTTTGGATGTTGAGCTTCAGAGCATTTTTTGTGCTCTCCTCTTTCAACCTCATTACGAGGTTCTTTAATTCCTCCTCACTTTCTGCCATCAGAGTGGTATCATATGCATATCTGAGGTTGTTGATATTTCTTCCGGCAATCTTAATTCCACCTTGGGAATCCAGTCCTGCCTTTCGCATGATGTTGTGAGGCAAATTCTGCTGAGTAATTTCTGGCTTGTGTTGCTGATAATTTTCTCCTACAAAAAGTGGAGGAAGAAACTAGAGGATTGGCTGATTCTAACCAATAGAGATGACTTGGCAGAAGAAGTGGCAGTAAGAGGAACTCTGGGGAAAGTGACCATTTTATACCAGAGTGATAGATTTCAAAGGAAGCAAAAGCAGAGTATAGCTGCACAAGTATGTCAGATTTTAGAAAAGCCAATTTTAATAAACTCAGGAACATGATAAGTAAGGTCCCATGGCAGGAGATCCTAAAAAGAAAAGGAATCTGAGATGGATGGAAGTTTTTTTTAAAGGAAATTCTAAAGGGTCAACTACAAAGAATTCCAACAAGAAAAAAAGGTGGAAGACAGAAAGAGGGGCGGGGGGGGGAGGAGAAAAGAAAGTAAAAACAACCAATGTGGCTTCAGACAAAACTCAGAGAGGTCCTGAAAATAATTTTGAAAGGATACATATAGGAAGTGAAAGAAAAGCCAGACCACAAAGGAAGTGTACAGACAGGTATCAAATAACTGCAGGGATGGTGCTAGAAAGGCAAAAACTGCGAATGAGCTGATGTTTGCAAGAGACACTAAAAGCAACCAAAAAAGTATTATTTAGGTGCATGTGTAGACTGAAATAATTGGGTATGTTTTGCCTTGAGAGAAAAAGGCTGAAGGGAGATATAATAACACTTTTCAAATACTTGAAAGGTGTTGTCAGTCATCCCAGAGTGCAGGGTACGTAATAATGAGCTCAAGCTACAAGAAGCCAGATTTAGGCTGAATATAAGGAAAAACTGCTAGCGCCATACAACAATGGAACCAATTACCTCTGGAGATGGTGAACACTCCAGTGCTTGTAGCATTCATGAAAAAAGTGGACAACCATTTGTCAGATCTGCTGTGATTTGGATTCCTGCATTGGACAAGTGGCTGGATTTGATTACATTATAGGAGACTTCCAACTCAACTATTCTATGATTCTATGATAAAAGCCAGAGAAAAGAAACAGTAGCTCAGCTACTCAGTGGGGATGAGGAAAATATTAATGCTATAGATGTAATATATCTTGACTTCAGCAAAGCTTTTGACAAAGTGCCCCATTATATTCTAATTAACCACACAAAACATTGACACTTTGTGCCCAATGTGGACATTGTCACTTAGGGGTGTACTCACTTTTGTTGCCAGAGGTTTAGACGTTAATGGCTATGTGTTGCGTTATTTTGAGGGGACAGCACATTTACACTGTTATACAAGCTGTATACTCACTGCTTTACATTGTATCCAAGTTTTATTTCTTCAGTGTTGTCACATGAAAAGATATATTAAAATGTTTATGAAATGTGAGGGGGTGTACTCACTTCTGTGATATGTATGTATGTATGTATGTATGTATGTATGTATGTATGTATGTATGTATGTATGTATGTATGTATGTATGTATGTATAAACAAACAAACAAACAACAAACAAACAAACAAACAAACAAACAAACAATGGCTCCTTTTCAAACTGAGAGCAGGAGTCAAGTGGGGTAACACAAGGCTCAATCCCGGGCCTGGTGCTGTTCAACATTTATATTAATGACTTGGATGAAGGGGTGCAGGGAATGCTTATCAAATTTGCTGATGACACAACATTGGGTGGAACAGCTAATACCTTCGAAGACAGAAAAAAAATCAAAGAGTATTTTGGTAGGCTTAAGCACCGGGCTGAACACAACAGAATGAAATTTAACAGAGATAAATGCAAATTTCTACACCTGAGAGTAGGGCAAGATGAGGAATACTTATCCCAGTAATATTACAAGCATGAAAGATCTTTGAATTGTTCAAGATCAAAAGCTGAATGTGAGCCAACTGTGCAGTGTGGTTGCAAAAAAGGCAAATGCTATTATACACTGCATTAATAAAAGTATAGTCTCCAAATCCCGCAAGGTACTAGCTCCCCTCTATTTGGCACTGGTTAGGCCTCATCTTCAGAACTGTGTCCAGTTCTGGACACCACACTTCAAGTAGGATGCTGACAAATTGGTACCAGTTCAGAGGAGGGCAACAAAGATGATTAGAGGGCTGGAAATCAAGTCCTATGAGGAAAGATTGAAAGAACTGGGCTTGTTTAGCCTTGAGGAAAGAAGATTGAGGTGAGATAGGACAGCACTTTTTAAAGGTTGTCGTACAGAGGAGGGGCAGAATCTGTTCTCCATCATCTCAAAGTGCAGGACATGCAGTAATGGGCTCAAGTTACAGGAAGGCAGATTTCAGCTGAATATCAGGAAAAGCATCCTAATCGTTAATGCAATACAACAACAGAACTAATTACCTTGAGAGGTCCTGAGCACTCCAATACTGGAGGTATTCAAGAGAAAATTGGAGAACCATCTGTCAGATCTGCTTTGATTTGGGCTCCTGCATTGAGTAGGGGGTTGGACTGGATGGTTTTATAGGTCCCTCCCAACTCCATCATTTTATGATTCTATGATTCTGTTTGGGAACAAACTTAGACTAGCACTCGGGAAGACAGAACAAAATCAGTTCCTGAAATCATCAAGAAAAGTCAATCTGTTTTTTTTTTTTAACAAAACGAAGCTAGTAGAACATGAAAACGTACTGATGTTTTCTGGCATGGTGCCAAGGCCTTTTGTACCTTATTCTTGTCAGCAAGTGCCTTCATTTCATTAGAGGAAATAGGCTTTTTTGAGAACCTTCCTTTATCAGATTTCACTTATAAAGGCACCGGGTTTAAATTCTCTCCAGGGTTCCGAGCTGAACTTTACGGAGCAGTGAGAATTATGGCCCAGGCATCTCTTTAAAGACAGTATGGTTGGCTTTCATATTGGCCAGTTTCTGCTCAAAGCTTCTTTGTGAAGCATAAATCAAATGAACAGCATAATAAAATCACACTTTCTTTCAAAGTACTTGTACAATTTGCTCACTTTAGGAAGGTGAGAAGAAATCCCCTCTGCCTCCGTCAAAAAATGTCTGAAATAAAATACAAATGGTTGTTGTTTATCTAAAGTGTACAATCCTGGCTTTTAAACACTATTATTTATTTTGTTAAAAATTAATTCACTCTGGTGGCCTTGGGAGATCTGGAGTTCTCTTTTGCAGGAGGTCTTAAATGCAGAAGAAAAAAAGATTTTGCTTCTTGCAAGCTACAGTCCCTAATTTTACAAGATGCAAATTGTCAGTTTCTTTAAAAAGAAGCATTAACAACCACAACTTCTCCTACCTTGCCCCATTGTATTTCAAAGGCTATCTGGAAAGGAAAGGTCAAAGATGACTGCAAAGAGATATGTTTGGTACATGAGAAGAAATTACACTCCTCCCAGTTGGTCTTCAGGAGAAAGGAAAACACAAAATGCTATCAATATGTCAAGTCAGAATATGGTAAATCAGAAAAACAGGCCTCCCTGTTTGGCACGGATGGAATTTTTGGATTTTCTGGATTACAAATATGCCAAGTTCAGTCCAAGCTCACTTCCTCAAATGGAACCCCAGAATGGAGAATTGCGGTATACGTAGAGGGATGGCTTGTAGACAAAGGGCCTTTTCGGTAGCTGCCCCCAGACTATGGAACGCAATCCCAATTGAGATTTGTCTGGCACTGGCGCTGATGACATTTTGGCGCCAGGTCAAAACCTTCCTGTTCCTGAAGGCTTTTAATTGAAATAATATCAACTGTGGGTCCTGATGGTAATTTTTAGAATATATATTTTAATTGTATTTTAATGGTTTTATCTTTTTCACAGTATTTTAATTGTTGTAAGCCGCCCAGAGACCTTTGGGTAGTGTTAAATAAATAAATACAACATAATAAAACATAATGAAATACAACATTTAAAGATCTTAGCATTTAAAATGGCAGTATTATGATCCTACTGGCTACTAATTTCACTGGGTTCCATTGGTGGATCAGAGTAAAAGGCCTGTCAAAGCAGCCAGCTTTATAGAAGCTTTTTAAAGATTGTTAGAAAAGAGGACAGGTGGATGGCTGGAGGAAGTTGGCTACAAATTTATTATTGCACTCTCTTGTCCACCAAACACTTAATTTTTTTTTGGTAACAATTGAGGCTTATTTATTTATTTATTTATTAAATTTCTAACCCGCCCCTCTAGACCATGTCTACTTGGGGTGGCTTACAACATAAAACAAGACAATATAAAATGTAAATAATCATAAAATACAATTAATATATTAGTTAATACAGTTAGATTAAAATTAGCAGAATGGAATGAGATGAGAAAAAGAAAATAAAAGACTTAGCTGACTGGAGGGAAGGCCTGCTTAAATAGCCAAGTTTTTAACTGTTTTTTAAAAACACCCAGTGACGGTGCCAGCCGAATTTCTCCTGGAAGGGCATTCCACAGCTGAGGGGCCACTGCCGAGAAGGCCCGGTTTCTAGTTTTTTCCTTCCAAGCCTCTCTCGGTGTCAGACCCCTCAGCTGTCCCTGCTGGCAATGACAGGTGATTCGGGTAGATCTGGGTGGGAGAAGACGGTCTGCCAAATATTGTTAGTTCCAATTTTTGTATAATAACAGAAGCAATGGGAACTTGGCAAATGACTACTTATTTAAATTCTGGGGACCCATTAGACCAACTCTAGATAGGACTACAAACTGTGGTAAAAGACTTCTCCTTTGAATATCTAAGCTTCTGATCATCCTTTCTGGAAACATACACACACACACACTCCACTTGAGTACTGAGATGAAATCCAGAGAATTGTGTAACAAATATAGAGGCCAATGACATGGACACGTGGTTCTTCAACAGTGGTCTCTTATAGAAACATGCATGCACACATATGAACAAATGTACAAAGCATCAGAAACCACTCGTGAGGGATTTCAAACATAGTTTGGAACAGAGCATGGCAAAGGAGACAGAGTTGAGTTTAGATCAGAAAAAGGCAAGCATCCAATTAGCCACATATGACAATACTCCATGTCCAAAAACAGTCACCATGTGAAGCTGGCATGGTCAAAGTAATCCCGTGTGTACATATTCAGAAATAAATACCAATGACACTTAGTCCCAGGGTGTTATGCATTGGACTCTAGCCAGTGCAAGATATCTGTTGTATGTAAAGAAAGATGCATGAAAGATGGAATATATGATCCTAAATATCAGACCTGTGCACTGCATACCAAGGTTTCCTCAAATTGCTCTGATTAAGCCAGAAGTACTATTATTAGTACTTCTGTACTAATAAGTACTTCTGTACTTAGTAATACAGGGACGTGGTGGCGCTGCGGGCTAAACCGCAGAAGCCTGTGCTGCAGGGTCAGAAGACCAAGCAGTTGTAAGATTGAATCCTGCCAACCTAGCGGTTCGAAAGCATGCAAATGCAAGTAGATAAATAGGGACCACCTTGGTGGGAAGGTAACAGCGTTCCGTGTCTAAGTCGCCACTGGCCATGTGACCACGGAAGATTGTCTTTGGACAAAAACGCTGGCTCTATGGCTTGGAAACGGGGATGAGCATTGCCCCCTAGAGTCGAACACGACTGGACAAAAATTGTCAAGGGGAACCTTTATCTTTACCTTACTATTATTAGAAAAGTGAAACACTTCGTGTGGCAGATGGCACAGAGAAGCAAGTGGTGTGCAATGTACAATTAACCAATTATTTATCATTGATGGGTGATGAGGAGGAGAAAAATGGGCTCCCTTTCAGTCAGGGAGTGCTAGAAGATAGGAAACAGTGGACGTTACACAGGTAGAATGGTGCTTTAAAAATGCTGAGTGATCTAGCTGGTGTACAGGCACTTTCTAAATATGCAACTGGTTGATGAAGTTTTCTTTCCAGCTTAAGCACTACCAACACAGAAGAGGGCTATATTGCCTAGTCAGCCACAGAGCTTGGGACTACAAGTCCCAGAATTCCTAAGTCAACATGACCAAGGGGAGATGGAGTCCAAAACAGTGAATTTCCCAGCTCTGCTCAGATAGTGCTGATAGCTATATTGCACCTGTCATGATACATAAACAAAACTGAAAATTACACAAAGATTAGGCATGTGATGGACAGTTTGAAATCTTGATACTAATATAGTACTACCGATTTGTGTTACTTTCATGCATTCTAAAGGGAAAGAATAGGGCAAGGTGATTGCAGTTCTGGCACTATTACCACAGTTGTGAGGGGATAAACCACAGTTTGACCAATACCTCTTCTTTGTGACTCTTTTTAAACTGGCTGCTCAGAAAGAGAACATTTACTCATTCTAAACTAGTCACTTGACAAGCACAAACTTCCAATCTTGAGAAGGGTTATGGAGAGGGTAAAAAAATGTTTTCTAATCTGAACTCTGCCTCCCTCTTTGGGACAAACAAGATTTCTAAAGCAGCAGCTTAAGATTTAGGAGGAGTTCATTTAAAAAGAAGATCTCATGGTATGATATGTTGTTGTTGTTGTTGTTCTACCAATTGGGGCTTGGGTGCTTTGGGAACAATATCAAGACATTTCACACAGTACTATAAGCAGTTGCAGATCTCAGAAATTACATCATCAGAGCTACAAAAAAACAACAATATTAGGAACAGCATACATACTGCGTCAATATTTAACAGATACTCAGGTTTTTAGTTAAAACTTGTATCTGTTATACAGTACCATATATGTTTTTATAATTTTGACTGTTCCTGGAGATTTTGAAGAAGAAGAAGAAGAAGAAGAAGAAGAAGAAGAAGAAGAAGAAGAAGAAGAAGAAGAAGAAGAAGAAGAAGAAGAAGAAGAAGAAGAAGAAGAAGAAGAAGAAGAAGAAGCCATCATGTCAGTTCTGGCTTATGGTACCCTTTTCAGGATTTTCCAGTTAGAAAATACTCAGAAGTGGTTTACCATTCCGTTCTAGAATTGTGCAGCTTGCCCAAGGCCACACAGGCTGGTTTTACTCATAGGAGGCACAGTCACAGAATCATAGAATAATTGAGTTGGCAGGGATCAATAAGGCCACTGATTCAAACTCCTGGTCAATGCAGAAATCCAAGTAAATGCAGATCTGATGGTTGCCCAATTTTCTCTTGAATACCTCTAGCACTGGAACACTCACCACTTCCTGAGGTAATTGGTTCCATTGTCCTATAGCTCTAGCACTTAAGAAGTTTTCCCTGATATTCAGGCTAAATTTATCTTCCTGTAGCTTCTGCCCATTGTTATATGTCCAGTATTCTGAGATTTTGGAGTACAGATCCTGCCCCTCCTCTGTATACCTTTCAAGTATTTGAAAAGTGCTATCATATCTCCCTCAGTCTTCAAGGCTAAACATGCCCAGATCTTTCAATCTTTCCTCATAGGGCTTCATTTCCAGTCCCCTGATAATCCCTGCTGCCATCCTCTGAATGTTTGTTGGCAGCCTTCTTAAAGTGTGTACAAAACTGTGTCAGTGCTGTTCGTGGGATGGATATAGGTCAAAACCACAGTTGTCCTTTGTACATATGCACACGTCAGAACCATAGGTGACCCAATATTTAAATTTGCATTTTCCTTGTCTGATCCAAGTGCATGTACAGTATTTACGTTGAGTTACAAGAGAACAGACTGACAAAAGAGTCTAGTTCTTTTTCCACCTTATAACTGCTCTAGATGCCACTGCTTTTTTAAAAGAATGAAAAAATACAAAATTTCAGAACAGACTCTTATCTCAAGTTATCAGACCAATGCATTAGCTGTATTTATAATTGCTGTGCTGTTCCCCAAGGCGTAAGCCACCAAGGCAGCCATTAGAGTCACTGATTTTTTACTTTTGTAGTAGAAGCTTTGTAAAAATTACTTCCTCTTTTAAAAGCAAGCTTAACGTCTTTTCATTTAATCCACCTCAGTTGGGAGAAAAGCTGAACTAGGCAGAATAAATATTATTTTTCTGATGTGTCTGGTGAAAGAAAGAAAGAAAAAAAGAATATTCAAGTAGTTCCAACTTCTATTTAATACCCTTTCTACATTTATTCTAATGCACAGAATAAAGCTTTAAAACAAATACTGTAGTGGGTCACAGGGAGCAGTTGTTCATTGATCTACAGTGGGGTCTTGACTTGAGAACTTAATCCGTATTGGAAGGCGGTTCTCAAGTCAAAAAGTTCTCAGGTCAAATCTGCATTTCCCATAGGAATGCATTGAAAACCATTTGATCCGTATTTGCTCTTTTCTGTCCATAGAAACTAATGGGAAGCTGCTATTCCGCCTTCGACCACTAGAGGGGGATATTTTGTTTCTTTTTTTTCTTAGGTCAAGAAAGGTTCAGGGAAGGCAGGGAAAATACAATCCAGGCAGTACCAGGCAGTCCGAAGACTGTCTCCCAATCCACTCTCTAAACGCTGGAAGGAGTGAGGAAGCAGACAGGCACCCTTTTCACTGGCCAACAGTTAACTGAAAGTTCAAATTTTGCACTTTCCCTGCCTCCCACATGGTTTTTTTTCAGTTCTTAACTCAAATCTAAGTATGTAAGTCAAGTCAATATTTTCCTATGAGAGCGGTTCTTAAGTTAAAATGTTCTTAACTCGAGCCGTTCTTAAGTCAAGACCCCACTGTACTGGTCTAATCAGCTCACAACCTAGGCCAAACGACATGCCACGTGATGTCAGTGTTTCATCAAAGCAAAGCAAAACAAAGCAAAACTTGTTACTTTCTTTTATTTCCTTTCATTTTGATGTCGTCTTTCTCCTGGTGAAGTGACGCAAGGGGGCTGACAAATTATTAAAAAAACAAGCAGTAAGTTCTTACATTTAAAAAAGTAAACATATGATCAATGTATGTTTACTATTACTGCAGTATTGCTGTAGACGATGAACCTAGATAGCATCTTAAAAAGCAGAGACCTCACCTTGCCGACAAAGTTCTGCATAGTCAAAGCTATGGTTTTTCCAGCAGTGAAGTGAGGGCTGGACCATAAAGAAGGCTGACCGCTGAAGAATTGTGGTGCTGGAGGAGACTCTTGAGAGTCCCCTGGACTGCAAGGAGATCAAACCTATCCATTCTGAAGGAAATCAACCCTGAGTGCTCACTGGAAGGACAGATCCTGAAGCTGAGGCTCCAATACTTTGGCCCATCTCATGAGAATAGAAGACTCCCTGGAAAAGACCCTGATGTTGGGAAAGAGTAAAAGCAAGAGGAGGACAACAGAGGATGAGATGGCTGGACAGTGTCATCAAAGCTACCAACATGAACTTGACCCAACTCTGGGCGGAAGACAGGAGGGCCTGGCGTGCTCTGGTCCATGGGGTCACAAAGAGTCGGACATGACTTAACAACTAAACAACAACACCAAAATTGTTGTAGACATCAAAAACAAAACAATCAAGTTTCCAGAATTGGGTTACGGGGAATTCAAATTAATGAACAGTGATTCTTTGGACGAAATATTACCCAAAGTTTGAAATAGGGTGTTGTCAGTAACTATATTATCTGTATCATGTTATTGGGCAGGGGGAAACCGAGAGGCAACACTGATCTTTTTAAATGTTTTAACAATAACGTGTTTTATCTTATGTGTAATAAATTTATATTTTATTAATTTAAAATGTTTTTACCCCACCTGTCTCCTTGGAAGGACCCAAGGCAACTTACATTATTAGCAGGACAATATTTAAAAGGTATGAACAATAAGTATTCAGATATTTAAAAATAATTAAACAAGGATTGTATTAAAAACAGTAAATATAATCAATACTAAAAACACATTTAAAAGCAACAGAGCTCAACAATCCAATTTGAAAAGCCATTCTCAGACAGCCAGTCACTAAGGAAAAGCCTAACTGAACAGAAAGGTCTGCTACTTTGCTAGTTAGTTTTACTCATCACTATTTACATCACTTTAGTCATTTGGGGCTATTTTTGTATTTTAACACATTTTTATCTCAAGGCAATTTAATAGAATGTACCTGATTACAAATGCAACATGTGACTATTTTGCCCACTGAGTATTTTTTTAAGTAACACTAACATATCTTAGATAAATAATAATAACATTCCAAACTCTGAATAATGCATATTATATTGAGGCATGGACTTAATCTAAATTCTGTTCACTTCACAAATACATCTGAGGTCTTGGTAGCAAAGTATATTTGTGGTGAAGCTGCTATACCGCTGGAGCACAACATGGTGAGATACTTTCTGAGCCTCCTGAATCAATATTTACTGTAGATGTAACAAATTTGTTGCCCTTCTTCAAATGATTTGATAAGGCAAATTTTTCCCTTCAAGTGAAAAACTCAAGAAGAAATCTCTCTTTGTATTTGCAACTTCTGTGCTTCTAATGTCTGTTTAAACACTCCCCCCCTTTTTTATTAACTCATCAAAGCTGAACCGCCGTTAAAGAAATACATTCTGTCCTTCATAAGACAAATGTTAAATACTCTTCGCTCTTCTCAGAATCATCCCTTTAAATAGCATAACTATGATCTCTAATATCTCTCTGCCAGATGTTTCCCAGTTGGAGAGGAAGGTTTTGATACAGAGCTTCATTGCCTTAATCAATCTTTAAGGACGCTTCCGGTGCTTCCAGGATGTTGCAAATTATATTTCAACTAATTCCAAGAGTACATTTTTCTCTCTGATCATTATTTGTACACATAGCAAAAGAGTTTTCTAAATTTTCTTTTTTCATCTGGTTCGGTTTTGTTTTGACTTGTCTCCAAGCAAGGAACAGAAAAATTGTGCATCTGGTATGTATATTTCAGACTGATACATTCGTTCTTAAAGACAAGACTGATGCTCGTGCCAAATTATTTTGGTCTTTGAGTAGATTCTACAAGCATATTCATATCTGAAGAGAACTTTTTTTAAAAAAATCTAACATTGATAATCCAAGCCAACCGCATTGACTGTTAGCTAATACTGAGACATGATCAAGGTTTTGTTGTTGATTAACGTGGTGGTGCTGTGGGCTAAACCACAGAAGCCTGTGCTGCAGGGTCAGAAGATCCGGCAGTCGTAAGATCGAATCCACGCAACGGAATGAGCACCCGTCACTTGTCCCAGCTCCCGCCAACCTAGCGGTTCGAAAGCATGCAAATGCGAGTAGATAAATAGGGACCACCTCGGTGGGAAGGTAAACAGCGTTCCGTGTCTAAATCACACTGGCCATGTGACCACGGAAAGATTGTCTTCGGACAAAACGCTGGCTCTATGGCTTGAAGAGTGGGATGAGCGCCGCCCCCTAGAGTCGGACACGACTGGACAAAAATTGTCAAGGGGAACCTTTACCTTTACCTAACACAACTTTAAAGACCTTGAAGCCAGTATTCCTGGCAGACCACCTCCCCTCTATACAAGCCCTGGAATCATATCTTGTAACTGTCCAGGATAATGGTGACTGGTGGCTGTAAGATATCTGAACATAACCAGTACATCTGCATTCTCTATTCTGTCACCACCACCGCCACTTCTACATACAAGCCTATTTTACTCTTTAAAGCAGGCTCTCAACAAGTGACCCACATAACACTGGTAGTGTGCAGAAGCCATCTAGATGGGACACAGGATTCTCATTTCCTTCAAGCTCCACAGCCTCACTAACGGAATTATTATCCATTCTGGTAATGAGATTAGTTGAAACATATTATTAAATATGTTTATTTGTCTTCCCTCCCAGCAATGCTATAGCATTTTTAATATATTTAGAACTTACTGTAAATGAGAAATACGATATCAGAATGCCTGTACAAGTATTAACATCCTTCTCAGAAAAAGTGGCGCTTTTGATTCTATCGTAGTGGGGCCCAGGTTGTTTTGAAGGAATGACTGGTGAGATGTAAGATGCCAGAGGTTGAGAACCACTGCTTTTCAAGCATATCAATAATGTGATCGGTAGGTAGAAAATGTATTCTGTTTTTCCAATATTCATTAAAAGCCATCGGTTTTCTACAAGGAGCTACAAAATTATGTTCCTTCTTTTACATGTAAATAACTGATGAATGTAGCAGACACAGCAAGGTCATGCACCCCGTTTCTCCATTCTCCAGTGCAGTCTCATGTCAGAATTATGACAGATGGTTGTACTTACAGCCAGCTACAAGAGAAAGGTCAAAGGAAAGAATGCAGCACTTGTTTCTTCTGTTTTCACAAGATTTAAGCCGAGTTCAAGTGTTCAGCCTGGAAGTGTGCAGAACTCAAGAAGTGTTAGAGATGGGATCATGCATGTAGGACCTTCCCCCCACATTGCCACCCCACAGTAAACCCATGCCAAGTTCAGCACAAAAAGTCTGCATAGATGTTTTAAGCAGGTTGAACTAAACTTATCTGTAGTGTTTTTGTGATTGGAAGCTCTGACAAGAAAAGGACTGCTGATTACAGAAACTGTGTCAGTGGGCATGCTTACAGCTCTTAGGCAGACTTTCATGGCAAACATGAGAAAGTCTATAGGACTTCTGGGTGGGATGGACATGTGACAATGCAGAGCTCACCTGCATTCTGGCCATGGGCCCCTGTTGGGAGTAGGACACAGAAGCAAAGATTCCAATATCACACCTGTCTAACATTCCATATGCTGTCTGGCTAGCTGTGCCATCTAGCATTCAGTTATCAGCTGCAATGCATGGATGAATTGTCCTGCATGTTGCAGGAACAAATAACATTTTCAACTGGCAATGTGTTTCATCTGCTGCAGAAATTAGTAATGACCTTCTCTAACCCCCTCTCTGTCTTCTTCATTTCTTACAGCTGTGTGGTATTTTAAAGGAACCAACTTTCCTGTAGTTTATGTTTTGCCAACTTTGGCCCATTTATACACTTACTGGCCTATTATGATGCCTGAGAAATCGCATAATTTAAATGCTTTATCAACAGATGATAGATCTTTCGTACACAAAAAGAAACCCTGCGGCTTGATTACAGTGACCTAACAGTTCCCCTAATCTCAATTCTTGCATAAAAATGTAATTTTGCAAGATCAGTCCTGCTGGGTCTTAATGAAGGCGTATATTTTATTTTAGCTTTCCAAAATCCTCAGTTGTCGGACATAAAGGCGCAATGTGAAAATCGGAATGGTAGGAAAATGAATCCATAAGCTAAGACTGCCTACCGCAGAGCTTGAGCTAAACACTGCAATGGGTGATGAGACTCAATGGGTGGTCAACCAAAATTGCCTTTTGAATTAAATGGGGGGAGGGGAGAGAAAGACTCTGATATCTATTTAATGATCATGTCATTATGTGCCTGTTAAAGCCTCCAGTCAAGAAAGCACATGTGGAATGACATCAGTTTGCAGTCAGTAACCCAGAAATGAGTTTCTTTTTAAAAGAGGGACAAAAATTGAGGGTTGTCTGATTGCCTACTGGTGGCAAAAAACCCCAATGATCTGTTTTATAAAGGTGTGTGCCCCTTTTTCTTACCTTCTGATTATTCACTTGGAGTAAGGAAGAAGAGAGATGACGCTGAATTGGATATGCACGATATTCTGTTCAGAAAAAACTAGTTACTATTACTGAGCATTTGCATAAATTCGGACAGAGCATGTGCTGCTCTGAACAGCACCCTGCTAGAAAAAAAGAGAACAGTATTTTGCAAGGCTGTATGGTTCATACACATAAATGTTTTGCAGCCAGATTTCCCAACCTTAGGTTCAGACTTGACTCAACCACAAATGTGGTCATGTCCACTTGATCTCGGGTCTCTACCCTGTACAAACAAGAATTCTGTACCTACAGGAAAAAGGAGCCCAAGACTTGTAAGTTACATAACATATATGACAAATTACAAAATAACTATGATTTGCTGTGAATGCCCTCTTTATGCCTGTCCATTATGTGGAGACACGGGCAAAGGCTTTCTCAGTTTTAGCATCCAGGCTGTAGGATGCCTCCCCTTGGAGGCTTAACTGGTGCTGACACTGGGATCATTTCAGTGGCAAGTCAAAGCATCATTTAATACGGGCCATTCTTTTGCATGCAGAAAATTCCAGGTTTGATCCTGACCTCTCAAGAGAGGACCACGTGGCAGGTAATGAGAAAGACTCATTCAGGACCACAAAATGCAGTATTCACACCAGAATCAAAGAACATGAGAGACACTGCAGATTAAAACAACCGGAAAAATCAGCAGTAGCTGAACATGCCCTTAAACAAGCTGGATATGAAATTCTGTTTCAAAATACTGAAGTACTGGACAACACCAGCAATCTGTATGTTAGACTGCACAGGGAAGCCATTGAAATCCATAAACATAGACAAAACTTCAACAGGAAAGAAGAAGGCCTGAAACTAAACACGGCCTGGAGCCCCATTCTGAAAAATACAACCTGTAAAAGGTCAACGAACTCTTACCCAGCCATAAGGGCCAGAAATCATTGCACAAAAAAGAACAGCTAAGGATACCCATCAATCACAGTGACAGATAATCTCTCCTTCTCCCCCCTCTCTCATCACAACAAAAACATGCTGATCACCCTATCTCCTGAAAAAAGACAAAAAGCCGTTCCCACAGCTATAAATACTATCCAACAAACACCAAAAGAGCATGGACAGAGCTCTTACTCCAGTCCTCTGAAGATGCCGGCCACAGAGACTGGTGAAACGTCAGGAAGAACAACCTTCAGAACATGGTCAAAGAGCCCGAAAAACCCACAACAACCAAAAAGACTATTGCTTGAAAAAAACCACAGACAATCGTAGGTTGTGAGTAGGTGTACAAACCTTGTGATGCTCCATAAAACAGCTCCCTATGTTTTTGAAGAAGAAAAAATGTTGCTGTCTCAAATCTTTGGCCCAAATCCTCTTGCAAAAACCAACACAGCATAGAGCAAATGATGTCATCTATAGTGGAGTGACATGGAACCCATGAACACTCTTTCATTAGTGACTTCTGATTAGTCCTCACTGTTAAACCTCAGTGTAGCGTTCTCCATTTTTTTAGATCTATGGTTCTTGTTGTATTAAGTAATGGTTTATGAATATTCATATTGCTGAAAGGCGGAGCCGGGACAGGTGCTATAAGAGGCGGAGCCTGAGTCAACTAGGGCAGTTCAAGTCAGTGTGTGTGTATTAAGAGAGACTGAGTCAGTTAGAGAAATGTAAGAGTCAGGCAGAAGAGAAAAGCCAGACTGAGTAATAGAGTGTGTAGTTTGGGAAATGTAAATGTGATTAGCTACTGAAGATACTTATGGATCTATGTAATCAATAAACCAAAGTTTTATTTTAAAGAACTTGAAGTGTGGACCTGAACCTTTCAGAAGTAATGGTGATTTAGAGATCACCTGGTGGCAGCAAGTGTAAAAGAAGCGAGTGCTTGCCTTCGTGTGCTCGGGGGCTTGAAGGTCAAGCAAAGGGGCACGAGGGTGGACGTCACACTCAGAATTCCTAATTAGCAGCCTCTAATGAAAGCGTTGACCCCTTGAATTCTTGGCTATGCTTCTGCAAGGTGATGCTGTTTGCCTTTCTTGATACAAGTTTACACAAGGGGATTTGGGCTACTGTGTAGTGTTTGGCTCAGTCCCAGCCTACCAGCTCCTTTTGGCCTGATGTGAAACCACATCTGCCACACAACAAACTTGCCTTTCAGACCTTTCCCATCACTCTTCTTTTCCCTATATGTCAGTGGTGTCGAACTGTGGCCCTCCAGATGTTCTTGGACTTCAACTCCCAGAAGCCTTCACCACCACCTCTGCTGGCCAGGATTTCTGGGAGTTGAAGGCCAAGAATATCTGGAGGGCCACAGTTCGACACCACTGCTATATGTCATACTAAAGCTTTGTAGAAAGGCTCTTCCTTGTTGGTCTCTGTTTGTCAAAGCTTTGTGCTTTTCTGTTATTCATACAGTTGTTCAGTGTCGTCCTAACCAGCAGCAGTACGTCTGTCTGTCTGTCTGTCTGTGTTGTGCATGTGTTGAAGAGACGGAGAGAAAGAAAAAGAAGAAGAAGAGTGAAGGTTAGCTAGCAACAGACACTTCTTAATCTATTTTTGGATTTCTTAAACTTTCCCAGTATATATATTTTATATTAAAAAAACCCACACTGAGGTTACTTGAATCCTCACAAAGCTACCCATGCTCAAGTTTTCAAAAGCCATGTGATCATGCTTTGCATGTTAGAGAGATCAAATATTTTTAATTTCTTAGCACAGACTTTTCCTTAGTTAAAAGTCCTAGGCAGACCAATTTAGTTAAAGAGCCTCATATGGAGGGCCAGGAAGAGGTCATTAAAAATGCATAGACTGGCTCAGCACCCAGTAAGTCTTTCTTCTTTTTTGCAAAAACAAAGGAAGCCCATTTCTTTTGACCTTTCATCTTTTTGAAATGATTAATCTCTACAGTAAAATTGTTCTTAATCACATCTTTAATGCTAATCACAGAAAATGACTCCCCAACTTTTAGAGGCTTAATTTGGAATAATTTCTTTTTTCAAGACCTCTTTTTGAAACAGATAGATTTAAAAGTACAAATTGTTTCTGTTGGGGACACAATTTCTAGAAGGTCAAAAAAAGTGCTATTTCTACTCACCTTCTATTAGAAGATCTATCAAACTACCCATGAACGCTCATACGATATATTGTTGAACATTAATGGACCCAATGACCTGTGGAGGACAAGGTTATTGAGCAACCTTATTAGACAGGCTGACAAAAATACAATATTTGGGTCACATTATGCAACTTAAAAACAATTACTATAGAAATGTTCCACTGGGACAGCTTAAAGATACAACTCACAAAACAAATGAACTTAGTACCAAAGACCTTTGAATTCATTACATCTGGAGGTGACACAGATGGATATATGGATCCTATGAGCAGCCAAAAAAAGTTACTAGAAGTTAGGCGTCCCCAATCTGGTGCCCTCCAAGTGCATAGGATTATAGCTTCCACTATCCTTATCCATCATGGTTGCTTGTATGTTCTCAAGATGATTCTCAAGTTCTTTGTATGTTCTCAAGATTATTGGAATCATGGTTACTTTATTCTTACTTGAATAAACTTTTTCACCTATAGTTTGAGAGCCACTTTAGGTACATTGAAGAGGCAAGACATGATCGTATTTGCCCCAAACATGCACATATGCTCTCATATTTCAGAGTCAAAACTGGACATCCCCTGGGATGTTGCCTTTCCAATCCCACTCATCATAGGAACATAAGCTGCTATCCAGTTCATCCAACAGCAGCTGCCCACACCTATCTGGGCAAACAGGTCTTATAGAACTGGGAGGAATGCAGGTATTTTCCACTGTGTTTATCAGTTGATTTGATGGGTTGGAAGAAATCTTGGGAACCTCTTCTTTCTTTATCTCCCTGTTTTCAGAAACAAAGCATTAAATACCCCTTTTGGGAACCCCTTCCCCTTGGGTAATTGTTAAAAAAGAAAAATATTTTTTAAAAGGAGAATTAATTGAACAGAAAGGGCTTGATTTGAACACCCCCAGTACATTTTGCAAGTTGTTAAAAGAGAATACAAGTCATAAAAGAGAGCACCTTGGTATTACCTTACCACAAGAAACTGTTTCAGATGAAGCAAAAACCATTGAAGGCCTTGGAAAATAAGCTCATTGCCAGAAAAAGTAGAAAACAAGGGCCAGCCAAAAAGTAACCCAGACAGATTGTTCTTTATCAGTCAAACTAAGTGTGGCAGGTAGATACTGTGGAATGGTACCCTTTCTGGGAAATAGCTCCAGGAAGATGGCTGAAGGATAGACCTCTCTCCCTTAATGTCTTTTCAACACAAGGAAAGACTTCTTCACACCAGGCCTTCTAGTCTGCTCTAAATCCAATAAATGTAATCTTCAGAACTTGTTTCTGGGCTGCTTGTCAATGTTTATTGATGGGCTGTTTTATTTTATGTTTTCCATTTTCTTTCATTCTTATTCTAATCCATGCTGCAGACTTGGGATGTTTCCAGAAGGACAGCTTAGTGTGGAATTAGTGTGGGACACCTTGTTTACTCTGTTTTACAGTGGGAAAGGCAAATGGCAGGAAGCCTCCCTAGTTTTCACCCCCCTTTTTTTAATCCTCCCCCTCCTGCCCCACAATATCCAACTCCTTGCGTAAGGAATAGAACAGAAAAAACGGTTTTCTCAGATGAAGAAAAAGAAGAGGAACAATGGAAGCAGGAAGAACGGAAAGGGTTTAGGGATGACATCCATGTTTTCAGTGCTATTCTGCGGCGTCTGTTCCTCCATTACTTTTCCATGCCAGCTTAGAGAAAGTGCTGAAAGCAGAAGAGCTGCCAAAACATTTCAGCATGGCGAGTGTGGGTATTTTAAAATGCTCTTTTGGCAAACAGTGCCCAGGCCCTTTTCCAAGAAAAGGCCTGCGTGACATGCTGTTTATAAACAGTGATTGCGATTTTCTCTAACTATTTATGAGTAGGATTATTTGCATACAAATTTGTATTAGCCAAATCTGATGCACTTTCTTCACATGAATGTGAGTATGCAAATATCTCTATCTTTATCTACAGCTGTATCCACATCTCTTGCTGAGTCCGTAACTTCATAAAAGAACAATATTCCTGTTCTGCTCTGGGACTGTTTTTCTCTGCAGGTGCCAGTCCTTGAAACTGTGAGAATATGTTGTAGACTTTTCAATTTCTGATAAAATTCCCCTTTTACAGAGATCCACAGAGGAGAATAGCTACAAGTTCCCCAGAGTCTGCCTCTTCCCTTTAACTGGCACTTCACGTCTCAGTTACTCAGTTTGAGACATTTATAGGAGGAAGAATAAAAAATGTATTTACTTATAGTTGCTTGAAATTACAGACTAGTGTATGCTACTTTCTTTACTGCACACATACTAGCAACCAACTGAACAGATCAATAGCAACAAACAACTGTCACCAATAGATGAAAGAGAGGGATAGAACACTAAGCAGAAAGGCAGGGCCCTCTTTGACTTTCAAAAGCTGGAAGGAACACTTGGTTAGTAGTGGATAGATAGTCAATCGCCCAGAAATGTCTTTCCCAGTAACTCAAACTACAGACAGCGTGAGAGGTTGTAAATAAAACTCCAATAAAATAGTGGGAGAAATAAAGTCAGATCGCAAGCCCTGTTCCAGAATTTTTTAAAAAATGTCCACTAAGAGGTTTTTTTTCTGAAAAGGAAAGGAGATGTTGGCATAAGAGTGCTATAATTAATGTTTTCGAATGTTTGATTAAAGTGTTCCCTTCTCATGTTACTTAAAGGAAGGGAATCTGTCACCATCTACACACTGTGAGGCAAAGACATTGCAAAACTAAATGGTGTCATTTTCAAAGTCGTGTGGAACCTCCATTTTAATTCCCCTTCCTGAACTGATAGCATAACAACAACATTTGGGCAGAATTCAAGATGACTGGACTGTGTTCCCGCTGCAGTCTTCTGACCTCTGTTGGGCGTCCACTTGGAAGCAATGTCCTGGCTTCTCTGCTTTGCCTTTTCCAGGTGCTGCCTCTGAATGGGCACCCACTGGAAGAGGCAGGGCAGCGAAACATGGAGCACCTAATCAAACCGACACAAACCGCTGAACTGACAGTCCGTGCCCATCTCTAGTTATACAGTAAATCAAAGCAATAGACATTAAATACATTAAAACATTATCCTAATTTCCTTCCCCTTGTAGTCCTCTATGCTGTATGAAAACAGGCTTTGTTGGTCTTCTGTGTCCCAATGGATCCTGGATTATTTAGTCTCTGAACCTTCAAGCACTTCCCTTCTCAGTGCATTATCACTGTGCAAAGATACATGCAATAGCACATGAACAAAATATATTCTCTAATTTTCAAATTCTACCTCCACAAATACTTCCACTCACTCCCACCTCCCCTTCTCTCTTTTCCATTTATTTCCTTTGGTGCCTTCTTTTATAATCTCATTTTCTTCTAGAAAACTTTAGACTTTAGTTAAGATAAGCTTCAGGGGAACAGTAACAGTAATTAGCACATACAAGAGCACGTTCCTGGGGGGATTTTAAAGTAAGAGCTTTTCCTACTGAGATAAATAGTGGCAATGTGGAAATCAAAATGTTTTGGTAGCACTTGATAGAGCCTCAAAGACCCTCTAGTGAATTTTATCACATGACAATGAATGCTTATTTGGTGCTCCGCATAATAAAGAAATGTCTAATGTCAAAACAATTGCCTCAGAAACTTTAAGATAAGCCCTTTTGAGAAGTATAAAATCTTGCCACAAAAGAAAGGCCTGCCAGTTCTCTGACTGACTAAACAAATTGAAATAGGCAAGTTTTAAAAATATAATCTTTCTCTCTCTCTGATAAGTTAATTTCTTATGGGGGGTCCTAAATGTGTGCTCATGAGCAATTGTGGAAAACAAGAAATGTCAGATAACATTCTGTGTATTTATTGTTCCAGCTCCTTGCCTTTTAACTATTACACAGTTCCATTTCCCTTTCAGCAATTTTGGGAACAGTTTAAGTACAACTTGCCCTCTTCTTACACGGTGGTGACCCTATTATTCTATTATACAAATGTAGGATAGGGTAATAAAAGAGACATCCACAATCATTAATGCATGGCAATATATTCTCCCTTTAATCTTCCAGCATCTCTTTGCCTCTGTATGTGTAATTAAATGTACAGAGATAGACTGCTTTTTGGTTATGTTTGATTTATGCAATGTGGTGTAATTATAAATAAATTCAATCAACAAATATTGAATAAATCAGTTTCTTCCAAGAGAAAATTGAAACCGGTGGCCTTTTGTACAACAAAATCACTCTTTCAGTTTTGTTTTTTATGGTTGTCCTTTGATAGCTGTTAAACTTTCACTTTGTAAACATTTCTTTATAAATTAGCTGACAAGATGGAAATGTTCTTTATTCTCTAAAAAGCATACATAAACTGTTGTCGTCTCTTGCATGCATATAGTTAACAAACATAAATAATGGCACAATAAGCCTTTTAGAGCTTGCTGCTGTACTAAATGTAATTATAGTATTATTTTTTAAAAAAGAAATCTACCACTGTGGGCACCTCGTATAGTTTGCTGATGGAATGCGGGAACTGTAAAGGAAGGGGAAATTGAACAAGAAAATTGTGAAGTATGTTGCTTTTCATTAATACCAACCTATTAAAAAGTGAGAGCTGGACCATAAGGAAGGCTGACTGGCAAAGAACTGATGCTTTTGAATTGTGGTGCTGGAGGAAGCTCTTGGGAGTCCCCTGGACTGCAAGGAGAACAAACCTATCCATTCAACTTCCTACTCAGATATGGACACTCACTTAAGGATGGTGATAGTAAATGAGTTTGGGAGAGGATGTCTGGAACTTTGGAGTTCAGTCCCATCAATATGCTGATGACATCTAATTTTATCTCATCTTTTGACTTAATTCCTAGGACTAGGCCTATGCCAGTGTCTTTTGTCAGGAGGGGAGGTCTTAGCCCTTGTACTTCTGTCTTCAGAAATGGACCAACAAGTGCAATCCATTACATGCCTGCTCGAAGGGAAATCTCACTGATCTCATTGTGGTTGATCCTTCACTTAAGTGAATGCAAGTTCAGAGTCAAAATCTTCCAAAATTAAATGTAACAGTTTCTAGATCATGCATTGGAGACCTGTGTTACTAGGAAATGAATTATATCTTTGCAGTCTGTATCTGCTGTCTTAGCAAAGATTTGCCTTAAAAGGCACTTGTTTGTTTGTGCTTTTAGGTGTGTGTGTGCGCGTGTGCATGCACACGTGTGCCTTTTGTGTGTCTGTGTAATCTGGACATGATTTGGGAGACAATTATGAATGTCTCTAATTAACTGGAAAAGACCGATCTTGCAGATCAGGATTTGGATGAGAAATCAATGAGATCGGTTGAAGACACTGAATTTGTATTATCTAGGGAGAGAATGGAAAATAAATTCTTTTACTGAATTTATTTGTGGTGGGAAATTAATTGACTTATTTCTGTAAAGTTGTAGTTCTAATAATTGTTTCTAAATTTGCATATCTACATATAAATTAACATAAGAATTGTGATTAAAATTTTTGCTTTCTCTTTTGTTAGTCTGTCTCTTTAATGATGTATAAGTAGCCACTATAATAAAATCTCATTTGATCTCTCCATAGTGTAGTGATGTTATGAAGGGTTTGAATAATGAAGGAAAATTTGATGCCTTAATAAAATCCAAAGCACCTGAGCCCTACGGATTTTCCTTGAAACTTGCCAAATCTTTATTCAGATCTTCTTTAGCTGAAAAGGTGCTCATAGACGTAAAAGGGCTGCCTTAGTTGCCTTTCTGGTTGAACAACTTCCAACAACTGAGGGGGCACATCTTGATGACTGAGATCTAATTTTATGTGATATAACATTATATTCACAAATTTTACACCTGGTCTCTGCATCCTTTATGCCTTATATTTGCATCTAGAAGCACAAAAAACCGGATGTTTCAGTTGAACTTCAATAAAGTTTCAAGTCCACAGAAACGCAGCTACTCTCCTTAGCTGAGATTAGAAAAGAGCTTTGCTACCTAAAGGCATGGGGGAAAAAAAGACATATGACCCCCACAATTTTTAGAACTGCTCTGCCTTGGTGATACACTTGCCATGTCACAATAAATCTGCTTGCTCACAAAGCATAGGTGCAGAATAATTTAGACGGGGAAAACAAGAGAGTCATATAATAATCTGTCATTGGAATGGGGCTGGTGCTTGCCTTACTGGACTAGGTCACTCTTTAATGAGCACTTGGTCTTTCTAATTCTGCAGTCCCCCTGTTTTAGCTTTTATTTTCTTTAATCAAAGAGCTTCTCCAGTTATCTAATGGCTGCTGTAGCTTATCTTTTTTTTGTGGCTTCCCTCCCTCCCTCCCTCTCGCCATCCCATCCCACAATCACTTCTATTACCTGTTCTGACATAAATCACCTTGCTCCCGACAATGGGCTAAGAATGTAGAGCCTCCTCCTCATGAGGTAATCAATACACTCCCGAGATAAGCTAGCCATCCAAAGGTGGCAGGAAAGTGTCATCTCCCTGTCCCCTCAAGGAACTCCACATATGTTACCTTGGCAGTACACTTCTTTCCAATTTGAGGAAACAACAACATGAGGAAACAGCAGCAGCAGCAGCAGCAGCAACAGTAGAAACAACAAAGGAGACCCCTCAGAATGGAAGTTGAAGAGGTTAAAAGTGAAGGTTGTTATAGAAACCCTTTCTGCTGAAGAATTAGTGCCTCTTTTACTGCTTTATGGGAAAACAATGTGTTTTTTATGGTGTTATGTGCCTCTGACACCGAAGCTTGATAAGGACAGCTGCACCTATAGTCATAACAAATAATGTATGGATAGGCTCCCTCCTATACAAGAAAATACATGTATATTTAAGCAGTTGGACAAACTCATTAAGAAACGAACAAGGGTTGTAGTGTTGCTGCTTCTGTATACAGTATTTCATTCTAGAGGAGTGAATTGAAGACACTACTGACTTTGGTCTGACATACACATATAACAACATAAGGTAAGACTCAGATGCCAAGGTCTTGAGAATGTAGGATGGACTATGATGGCTTAAAACTACAATTGAAGCATTGTATTTTGAACATTCCCCTGTGAGAGAAAAACTCTACTTCCTGAAAACAGACAATTCACAAGAAACTGAAATGCTAAGGGGGAAGTGCACTGCCTGCTATTAACCTATTTTCCTTCCCATTATAGGATTTATACCAAGATCCACATCTCAGAAATCAGATATTGTGAATTTGGCTGATATTTTTTTTCCGGCCAAAATGTGCTAACTATGAGGCTTGTGGTGGTGGGGAAGTTATGTACTGTGGCATGCAGATGTCTCGACAGAACACCTCTTCTTTAAAATGTAGTAAACGTATTGTCTAGTTCACTGGTTCTTAACCTTGGGTTACTCAGGAGTTTTGGACTGCAACTCCCAGAAGCCTTCACCACCAACTGTGCTGGCTGGGGTTTCTGGGAGTTGCAGTTCAAAAACATCCAAGTAACAAAGGTTAAGAACCGCTGGTCTAGTTTGATCCTAGTACATCTGGTAGTGGTTTGAGCCTTCAGCTTTTTCCATGTATGGTATTTCTGGAGGATAAGCAGGTTAAACAGCCAAAACTTCCATCTACTTGCAGTCCAAAGTGGTACAGCTTATTTTAGCACACTACCATCTCTTTGCCAGATACCTCTTCTTTCTGTACATCAGATAGCTAAGTGGGTTTCTCGTTACTTGAATGAGAGTAGGAAGTCCCAAGTTCATATACTCCCTTCTTGTCTTGGCTGTGAGATCAGAAGTTTTAACTTCAATTTTACACATATACCACAATTCTCCGCAATATCGAAGCCATGAACAAATCAGAATTAGAAACTTTTGTCCCACTAGTTTCCACTAGTTTAACGAAACAGTTTTGAAACCAGATGGAACAGAAAACCATAGTTTAAAACTAGAAGTAGGGACCTTTGCTCTTTACTTCTGGCTCGGGAAAAAGGAGAGAACACTGGGATGTGTGAAGTGCATGAGCCCAAAGCTCACCATGCCTGGTAGCAGAAATAGTTTCTTGTTAGGCCCGAACTGAGCAATACATTCAAGAAGAGACAAGGCAGACCAAATGGAAAGAAACAAAGAAAGAAGCAGGCAGATTTGAAAGGAAAGCAGAGATGAGGCATCCTTCCTTTTTACTTACTTTTCTTTTGCAAATGATAATCTTAATTTGAACCCAACAGGCATGGAACCAGAAGCATATGGCTGGGGGAGATGCCAAAGTTCAAGTCAAAACCCTTGCTAATAAAAGAAATTCACAGGTAAAGTGTCCCACAGCAATGGCCTTCCAACTTCTGTTTAAAAACCTCCCACAAAGGAGAATCTACTCCTTTGTGGGAGGCCAGATTTCTAACTGGGGTGAAAAGGTACCAACATATTTCCCCCACGCTGGCCGCCTTGCATTGCTTGCCCATTCATTTCCGCATTGATTTCAAAGTTCTTACGATGACATATAAAGCCCTAAATGGTTTAGGACCTCTATATGTGGCAGAGCATCTTCTCCCACCCAGTTCTGCCAGAGTCACTCGTTCTAGCCAGGCTGGGCGGCTGAGGGGCCTAACGCTGAGGGAGGTCTGGAAGGAAAGAACACGGAACCGGGCCTTCTCGGCAGTGGCCCCTCGCCTCTGGAACAACTTGCTCATGGAGATCCACCTGGATCCCTCTCTGGGTGTCTTCAGAAGTAAACTTAAAAGATGGCTATTTGGGCAGGCTTTCCTTCCCGCTGTATCTTAAATTCACATTTTAGCATTTATTGCATGTTTGTTGGTTTTATTGTTTTTAAATTTGTAATGCCGCCCAGAGTAGACCTTTGGTCTAGATGGGCGGAGTATAAATCTAATAAAATAAATAAATAAATACTACTTTGTGAGATACTGTTGTAGGGAAATGCAAGATGATTCAAATGACTCTTCAAATGTAGATTCAAGATGATTCCAGGGAATAAGCGGAGAAGGTGTTTTTAAAAGCCACTTGAAAACATGGTTTTTCAGGCAGGCTTTCCCTCCAGTCAATTAAACTGTTTTTACTTTTTCTTTACTTTTTAAAAATCTTTCCATCTTGGTAAGGTTTTATATAAATTTATATAATTTTTATATAATTGTTAAATTTTTTTGATAATTTAATGTTTTAAGATACTGTTTGTTGTGTTTTATGTATGTAAGCCGCCCCGAGTAGACCTGGTCTAGAATGGCAGGGTATAAATCAAATTAAATTAAAGTAAGGTAAAGGTGTCCCCGCCCTGTAATATCATCCTTTCCTATAGACCCAAAGAAATCTGTGCAGAGATACAACATGGCTATCACCACAGAACAAAAATTCTCCATACTTCGGTCTCCTCATTTACACATATTTTAATAAGGCAGTGATATTAATTCTTTAAGGACTACCAATAGTGGTAGAAGAAGATAAGGGACAAGGAAGATAACTGTTTCTAACCAAATATATGGTAATTAATTCCAACATGTCGGCATACTACAGGTTAACGTCCTGGTAATAAATCTAAACTACTCCTCACTGCTTGCCATTATATATGCGTATTATAGACTGTTGGAGGAATGTATAGGTTTCTCACCCTCTAAGAGTTTAGTATACGAGTTGTTAAATCTATATTGTTAATTAATTGATACATACCATTTGAGAACTAGCTGAACATGCATTCTGACATGTTTAAATTCGAAAGTGTCAGTAAAAAAATAAAGGGCTCTAGTGCAAAGCTTTATTAAAATTAAAAGTGGTTTTATCAGAGGCAGATACTGGTCAGCTGTTTTTCCCCATAGTATAGATAAACTGCTGCCGCCAAAATAAATAACTAAATAAATGTAACTTGGATGCAAGTCATAAGGGAATGCTAAGTCACCACAGGTAAATTAATTTGTCTTTCTGATGGCTTTGTGTTCCTGATGAGAAAATAAATGTTAAAATCAAGAGATTCTGAAAGCAACGCTCAATCATGTTTTCCCTACAAGGCCATCTTAGGTGGGCAGCAATGCACGGCAACCCAAAGTGCTAATTAAGGTATCCAGGCAACTCTTCAATGTCAGCCTTTTTAAACACACTAAGTTAACCATTTAATTTTTAGAACTAATAAGCATGAAGTGCAGTGACATTTCTAATTGCTGATATTCAGGACTTGCTGAGCTGTTCTGGTACATTTGTAATTTACTGAAAAGCTTACTGCCAAGCAAACAGCACTTCTTGAATGAGAATTTCCTCAGACAAACAGGCAGCGCTGCAGCCAAATATCACTGAATGAGTATACATCTCCGGCATGGTGGTGATGCTGCAACCAAAGTTTTTACCAGAGTGAAATCTTGATCTGGAACCATGGCACCTGTTTATTATTGTCCTTCACGAAAAAGGTAACTGTCAAAGCAATCCATCTTGAGAGGCCAGATATGAAAAAAGACACAGCAGGTTTTGGCCATCAGTACTTGTCAGGGGTGTTGTTGTTTAGTCGTTAAGTTGTGTCCGACTCTTCGTGACCCCATGGACACAGTTCAAAAGCATCAATTCTTCGGCAGTCAGCTTTCTTTATGGTCCAGCTCTCACTTCCATACATCACTACTGGAAAAACCATAGCTTTGACTATGCAGACCTTTGTTGGCAAGGTGATGTCTCTGCTTTTTAAGATGCTGTCTAGGTTTGTCATTGCTTTCCTCCCAAGAAGCAGGCATCTTTTAACTTTGTGGCTGCTGTCACCATCTGCAGTGATCATGGAGCGCAAGAAAGTAAAATCTGTCACTGCCTCCATATCTTCCCCTTCTATATCCCAGGTGATGGGACCAGTGGCCATGATCTTAGATTTTTTTTGATGTTGAGCTTCAGACCGTTTTTTGCACTCTCCTCTTTCACAAGGTTCCTTAATTCCTTCTCACTTTCTGCCATCAGAGTGGTATCATCTGCATATCGGAGGTTGTTGATATTTCTTCCCGCAATCTTAAATCTGGCTTGGAATTCCTCCAGTCTGGCCTTTTGCATGATGTATTCTGCATATAAGTTGAATAAGTAGGGAGACAATATACAGCCTTGTCGTACTCCTTTCCCAATTTTGAACCAATCAGTTGTTCCATATCCTGTTCTAACTGTTGCTTCCTGTCCCAGGTATAGGCTTCTCAGGAGATAGATAAGATGGTGAGGTACTCCCATTTCTTTAAGGACTTGCCATAGTTTGCTGTGGTCCACACAGTCAAAGGCTTTTGCATAGTCAATGAAGCAGAAGTAGATGTTTTTCTGGAACTCTCTGGCTTTCTCCATAATCCAATGCATGTTAGCAATTTGGTCTCTGGTTCCTCTGCTCCTTTGGAATCCAGCTTGTACTTCTGGGAGTTCTCGGTCCACATACTGCTGAAGCCTACCTTGTAGGATTTTGAGCATAACTTTGCTAGCGTGTGAAATGTGGTTTAGGTCAATGTAAATGTACATCTATGTAAAATGTGCAAGACTGTAGCTTTAGTGAGACTCTGGGAAATAAAGTGCTTTATACATTTGAATAGTACTTCAACATTTTAGGTTTTAAGTTTCAGATTTCAGTGTAATATTGAAAGTCATTTCATTTGATCATCACAGATAATACTGTGCAATTTAAATTAATGAAGATTCTGTGTTTTGTCTTCATTTTTACTGCTTCACATTCATGCTAACATTCCAGTCCCCTAAAATTACCCCTTTCTCTTTTTAAATTGTTCAGTTTTCTGTGCTGCCATTTTAATTTGATTTGATTTCAGAAAGAGATTCCCTGCTCCCATAGACTTCTGCGTACTTCCCCCTTTCACACTTTTCTAAATGGCTGTTCTGCAGATGAAGGTAGAAAGACAAATTATACTCAAGGCACAGTTTCTCTGTCAGCAATTTGTGCAGTGAATCCTGCTTACAACTGCTTGTGATTAATGTTAAATGCAGACATGGCATTATAAAAGTAAAATAAAAGAGGAAGTAATTACTAGAAGCAGTCCTTGGAGATGCAAAGACTACATTTGTATCTCTGCACATTTAACTGGCAAGACTGGGCATTTTATCACATTTAGTTCATACCCTTAAAACAATGTCACAGTGAATCTATGTTTGGTTCAAACTCTAAGTCAGAAGGAATGAGCATGGAGGCATAAACTAATCTGAGCAATTTATAAACTGTAAAAAGAAAAAGAAATCTGAAAAGAAAAACAAAGAACAGCCTCACATATGATTTTGTTTCTTCTTAATAAGCATTTAAATTAACTGATTTTCAAAGAGCACCCAACTCCCTACAGAATTATACAATCAGGATCATCTGACAAAGCCCTAAAAAAGGATAGATGTGGTTGGAGTAAAATGTGAACGGACTCCATTTGCTCTCCATGATTGCTTACCAAGTGCTAGCATTACACCTGATATACAGTGTTACTTTCAACCCCCACAGTCTATGAAGTAAAGATTCAAAGTTGGATTTTGCTGAAGGCTGAATTGGTACACAAGCAGATTTGTGAAGGGATTCTGCGGGCAACAGTGGAGATAGGTGGGTGAGGCTTTCAAATCAAAGGGGGCAATTGCATATGTTGAATTCCTGGTCAGGCTTGCCAAGGGCAAAGTTGTGCTTTTCACACACACATCCTTCAAAAGAGACAGCTTAAAGTTGCCCTTATCGCTGCTGAGTTAGCACCAGGGCTGGAGAGAGGGAAGGAGTTAGCAGCAACGAAGGACATAATAATAATAATAATGTGGCATCAAGTCAGGTCTGACTTATGGTGACCGTTTTCAAGGTTTTCCAGGAAGAGAATACTCAGAAGTGGTTTACCATTCCCTTATTCTGGTGGGTGTTGTGGGACCTTGTAGCTTGTCGAAGACCACACAGGCTGGCTGTACTCATAGGAGGAACAGTGGGAAATCAAGCTCCCAACAACTGCAGCCAGATATCTAAACCACAGAACTATCCAGCCAGCTAAGGAAGGCCATAGCAGCTATTATATCGCAGAAATAAATTCTCATCCTCAAGATGTTTCCTTTATTAACCTCTGTCTCCTCATGCCACTGCTACAAAAGAGAGAGTAGAACATTGCAATGAAACCAGGACTGAGCCAGGATACTGAATATGAATGCAATGATGAAACACAGGGAAGCCCAGATTCATAGGCTGTGTTCATACTCTGGTTTCTGATTAGAGTTCTCTGTCACAAACAAGCCATTGTTAGTGATCCTAAGCTGTAACAGGAGCCAGGATTAAAAAAAGCATCCACAGGTTAACATCACATGCAAAGAAGTCCAGTGTATCCTCTTCATTTCATTGCAGTTTAAGGATTTTTGCATGGCTTTGGACTTATTTTATGAGATGGTTGGTTTAATTGGCACTTTGAGTGGTATTTTGTATTTTTAATAGCTTCCACCTTGAGAATTCCTTTACTGAAGAGCAGAATAAGAAGAACTTGAGCCTTGACTGTCTGTTTATTTCTAAGTGCCACCTTTGAGAAATTCTGGCAGATGTAATATTTTTTGTGTGTGTGTGATGACCTTTACCTCAGTTGTAGAGGTACTTCTTGTGACCATCAGTGATCAGGATCTCCCTCCTTTAAGATATGCAATGTGTGAATGGGGCCTTAGAGACCATAAACAGTGATAAAGATGATGAACAACACTTTTTGTTTTGTTTTGGACAAAGATGAAGAACATAAAACTAAGAGGATGTAAATAAAAATGAAAGACCCTAAGTGGAAGAGTATATAGTCTAAGGAAGGGGTGTCCAACCTTTCACCTTTCCTGGGCCACATTAGAAGATGAATATTTGGTTTGGGCCCCATGGGGGGGGCAGCCCTAGCCGTCCTCCACAGCCCCACTCCAAGTGCGCTTACCGGCAGCTGCGATCTCAGACAGCAGAGGCTGCCAGCTTCGACTCTGGTGGCTTTATGGGGCAGGGAAGGGGTCCACCTATTGACGGGGATGGCACAATGCAGTCACGCAGCCCCCCTCCCCTCCCCTTCCCTCCCGCTCCTTCCTCCCTTCCCTCTCTCCCCCCCCCCCTACCATTGTGACATGCCCCAGCTACATTCCAGCCACAAGTGCCAGCAGTGTAACTTGAAACTTTGGAATTTCTTTTAAAATAAAAAATTGCACTGGGCCGCATTATGAGCCGACCTGGGCCGCATGCGACCCTCGGGCCACAGGTTGGACAAGCCTGGTCTAAGGGAAGGGTTAAAGCTGTAGAATGTTCGCAAGAGTGTCTGTGTAGGCACAGAAGTAGCATCTGTGTGAACCATGCAGACCACAAAGAACCAATAGCTAGCAACCTATAGCAGTTCCTGGGCTAGAATTTTTGTGACTGGCTGACTGCATTTGTGTGTTTGTGTATCTGTGTATAACACAGACACGTATAGGCTTAAGGAATCTTATTCCTTAAAAATATTCTTTTAAATTGCTAGATGAGCCTTTTACCATTTCAATACCATCATAAAGAATATTTGTCATTGAGTTATATTTGTTTGTCTAGCCGTGGTGGAAGAACATCTCTCGACTTGCTAGATATACTGAATTTTTTAAATTCAATATTTTGGGAGTGGGTATTTGATAAAAAATAGGGTAAGTCAGAGATTTGAAATGCCACTTTTTAGACTGTAACTCCCAGAATCTCCCAGTCAGTGGCCAAGTAAACTGGAAGACCCTGGGAGGTCTAGCTCTGGTTCAAATAGATGTTAAAATGTGACTTTTGATGGTAGGAAATTCCAACATTTGAAAAATATTTTGCCAAGGAATCCCACCTGATTTAATGAAAGTAACTTAATTTATTTTCATGTATTTTCCTGTTTATTCTGTATAAAAATTAGTAAGCATGTCAATTTTATTTTGCGATGTGCTGGAAGATGAAGAATTTTGTTCAACCTCTTATGATGTGTCAAGTTGCAGAATGTGCCCTGATTGTTGTTGTCGTCATCTTTATTTATTGCAGTCTTGAATCAATCCCCATTTATTGTCATGAAATAGAATGAGGGTTTGTTGTTGTTTTTTTTTTGCGGGGAAGGGGCGGTTAGCAAAATCAAATCTATACTGATTATTCATTTGAATTATATTTCAAGTGATAGCAGCAGCCACATCAACACGTGCCAAATGAAATGTTTTAAATCATGGTATTTGACAGAAGTTTGAACAGTGGCCATAACACTTGCACTATTTCATCAGATTATCAAGAGGAAAAAGAACAGTCATCTGTCACAGGGCAATCTGTGACTTTTGGCTGGTTAAATGAATAATTAAAATTATGTAAGGATGGAAAGTTACTTACGGCAGTTGCTTAATCAAATTTTGGTGTATGTCATTCAAATATGTAAGCTTTTGGTACTTAACAACTGGCTGTAATATTAGTAAGGCTAAGTTAACTATATGAGTACAATTGTGCCCAGGAACCTGTGTTATCCACTTAGAAAGTGACAGATATAAATCTTGAATTCTCAGTCTTTATAAATGTTCATAAAACACACACTTACACAATCCTTTGAATTTATTAATTAGGAAATTTGTATAACTAAGTGGGAAGGAAATCATTTATTTATTCAAAGTCATACTGTGAACAGACTTTCAGGGAGTCAATTGTTTCGCTATTTCACTGCCCCACAAACAAACCACAACTACATGCAGTATTACATTAGAACTGCACAAAGTCTTAAACGTGTAGAGAGCAATTCAAGATCCCACCTGAGATCTTTTTTTTTTTTTGGCCTGGAAGAAGACTGGTAGATTTTGAAATAAAACTGGGTGGGTAGAAAGACTTAAACTTTCTTATCAATTTGATGGTTCCAATCTGGCCATTTCTTTTACTTTACCGTAAAATGAGATAAGGACAAATAAATTTTAAACGGTATGAAGCTGTCATTAGAATATGCCTATGATGTATACAACTGCCATTGTGCATGATCCAAGACGATCTATTCTGTCTTAGGAAGTGACATACTCAATGTACCCTTTTCTACACTGATTGCTATTTATTGGTTTAATTTTATGAAAATATTAAGACAAAACAAGGAAAAAACTGTCTTAAGCTTTAGGTCTATTCTTTGCTCAATAGCACAGCTTTTAATGTTATACTATAAGCTATCTTTTTTTTAAAAAAATCCAGCTGTTTAGTATTCTGGAGGTGTAAATAGGAGTTTTAAACTAAGTATCAACCATGAACCTTTTCAGACATTATGTGGTGATAGCTGTGTTGTTATGAGCCTAATGATATCTACTCCACACAAGAATACATAGGTGTCATGCTGAGAAACCAATGATCTGGCTCTCATTTTGACTGCAGGCAAAGAATATCTCATCAAAGCTATAAATTTCATGAGTCTGTTCCCAAATTTAAAACCCTCAAGGAAATGGCTTTTATGGTTCAATGGTTTTAAAGGGTTGTTCATACTTGGCTTTGTAACAAGGAAATTAATCGTTCTAAAACAAATCAGAATTACAGCATAGTTGCATGCATTTTCATGCAGTTGCCTTTAGCATTTTGCTTCTTTTCTCATAGAACATAGTAGCTATGGAAGGCACACTGAACTCACCACAGGGAAATATTATCTGTGATGATGTCACACCAGAGGTATTTGGGTAGGCAA
Organism: Pogona vitticeps; assembly: GCF_051106095.1. Classification (NCBI taxonomy): domain Eukaryota; kingdom Metazoa; phylum Chordata; class Lepidosauria; order Squamata; family Agamidae; genus Pogona; species Pogona vitticeps. The sequence continues at coordinate 28,743,870 of NC_135788.1, read as the reverse complement.
CAGAACCTGCTCCCTCATTGGTACATAAAAATTGTTTTCTTTAGGTCATGTGAAATGGAATCAGTTTCTAATCAACTTCACTTTTCGTAGCACGAAACCTATTCAGGCCAGTGTCAGGGAGAGTTAGTCTCCTTCAGTCTTGATGCAAAAGTAAGCTGGAAGCAGTAGAAATAGGATACAGTTTTGGCAGTGAGCCAGAATAAAGATAGAAGACACAATAAAAATGCAGATCATTCATTCTCTCTTAGCACTCAAAGCCATTTGTGAAATAACCCACGTGATTGTGAAAGACACTGATGTAACTTGAACTTGGCTATTTCATTAAAAATAAATATAACGAATGCAGTGTAATTAGTAGCACTTATGCATCATTTCTATCTCCTGGAATCCTAAAATAAGGTTATTCTGAAGACCTTTTTAGGTTTCAGAGAAAGAACAGAACCCATATTCACGTAATAACACTCACCAGGCAAAACATTTTGAACAAAGTGGCAAGAAATTATTTATATAGTAAACTGACATCTGGAGGAGAATAGTGTACACACTTGAACTTCTATACTATTTAACTGTCTTCCAACAGGTTGAGAGAATACACCTAGAGATTACCAGAGCAATGCTAGGCTGGGAAGGAAAAGAGTGGGAGGTCTACTACTGCATCTCAAGCCCTGTTGGTTTCTTGTGGCCAGAGTGCAATGTCTTGGGGTGCATGTGCAATATCAGGCTATTTAGCCCAGTAGGTCCTTGCAGTTTAGGCTTCCTCACTAGCATGGAGTTGGCAGGTCTGATCATGTAGTAAAAAAGGGATTGTTAGGAGATAGAATCTTCATGTATAGAGGCTAATCTTCCTTCTAATTTTCAGCCCTGCTGGGTGGGGCTCTGCCCCCCCCATGGGGTTCTATTGTGTCCGGAACCAAAGAGGCTGGAAACACTCGCCGTGGGTGCATGGAGGAGGAAAGCTGTGCAGAAGGGGTGGAAGCACTCATGCAGCTGCACGCCTTAGAGGGAACTTTGATAGAGCTAATATGCTTCTTAACCACCAACTGATGGTGAGAAATGGGATGACAGAAACATGAACTATAAGTGAAGATGGATGTGGATGCTATCAATATGATACATAACTTAAAAGAGAAGGAGAATAGTTTTATGGGTATGAATGTTTAATCAATAATCTAAAACAGATTAAAGTCAGATGATTAATCAATTACAATCTCTTTACAGTGAGTTACATCCCTGCTAAAAAAGCTGCACAAAGGAGATTCAGGATGTTTTGCAGACCTTGTTTTCCTTACATACATCATGGCTAAGTAAGATCAAAAGATATTTTCAAACCAGAGACAAAAAAAAAAATCTTAAGTAGCGCATTTCGAAATTTGAAGAAAAAAGTAAGCATCAAGGTCCCATTAAAAAGTGACTTCTCCACCATGGAGGATCTGCCTCATGCTGTGAAAATGCTATTTGGACTATCTCAACAAGGTTGTAGATTTGTAGGTAAATTTCCCCCAACACAATTAAAAGAATTTTATTTCATATAACTCTGTGTACTGTGCAGTCACAAATTTATTCAAATTCATAAGTATCAACAACCAACCATGCATCAATGTAGAGAAATAAAAGACATTCAGAGTGGTATATTAAGCCTTCCAGGATTCACATTAAATAATGTAATGAAGAATGTCAACACTTTGCATGGCAAAAATTAGCAGTAACGAGGACCACATTGCCCTTCTGTCCATAACTTTATACCTTTTCCACAATAAACAGATGCCGTTCTTGTTTCTGAGTGCTGGAAATTCATATTTTTATATAACCATGAATATCATCAAAAGCCAATTAAACGATTTTTCAATGCAACGTACATTTTAATTTCCAAGGACTTTTATTGATCATGTTCTATATTTTTTTTACAACAAGACACATTAATCACTGTAGTACTACTTGAAAATCTATCAGAAGAAAGTAATCTCTATTTTTTTGAATTTTTCTGTTCCACAATTGGCTCTTTAAGCAGGGTTTTGCCTTCTGCTTCACTGTTATCCTCCTGTAAAATAAACAAAAGAGAAATGTTTTATGGGTCTTTAGAAGACATATGCACATGTACATGCAAAGCCTTCCTGAGCAACTGTCTGACTTCTTTATTATATTACTCTGATCTATAGGGCAACTGTCCTAGTTCATCATTTCCAAAGCAATGTAGAGAACAAGTTAAATTATCAACATGAAATAACTATTAAAAAACAACCAACATTACAAAATCACAATGAACCTGGCATGAGAAGAATATTTCTACTGTGTTACAAAGGAACAAATGTTGCAGGTTGCATAAAAGGAGTAGCTACCATCAAGAATGTGTTATTCATACGAGGGATTAATCTGCCCTTGGAACCTGTAAATGGACCTCATCGAGATATTTGTCACAGCAGAGAGTTGCAAGAGAGAAAGTATTCCCTCAAGCAAATGATATTACAACCAGCACCTTGCATTTAGCTGGGAATTATTACAAACCTGTGAAGCCCTGGTAGAAATTAATCATCATCATCATCATCATCTTAGAACTGCAGAGTTGGAAGAGACTCTACAGTTCATCAAGTCCAGCCCTTGCTAAGGAGGCACAGTGGGCGATTGAATTCCAAACTTCTGGCTCTGCAGCCAGATACCTAAACCACCAAGTTATCCAGCAGTTCTCAGGTTATACTATATATAGTGACTGCATTTTAGACTAACTTTTGTGCATTATAGTTGGCACAAAAATGATACCAAGGCAAGCAATACAAGAAACAAGTACCTTTTCATACAAAAAGAACAAAGCTACCAAAATGTTCAAAGCTGTGAAAAATATTCCTGAGCATTCTGGAGCAAGGATGAGCAAATGGCTCTGTCCAGTTTTCCAAAACTCTCAATCAGCAATTTGTACATTTGGATTGAATGCTTCAACCCTTCCCCGGCTCCTATTGTTGTCCTTTGTATTGGAGAAGGGGTAACAGGTGGTGGAGCATTCTGGCACAGATGGCAGAGGCTCAGCATCCTCTCCTTCAGAGAAGTGGCACTCATAACAATTTTGCCGCTGGGAATCATGTGTCTTGTGATTCATGCTCATGAACTCTCATAGCATAAGATGCTTCCAAGTGCCATGTAATAAAAAAGAGACCCATATAACATTATATAGAATAACAGAAGAACTACTATGAATTGCAAGTACGTAAAAGGGAGAATCTTCCTACTCTCTGTAAATCAATAGTAGATCATCTGGGGAAATGCTAGGGAGGTGAGCTGGGAAAGTTACCTGGAGACCTGTAAGAGCTACAGCCTGGTAATAGACTCCTAGAATGGCATACCTTTTCCTTCAGATTTGTGTAGCCCCAGCAAGAACAGGTAGAACCAAAGCTTTTTTTTACCTCCAACCACAAGCAAGTCAGATGGGCTGAGTTTCAGTTTATTAACCTTCAAACAATCTATTACTGACTCTAGAAAGAACTGAGATACCTTAATGCTACATGTGTGACTAATGAAAAGAGAAAATGTTAGATATCATCAATACATTGTTGGCATCTCAGTGGTCATCAGTACATTGCCCAACTCTCAGTGGTCTCATGCTCATTTTCAACATAATAGGGAATACAGTGAATCCTCTGGCACACCCTGCCTCAATTTAAAACACTACTTCTTCACCACATCCTGGAAAACTTCCTTTAATGTAAAAGCAGATGTTATTGTTATGCGCTGTCAAGTCAGAACCAACTTATAATACCCCTAATAGGGCTTTTAAACCAAATTAGATATTTAACGATATTTTCATAGTTCCACACCCCCAGTGAGCTTTCTTGGGGACTCAAACCCAGTGGGGACTCAAACTCAGGCGTCCTAGCATTCTATCCATTTACAACACACTGGGTATCAGAAGTAGCATCACAGCAATAAAATTTATTCTACATGCAACATCTACATGTGCTTTAAAAGATAATATGATTGTTTGTTAGTACTGAAAGCTTATGGCAGGTACATAATGGGATCATACTGACCCCATCTCTTTCCCAGTAAAGAGTCCTCTAAGATGATCAAAGCAATGAGATAAAAAATCTGGTTGGAAACTAGTTTACAATGGATCCAGCAAATCCATAAGATGAGAAGTGGGTTATAGTGATTCAAACCAAAAAAGTCTGGAAAAGTTTGAAAACATGAGCCAGAATTCCCTTTGGCAGTTAAATGCACGCAACTGTCCATATTATGAGCACCTAGACTTTTTCAAAGAATGTGCAATGAGGTATCCATTAGCTCCTTGTGCAAGTGTACACCCTTTTAGCTTCAATGGGGCAATTCCCAGCTCATGTAATGGTTAACTGGAGATCTTGCAGGGCACTATGCTGATGGGAGTTATGTTCAATAACTACCGTATTTTTTGCACCATAAGACGCACTTTCCCCCCTCCAAAATGTGGGTGGGGAAGTCAGTGCGTCTAATGGTGTGAATGCAGCAATTTCGTCGCTGCTGGCCCCGTGGGGGGGAGCGTCGCAAGGGTCCGGGTGAGCCTTCCAGGACCCTTGCGAGGCTCCCCCACGCCCCCACGGGGCCAGCACCGGCGAAATCGCCAGCTTCCAGGTGGGGGGAACATCGCAAGGGTCCTGGGAGCTCACTCAGATCCTTGCGACGCTCCTCCCACCCACGCACCGGCCAGCACTGGCAAAATCGCCAGGTTCTGGGAGTGTTTTGAGGCTTCCCAAGCCTCAAAACACTCCCAGAACCTGGCGATTTTACCCCCCCCTGGTCCCATGGGGGGGTGGGTGGAGGGTGGCAAGGGTCCAAGGGAGCCTCCCAGGACCCTTGCCACCCTCCCCCCACCCCCCCACGGGGCCAGCCCTGGCGAAATCGCCAGGTTCTGGGAGTGTTTGGAAGCTTGATAAGCCTCCAAACACACTCAGAAGCTGGCGATTTTAAACCCCCCCCGCTCCGTGGGGGTGGGTGGGTGGAGGGTGGCAAGGGTCCAAGGGACCCTCCCTTGGACCCATGTCACCCTCCCCCCACCCACCCCCACGGGGCCAGGGGGGGTAAAATCGCCAGCTTCTGGGAGTGTTTGGAGGCTTGGGGAGCCTCCAAACACTCCCAGAACCTGGCGATTTTACCCCCCCCTGGTCCCATGGGGGGGTGGAGGGTGGCAAGGGTCCAAGAGAGCCTCCCAGGACCCTTGCCAGGCTCCCTCCCACCCACCCCCATGGGGCCAGGGAGGTTAAAATCGCCAGCTTCTGGGAGTGTTTGGAGGCTTGGGGAGCCTCCAAACACTCCCAGAACCTGGCAATTTTACCCCCCCCCGGGTCCCATGGGGGGTGGGTGGAGGGTGGCAAGGGTCCAAGGGACCCTCCCTTGGACCCATGCCACCCTCCCCCCCACCCACCCCCACGTGGCCAGGGGGGGTAAAATCGGGAGCTGGCGATTTTACCCCCCCTGGTCCCATGGGGGGGGTGGGAGGCTCCCTTGGACCCTTGCCAGGCTCCCACCCACCCACCCCCACGGGGACAGCGGGGGCAAAATCGGGAGCTTCCAGGACCTTTTCTGAGCCTGGAAAGGCTCAGAAAAGATCCTGGAAGCTGCCTATTTTGCCCCCTCTGTCGCCCGGGGGAGGCAGGGTGAGTCTCCAAAGGGTCCTAGGGTGTGTTCTAGGACTCTTTGGAGACTGACCCTGCCTCCCCTGGGGGCCAGAGGGGATGAAATCACCACCTTTGGGGGCTCTTCTGAGGCTTGGGAAACTTCAGAAGAGCCCCAGAAGGTGGCGATTTCACCCCCTCTCACCCCCAAGGGAGGCAGGGGGAGGCTCCAAAGGGTCCTGGAACACACCCTAGGACCCTAGGGTGTGTTCCATAAGATGGACCTCTCCATAAGGCTCACCAAATTTTAGGAGAAGAAAGCAGATAATTTTTTCCTGTTTTCTTCTCCTAAAAATTTGGTGCGTCTTATGGAAAGGTGCGTCTTATGGAGCGAAAAATACGGTATAAACAATATACTGGCCAAACAACCTTATAGTAACTCTTCTCAATGTAGATGAATATTGTCCCTCTGTCAAGGAGACATTTACACCTAGGGTTCTCACTCATGGCAAAGAGCTAGGAAAACTAGGATAGATAGGGAATGAGCAAGTACAGACTCTACTGGAAAGTGTACATATATTAATAATATTAATGACTGACTCTCCATGTAAGAAAATGTAATTGCTAATATTTAAGATGTACGTACATGTTAGTCTCCCAAGTAATTTAATTATTTCAATTTCTGTTTATGTTTAACTCATTTACTACTTGTTTTCAGAAATTTCAAAAAGAAAAAAGAAAAAAAGAGGGGGGGGGAAGACTGGCAAAACAGCAAATATAAAAAAACATTAGCATATTTCCCTAAACACTGAACTGTTGTTAAAATGCAAAACAAAACAAACAACAGCAAAACACACAAACACATACACAAAACCCCGATCATTCTACTTAAAATGTACTTTTGAACATCATCTGCCACTTAGGAAATAACTGGTTCTTTCTTTCTTTCTTTCTTTCTTTCTTTCTTTCTTTCTTTCTTTCTTTCTTTCTTTCTTTCTTTCTTTCTTTCTGAGACCTGATACGTTCTCTTCACTATTTGATAAAAGACAATAAATTTAACTTTCTAGACACTTTATGTGCTGCCGCATCATATTTTTGTCCCATCTAGCAAGGTTTCATGACAGGTCTGCCAATTTTCCAATTACTTGTATCGCCATATGTTATCTGAAGATCAGTCAGGTCTAAAATAGGAAACATGAGCATGTCAGGCAACAGCATGCTTACAATATTCTACAGCTTCAGCTCTAGGAGTCAGGCTCATAATTCATGACAAGCTTCTTTGGAACACCCTGAATAAATGAAGTGACATCACAATGCCAACAGCCATAGGAACATATAGTACCTTCTGTCCAATGCAAAACTGTGACCTCCAAAGAATTAATTATGGAAGCCAGAGTACAAAATTCAGGCCGCTTCTCATAAATACTCTCACTGTAAAGATACCTTTGCTGCATTAACTGTGTACAGAGTTTGAATCTAATGGTTGAAATTCTTTCAAAGTTTACAAATGCTTATTTCACTGCTACAATCTGATATGATACAAACTGGTCATGCTAAGCCAACATAGACTAAACAGTAAATCAAAGTATTTGATATTTCATCACCTGCAAAATTAGAATAAAACAGCTGTAAAAAGTAAGCAACTGATATTTTCCATGGAGAATCATAAAGGCTATGAAGCCTTTGTTTAGTATTGCTTTACAATCCCAATAAATTTCCAGTTCAAAATTTAAGATGAAGTGTGATACATCTGTGTAGATCTGCAATCTAAGAGTTTAAGTTGATAATACTTGCCATTCTACTTTAGAAAGTATTTGTTCTTTTGTGTATAAAATATTTAACTAATGCTGCTTCTGAAGTCATTAGCAATGTTTGAACTCTTCGCTAAATGGGCTGTTTAGGCTAATTATCAAGGAATGATGATGAACAGACTCAAGTTTAAATATGTTTAATGTATTTGCTTTACTAATTGCCATCTACATTCAATATAGCTTCACATCCTAAAAGAATTTAAAATGATATGGATTTCATATGTTGCACTGCTCACTCCCATGGCTGTATCAAGTGTAAAATAAATTTTGCCAGGGTAATACTATTACTATTTACTTAGGGAATGTACACAGGAAATCCTCTATGGAAGAACACTAATACTAGGGGAGGGGAGTTCCCAATTCGGATGACATAAAATCCAAACTAAACTCGAGAAAGGCTAGCTGGGGTATGTCATATACCATCCAACATATAACAATAAGTGGTGAAGCTCACTTATGACTGGTTCCCAGTGCATGTACACACACATGCGCATAAACACATATACGTACATGATGTTAAAGTAACACAACAAATCACTGATGTTGTCAGTAGTATTTTCTGTACTTGCAGCTGCCACTTGGGCCCTTAAAAATGGGCAGAGAATAGGCAGTATCATATATGGAGTATGTTCAATATTACTGAATAATATATATAAAGGTTAATGTATGAAACACACTGAGGTTAGAGTTTGCTGGTTAAATCACATTATGACATTCATAAGACCCTTTACAAAAAAGAGTGCAAGAGTGCCGCCTCATTCCTACCACCACTGTCACTTTGAGAATGATGGGGAATCATCCCTTCATGCCTCATCTATAAGCAAACCTGGTCTTTCAACCCACTAAGCAGCCCACCAAATATTGGAAGTTGCTTCATAGTGAGAGAGGGAATATTGGGCCATCTAGCTTCACATCATGGACAGTGATTGGTAAAGTTTCTCCAGGGTTTCAAGCAGTAATGTTCACTTCTGTACCTGGAAATGCCAGCTGTGTAATGAACTTGTGCTGTGCTTTTTTTTTTGTCTTGAGTATTCAGTTGATGTACTGTACCTCAAATTGTTTTTCATTCAATAGTTTTTAATATTTTGGTTAGCTCAATTACATTTTAACATGATAAATGTTTCTGTTTTTATCTGTATCTGGTTTGATCTTGTTGTGAGCCAGCTTGGGTTCCATCAACTGCTGCACCCACTGCCTTGTGGGTAGGACAAGGGCCATAGCTAAGGGAAGGAAAACCCTGATAGAAAACCATTGGTAACATTTGATCTGGAATGGATGATTGTCAATGGTGTTCGTTCCCAGGTTACAGGTCACTGTGTTTGGTATCTGGCTGTAAATAATAAATAACAACCTGCTTATGCACTCAATTTCAGTATTAAGTATACTGGCTTGGCTGTTATCTGGCTTAAGGGCTACATTCATGGCTTAAGAGGTAGGACATGTTCAAAAAGTTATTTGTTGTTCTCCCTGCCCTTTCATCCTCTGTCTGGAGATCTCACTGAAAGGCAAAAGATCTTTCACACAATGTATATGGATGATACTAGGTTATTAGGATATGGGCCAGAATCCAGTTGCCTAGTATAGCAAAGATAGACCCATTGACTCAATGGGGATTTGGTGATTTAACTCCTCCATATATTGCACTGATTCAACAAGCCTACTCTAGTGTAAGTTACTGTACTAAGCAACAGGATTCTGGCCACTAAGTTGTTTACAAGCTCTCCTGATAAACTGAACAGGTTCTTAAACATTGTTGAGATATCATTGTTGAAGTACAGATATTAAAATGAACTTTGGTATTGATAAATGTGCAAATATCAGAGGACAGTACTGTAACTATAAGGTTACTAATGGTAAAAGCTATAAATATCAAGGCATCCATGACAATCTCAGAATAAATAATGAGGAACTTAAGTTATTCAGGAGCAAGTACTTTGAGAGAGTGAAGGCAGTAGTCAAAACAGAGCTTGATGCGAAAGAAAAAATTATCAGTACCTTGGTAACCCCAATAGTAAATTTTTTGGGGGAACTGTGGACTAGATATACAGTGATCTTGATGATTTAGATAGTAAAACCCAATCCCTCCTGTCAAAATACTGGTGCCATCATCCAAAGTTGTATATTTATTTGCCACAGAACATGGGTGAGTGCTTGTCATCCTCAAGAATTCCTGTACGGGTCAAATAGTCAACCTTTGAAACTGCCTCCACAGGAGCACAGTTCCACATCAGGTGATAGTAGAAAGAGACAAAGGACTAACAATATTACAACTTGCAAGGGAGCACAACCTATGCTGATCCCATAGTGTAGGGATGCATGAGATGAGAAATCATTAAATAGAGAGCACCACAGTAACCTACTAGATAATGCCAAAAAGCAACAATTGAACCTGTGGTTTAAATTATGCTGAAATTGAGGGTTTCATAGACACAATCCAAGACCAAGATATCTGTACTAGATACTCAGAAAATAACTATAAACATAAAGCCATATTGCAAAGATTATCTAGCAGTTGGCTAAATCTTATAGACCAGTGGTTCCCAACTTTTTTAACACCGTGGATTGGTTGGGGAAGTGGGGCACCCCCCGGCTCGCACGCATGTGCGAAGGAGCAGGGGGGCAATCACGCAGGCACGCATACACTTGTGTGAATGCGTGAAGGTGTTGTGTGTGTGGGAGTGTGTGTGGGGTGGGTGATCTGTCTCCACGGCCCGTTATAAATCGCTCACATCTTTTTCTCTATATTATGAATTCCAGCCACCTCCAGTTTTAGAAATCAAAACAAGCAAGTTAACATGGATAAAACAGTTGATTTTAATAAGTTGGACATTATATTTCTGAATAAGCAACAAAGAAAAGTTCCAACAAATAACCTCAAAAACACAGAGATATGTTAGGTCAGAAAATCTTGAACACCCTTCCTAAGAGCGGTGTAGACCTAAAGGCTTCTAGAAAAAATCATTATAACTGATTTTATCCCTATTAGCACTTCTTTTAGAGCGAACCACATATAAATTTTGCACCCCGTACAATTAACTCTCTTCTCTTTAATATCCTTTAAGTTTCTTGCCCCATGCAAAATAGACAAACTAAATGTATTTCTCCCTTTGTATCAGATTACAATATGGGATATTGAAGAAAGGATATCAGATATTGAAGAAAGGAGTAGTAGGTAATTATTAACTCCACAGGAACTGAGAAAGAATTCTGTATGTACATAGATCATACAAAATCAATTCATAATGATAATACAAACAAAATTATAAAGATTTTTTATAATAAACCATATCCATTATTTGCTCCTATGTGTTAATCAGCATAAGGGACATATCACAGAATGCACATAACCACAAATATTAAGTGCTATTGCTTATTTAGACATATAGTGAAAGGAAAAGGTGCAGTCCAATCTATATTTCTTCCATATAACAAAAGGCAGAGATTTATGATGTGAGACCTTAATAGGGAAATTATCTACCTCTCTGTCCATCCATCTGAAAACTGGGACTCAATGGCCAGAATCCAGTTTGTCACTTTGTAATGTAAATTTATACAGGCATAATTGTCAGGCATTATGCCCAGGCAATGCAGACTGCAATTCAACTGAGGCATTGATTGCTTGGTACCTGTTGCAACAGACTGTGCAAGCCCTGGCAGAAGTGCTTCATGGGTACCATTTACACCTTGGTGCAATTGTATCTACCACTGGCGTAATGTTGAGTTATGCCCATGTAGCTATGCAACAGGATTTCAGCCACTATTAAGCTAGAAGATAGGTAACAGGACCCAACAGATGAGCACACTGTGAAAAATTGCAGAATTCTTTCATAGATTTCTCTAATCATACATATTAGCCACAATGCTTTTCCTGCAATAAAAGATCTCTTAGGCCACATAAGCTTCCACTTGTTGCTTCAGGACTTTTCTAAGTATATGATACTAGATGTTACCATACAACCATCATACAACAGACACAAATATGGTAGATATACAATGGACTTGAGGGGGTACAATAGAACCCCCCATCCCACTTTTCCTGTTCAGCTTTCATGTCTCAAAATGTAAAGACTATTAAAAGTAACAAATCAACTTCAATGGTTAAAATAAAGGCACAACTCAGAAGACAATCTGCATACCACATCTGATAGGCAAGTAGGTAGGCAGGCAGATATCTATACATGTTTTAGTAGGTTACTATCACACTATCTGGGGTAAAAAGTGTGGGGAGAAAGACATATGCTACACTATTGAGGACTCAATCTGAATAGGTTCTTAGGAATTGGAATTGTTGAAAGCCAACATGAGCATGCCATTAAGGTGATAAATTGTAGACATTTGAGTTCACTAAGGAGCTTCTTCCAATGGCTGCTGGAAAGGTTAGACCTATCCAAGGCTTGAAGCCTGCCAGCTGGACATTCTCTATAGGTAATCTCAGTTCAGGTGTCATACCTAGAAAGACACTAGCAGGTGGGACTCTCAATAGTCCAAATAATCCAAAATGCACATCAGTAGCGTCTGTAATGACACCTCAGAAATGTAAAATTTGAGAGACCGGTAGAGATGCTGAACCCTGAAGAATGACAGGTGAGGAGACAAAATTTTTCAGAAACATTCTGTGAAACATTCTGTGATTCTTTTTCTTAATCTCTGAGAAACAGAAGGCCAGTTTGCAGAATTCTTTCCAAAATACGTCCATCCTATTTTGTTGGCTGCCATCCCATCACTACTACGAGAATGCCACAGAATGACATTCAGTAAAAGGCATTATAGAGGATACAAAATGGCAACCAGGCTGGCAGCACATTTTCTATTGTGAATATTGCAAAAAACAAACATGCTTTGGGGGAAGCTGTGCTAGAACCACCATTAATGATTAACTTTATCATTAAGAATGCCTCCATCTCCCAGAGAAAACGATTCCCCAGTTTTTCTTCCTAGAAATAGGGTGGAGAATTTCAAGAGCCATCTGCGCATAGCAATAATTTGCTGCCACTGAATTCTATAATACATTTCAGTAGTTGTGCAACCACACTACAGACATCATCCTGTTAAAAACTTTGCTAAGTGTCTGCTCAGAGGACAAGGATCTTGCATTCTGTGCTGTTGTTGTTTCCTCCCTTCTCTGTCTGCCAACTTACCTGTTCAATGTTACATGACATGTTTGAAGGAAAAGGTGCTCAAGATCCAGAAATAAATCAGTCCAATAGTTTAAATCAATGAGGAAAGCACACTGAACTCTCAAAGCACACAAGTGTCTTCATGTTGTCTTCTTCAAAATGTGCTCCTGACAAACCTTATAAAGAAGCACAGAATAGGCATATGCAGCATGTCTGGAACTGTTCTTTAGAACTAGGTATTACAAGCAAATATAAATTTCTTGTGATAGATGGCAGGTTCCTGTCACTGCATCTATTTAGCGATAAGGCAGCTGTTTGTTTCCCAAGGAAAGAAGACCCTCGCTACATGGATCATTTTCATAGTGACAAGCTTGACAAGTTTGACATTTACTTCATGAAATATTCTGAACCAGCCATCAAGAAAATGTACCCTCTGGGGCCACTAGGAAACTTGACAATCTCTCCTTCCAGTGTGCATCTCCATTATTTTCTACTGTCAAAACACAGCCAATTTCCTATCGACAGCACTTCCTAGTCCTGAGGCTTTCTAATGTGGAGACTATGAATGGAACAACCTTTTAGTACAAGTAAGAATTGGCTTCAATTAAGAGATTGCTGCCACACACCTTCATTTCATTGAAGAAGGACCCAGCCTCAACTAGGAAAGGAAGCCTGAAGGGAGCATTTAAAATATGCAGTACTGATGAAGTCCTCCAGATGGCAATGTAACACTGTATCATGTTAATATTTTCAGAGTGACAAAGAACCTTTTTAGGGTCTATAAACACCTGCATGTTTATCTCAAAGCAAACTCCTTTAATTTGTACTGATACGAAAAATTGAAGGACTTTAAAAAAGAGGGGCCTGCCAGATTCTGTATTTTCAATTTCCTTGCTTCCAATGCTGATAAAAGGGATATGTGCACCGTAGAAGACTCCTCAAAGCCAAATTTCATTTACTGCTCACTACAGTGCTAGGATTTTATGCCAACTCTCAAAGTCTCCATCTGTTTCCCCCTCCTCCTGAGCTTAGGAGGAAGCCTCTCCACAGAGCAGCCCTTTTGGCTGTCTGCCACTGCAGTTGTCGTTTTTCAGCTGGGCAGTTGGTGCCTGGAACCAAGCGTTAAGTTCTGCCTTACAAACACAGCCGAATTTTGCCTTACAGAAAGAAATGCAACTTTTTTTAAAACAGGTGTTTCAGAAAACATATGCACTTGATTCACTTCTGAAACCATTATGTAAGAATATTTGTGATGATGGTACAGGAAGCCTGAAAGTCTCATAGAAGCTCCTTCCAGCATCGTAACCCTTGTGCCCTGAGACAGGAAGACAGATTAAGGCACACCAGACCAGATTTATTCAGAGGTTTAAAAAGAAGCCATATTCAAGTGAAACAACACACTGCCATCATCTTAGTTAGGCATCCTTCAGTCTTGAAAGACTATGGTAACGTGCTCTGTATGGAGGACTTGGAACAGCATCTAGTGTGGCTGAAAAGGCCAATTTGAGAGTGACAGTCCCTTCCACACTGAAGACAAATGCAATCTGTCCCCCGTCCAGCTTCCTGATTTTGTTGCTTTCGTGACTGCCTCTTTGCCTCGGCCTGCTGGACAAGGGTCTCTTCAAATTGGGAGAGGCCGTGATGCACCGCCTGCCTCCAGGCTGAACGCTCAGATGTCAAGGTTTCCCATCTATTGAGGTCCATTCCTAAGGCCTTCAGATCCAGCTTGCAGATGTCCTTGTATCACAGCTGTTGTCTCCCTCTGGGGCGATTTCCCTGCACTAATTCTCCATACAGGAGATCTTTTGGAATCCGACCATCAGCTATTCTCATAACATGCCCAAGCCAACGTAGACGTCACTCATCTTATATCCCCATAAAATATGTGTCAAGTATAAACAACATAAATGCTGTACTGCATGTACATATGAATTACAGTGGTGCCTCGCTTAGCGATGTTAATTGGTTAAAAAACCATCGCTATGGGAAATCATCGCTAAGAGAAACACCATTTCCCATAGGAATGCATTGAAAACCGGATAATCCGTTCCAATGGGAATGGATTACTGTCCTTAAGTGAAAACGCCATAGGAAACATCGCTAAGCGGAACGCGGTCCCCCCATTGGAATGCATTGAATAGGTTTCAATGCATTTCAATGGTTTTGACAGGTCTGTTTTCGCTATTTTTAAAGTGTCTTAAAATGTTCAAAAACTGTTTAAAATGCTTGGAATCGTTAGTGCACCCTGTAAAACCTTTGCAAACTTAATTTGGCTTTGTTCTGAGTCTTCGTTAATTTTTGGTGAATTTCCCCCCCATTGGAATGCATTGAACTGTAGGTTTTACAGTTGCACACAACTCCACCCTTCTGTGGGGTTCCACCACGGTCTGAACCTCAGGGCTGGAAATATTCACTGTGGGTGCCTGGAGAAGGAACACTGCATGGAGGAGTGTTGCAACTGGGCAGCTGCACACCTTAGAGGGAGCCTTGCAACAGACACTGTTTTTCATTTCAGAAGACAGAGTGGAACCAAGACCTTTCTCCACAGGAAAGAGTTCAGTGATACTGAAATAACTTACTCCAGCTCTGAAGGAGCCCCTGAAAAACAAAACATTTGAGTTTCACCTGCAGTAACATTACATTAAGAGGATTATTGAAAAGCAAATACTAGCATGAAAACTCAAGGGAGTAAGCAAACATAAGTTGTGCTAGCTGCTGTCCAACAGTGCAGGGTGCTGGTATTCAACCGGAAGACTTGTGCTTCATTCTTCAAGTGAACTAAAATCCTTATGAATGTCCTCCTGCAACTATACTGGAATGCCTGATTTCATTTACTGTATGCCTTCTGGATCACCATCACATTTAACTATTTGTTGTCTGTATTTTCTCAGTCATGGTTAGAGATGATGAACACCTTCAATGCTTATCAAAAATAGTAGCCTATGGGACTATACTGAAACTCTTGTTTCAAATAATAAAAAAGGCCATCATAGTATAACAAGGGCAAATTCCTCTCAGTGAAAATGTTGGCGATACTGGGTGAAAAAAATAATTTAGATAAAATATGCCCAATGCATGCTTATAACGAAAATTAATTAGAATTTTAATGTTTTACAATTCCACCATAATTCTTGAAATGGTGCATTTGTTTCACAGCAATAAGCACTCAGATCATTAAGTAAAGTTCAAAATCTGTGTTACGTGCTCCATTTAGCAACCTTTGGCCACTTTCTTCTGTCTTTCTTGATTCACTTTTCCAATGCATTGGATAAGCAATTGAGAAACACAATTAAATTTCCTGATGCTGCATATTTGGAATTCTTATTTCATTTAGTATAAAGGGCAATTAATTTATGATTCTACACTGAATTCCCACTTTGGTGGGCAATGATAAATACCGAAATGAACTTACAGGAAATGCTTCATTAAGTTTACTGTTAAAAAAATGAAGGGGGGGTTGTACCAGTGGGGGGAAAATCATATTTAATGAGATAAAGGTTGAAGATGTACTATAAATTTAGAGCAACTGAGAGATTATTAGCAAATCCATGAACCTGACAGCACAGCACAGATTATAAAAGACAGAAGGCGACACCAAGTATTATACATAAGCATACACAAAATCTCAGGACATGTTCCATTGTACACAAAAGCAAACACATGAAACAGTTTCTTAAAAAGTATCTAGGAATACAGCCTGCTCATGTAGAATGCAGGCAGGAGATTAAAAAACAATGTGATCAAGCTTGAACACTGAAAAATACTGAAAATCTCCAACCCAGTATATCTATTAATGCTGACTGCAAAAAGCCCACCCAAATTGATGTACCTTAAATAGTAAGAAGAAGGAAGAAACAGAACAGACAGATCTTGAGAATTAAAATTCTTTCCCCACAAACTGGAGCTTCTGTTCAGTAATCCAGTTCTTTTTTAAAAAAATGTTAGTTATAATTTCTGTTCTTCCCACTGTACCTTCTTCCACACTGAGTTACTACTATAAAGAGAATGAATTTTCAGTTATTTCTTGAAACAGACAGACCCCTTTGGAATGGGAGACTTGGTAAAATGTACAAAAATACAACAAACCCTATGGCAAGATGTGTGGTCAAAGGACCAACATACACATTGCCCTATGAGATATCTTGGAACACCTTAATCTAAGAAGTCTAGTCTGCAAAAAATATGTCACATACTGCAAAGTCAAAATAGGTAAAGGAAATGAAAGAATGGAAAGACTGCAGAGCTGTGAGGAACTGCCATTCTATAGCAGGGATTTACTGTCTCACCACAGTGTGGCAACTAACAACACAAGTGAACAGGAATAACTGATTTTGTACTCATCATTAGCTATACATTCTGTGCATGTTCACTTAGAAGTAAGTCCAAATGCATCTGAGGGTTTTTATTGCAAAAAAAAACAAACCCCACACATATACAGGATTGTCCTTTAAACCAAGATGAACTCTGAAAGTGATAACCCAAACCCTAGTAAAACAGAAAGAAATGAGGAAGAAGTAGGATCAGACTGAGATTGCTGATTTTACAGAATGACAAAAGCTGACTGCATTGATAAAATCAAAGTGAAGGCTTCTCATATTGGGATGTATTCAGCTGGCTCTTTAACCCAGAGGTGTAGTGGAGTGTGTCACAATCTTGGGTCCCCAGGTATTCTTGGAGGAAAAGCCCCAGAAGGCTGTACATGTTAGGTTAGAAAAGTAATCATGAGTACAAATCTGTAATAGAAACATGTGTGTGAAATGGCGGTCAAGGGAGGGAGGGAGGTTGGGAGGGGGAGAGAGAGAAAAAAAAACCAAAGAAAAATTCTAGTGTTAACATTTTCCCTTCTGAGGTTCTTAAGGGACGATATGCTCGGGTACCCTTTGAGCAAAGAATTTGCAACCTCTGTGTTTTAGAGCCTGACTCAGTTACACACATTCTCTATTACTGTCCTGAGTTTAAAGATCTTTGAGTTTGTACCTTAGGCCCAATTATCTCAGGCCTTTCCGGCCCTCCCCAGCTTCTGACAGGTTTCCTCCTCCGCGACTACTCACAAGAAACAACGACCTTAGTAGCCGAGTTCCTTGCAAAGGTTCTTTCCTCCCAGGTTTCTAAAAATTAACCAGATTGTCCTAAGTACCTCCTGTTGTGTTTCTTGTTACATTTCTTACATTTCTAGCTGTGTAACTATTATGCTTATGTCTATTTATTATTATTTTATTAATTTTTCTATTTGCATGCTTTTAACTTTCCTATGTCAATAAAGGTTACTTACAACAACAACTAGAATTTAATGGAATAATGTAAATATGCAAACCTTTAAAAACAGTTAGAGCCACATTTTGCAATATGTGAATAATAACTGTATGCACGCTGAAAAGACTCAGCAAGGAATTAGTACAGTAGAGAATTGTCACAGTTCCAGAGACTTCTGCCAGCATCAAAACTGAGTACAAGAGACCTGTAAGTGACCTAGGGCCAATACACACAAATGTACATTGACAAAACTGACATGGCACAGGGAGAAGTGCTTGAATAAGGCAACAACTTGAGAGTGTGGAGATGTAATGTAGCTTGATTATATTTCCACAGTATAGATTGTCACCTATAATGAGAGGGTTACTATTGATATTTTGGAAAATAAATATCAATATTTTTAAAAAATGTTCAGATTAATCAGTTATTTAAATTCTCTCTGAGTGCAGTTAAAGTTAGAATTAAATAAAATTTTGGATTTCTTATACAATATGCTTCCTCTGCGACATCCTAGAAACTTAAGTATTTCTTTTCCCTTGCTTCCTATAGCTTGAGTTTCAACAGAATATTTCACTAGACTGTCGTATAAGAATGTGTACACGTCAACCAAATGAATAGTGATCTATGAAAGAACCAAGCTCTTGTAAGCATTCTATTTTTGAAAGTGATCTCAACAATATCAAAAGTATGATGTTTATGTCAATTGATAGTGAAAAAGATGTGATCGCTAAAGGAAAAGGAAAAGAACAGAGACAGCATCTGGGTTACACAGAATTTCTTGTAGTCTAATAAATATGCATTACCTTAACCTTCAGATTATCTGATAAACGTTGTCATTCAATTTTTAAATCACAGTTGGTCATTTACAATTCTGGCTCTGATACAGTCAAGAATGTCAACACAAATTAAGATTTGCTGCATACAATGACCATCCTTTGTAATATATGATGCAACTCAATGCATTTCATGCTATGACTACCAAGTCAGTTAAAAGTCATGTAGAATAGATACCACTTGTATAATATATTACAAAAAATCAACAAAAAAGACAGGTTACTGTAACCATGGTTCTTCAAATGGACCTCTATGAATACACACCAAAGGGTAACACAGGCACTGTTCTACCCATTGGTGTGGATTCATAGAGGCCACGCTGAAGAAACAACCCTTAGTGGGTTTTCTGGCCTTCCTGGTCTCCAGGCAAAAACACTAAGGGAATCCCCTCACATTATCTATGACATAATTACTAAGAGGTTCACTGAATTTTAGACTGTTTTTCATACTCATATATCAGAACAAGAGCAAGTCAATCCACTGACAAAAATAAACATTCCAAATGTAACAGACATCTTAATTTCATTTTTATCCTACACTCCAAAATAATTTTTTTTTATGTTAGATTTCATAGGTTGCTCTTGTCCCAAACAGTGACAAAACAGATGTCGTTTGAAAAGGTCCAATTTTACTGACTATCTAGCCTATTGTTTTACAAAATCATATAATGTATAGTTCAGTTTAATCAACGGAATAAAGTTGATTTCATTCATCTTATGCCATCCTTACTAGATTGCTTTACTGGTTCCACTACTTTTCAGACTTTATTACTGTAACATTTTATATGATCTTATTATATTGTATTACTGTGCACTGTGAGCCCTCTTGGGAAGATAATCAGTCTTGCAAAATGGCTTAAAAACCACTGAATGATAACTAATTAATTCATTCACTGATTGAGTACATCATCTTATTCCTCCTATGTCAATGGTATGTTCACATACAGACATTAAGAGGAGAATTAGTGGCTCAAAAATGTTCCATTTGCATGAAAACTGTCCCAAACTGAAGTTTGCCAGTACTTCAACATCATATTTAATTTTTTAACACAAATTCAACATGCTTCCCTCCAATGCAAACTCAATATTCTAACTCTGCAAAACAAACAATGAACACATCCATCTACATGTGGGAAAAGGCCACAAGAAAGAATATACAACCCCAGAGGTATCTGTAGAGGAAAAAAAAATGGAATTTGTGCTAGCTTTCCCTTTTTCTACAGATGAGATTATGTCCCAGAATCTTGTCCATCATGGCATTCTGAAAAATGCTCCAGAGAGCAAATTGTTCAAGATGAAGAAGCCACTAAATGTGTTCTAATAAAATTTGAGTGCAATCAAACAATTCTGATTAATGGTGAATTTTTTCAGGGTTTTCTAGATAGAGAGCACTGAGAGATGGTTTACTGTTTGTTTCTTCAGGGGCATCCTGGAACCATGCAGGTTGCCCAAGGCCACACAAGCCTGGCTCCCCTGGGATGCCCAGTGGGTAATCAAACTCCCAGCCTCTGACTCCACAACTAGATACCTATCTCACTGAGCTATACTGAAGGAAGACGTCACTGTTTGTCAGTCTACTCGTGAGACTGTGAGGGGAAAAAAAGTCTGGTTGTGTAACTGAATGCAATGTGTGTATCTGTAACCAACTATACATGATATAATTATACTTTTTGCACAAGTCACTGAGTTGCAGAAATACAATGATGGAAAAATATAAAGTGTTGCATACCTACAAATTGTTAACTTTGGGAAAAATCCACCCAAGGGCTACCTTGGATTTAACTTGGAAGACAGGCCTCCTGCTGAAATGTCAAAGCCAAAGAGCAGACATTGATCTAGTCCAGACACTGGCTATGACCCAGTAAGTGAGCACTGCCAAGTACAGCTAGTGCTTTCCCACTGTTAGTAATTCAATGGCTTGTGCATGCAGCTTTTGGATTTCAATAGTAGCCAGTGAGACCTGGCTACACACAGTGTTCTCTGGCCTGCAGCCACAACAATAAACATGGCTATTTACTTTTTTACAGTTTTGAGTAAAGACGTGCAGGCATCAGCAGGCTAGTTATCAAAATTACATACTCTGGTGACTGATCATGCAGTCTAAAGTATTTGGACATAAATTCTAAATAATGCATTTTCTTTTGAATTGGAGTTATATACTTCTATAATTGAAAAACGAGAAAGAATCAGAAAGAGGGCTGGGTGACATCTGAGAATCCAGAAACCTTTTGGCTTTCTCTTGCCCTTGACAGGCTGCCTATCTCCCAAATCTTGGGCAAAGTTTTTCGCCTTGAATGACAAATCATACCACAAGAAACTTTATTGATTGAATGATTTATTTCATGTTCTTGTATACTGCCCAGTTAGTGTCAGGCACTAATCTGGATGGTTTGTAATCAATAAGAAATCGAAACAATATAATAGCAGGTCATCAGTAATAAAATACAATAAAAATAACCAAAATCTCAAAAGAGGATGTCCTTAAAAGCTTCTGTAAACAGTTCTGTCTAGAGATCCTCTTAAAAGCTTGGAGGGAGGGGATGTATTTGGCCTTGGGGAAGTATTTGTCATTTCAAAGTTATTCTGCATCCCATTGATTGTCTTAACTAAGCACAAAGGGGCTTTTTTAGCAGCAGAAAGTGCTCACCCCTCAGTTCTGTTTTTTTTTAAAAAGACATTTAAGTTGTTCCCATGTAGATTAGGTCTTGATGGACCACAATGGGGAAGGGGCCTTTGGTACACCCAGTATGTTGGTTACAGGCCCATCCCTGTGATATACAATAAAATTCCAGAAAATGAATTAAGGGAACAGTTGTTGTACTGGAGAAGGTAGCTGGTTGCATTCTGCTGAAGGCCACCATGGCCAAAATCAGCACTTTTGTCATTTACTGAAAATTAAATAATGGGGATACAAATTATGATGAGAACATGTATTCTAAAGCAGTGGTCCCCAACCTGGGGCCTCCAGATGTTCTTGGACTACAACTCCCAGAAGCCTTCACCACCACCTCTGCTGGCCAGGATTTCTGGGAGTTGAAGTCCAAGAACATCTGGAGGCCCAAGGTTGGGGACCACTGTTCTAAAGGACTAATGTATCATGAATAGGACTAATGTATTTCTACATTTTATATTTACTGTACTTCTTCATGTTTTGTTGCAGTAGGTGTATTTTCCATGTTTTTAAAAATAAATACTGACCTAAGAATTAAAAATAAACCCAAGCAACAGGGCCCATGTATTCCAAATAACATGATTAATCTGTTAATATCCAAGACTATCAAGAAGACATGCTTACTAGCGTGTTATATTGTTTGTTTTTTTGTTGCTTGTATGCATTTCCAATTCATCTAGTATTAAAAAAATAAGAGCAACAACAAATGCAGCAACAGGGCTCACACTATATTTAGTTTTTAAGTCGATAATTCTCATTGTTGTAGATCTTGATAGGCTTTAACTAACCATTATACAACTGCAGGAGGTGCCACTAAAGAGAAACATTAATTGCTTATGTCTAAAAGTTTGAAGTTTACATAATTTAAAGAGTCTAAACTATTTCGTATGAAACCTGTTCAAACCTTGTTTGTATTATAGTATGATTGTAAGCTTTAACCATCAGCAGGTAGCATTATTATTCCACTGAGCTGATACAAGAATCTTAGGGCCACATAAATTAATATTATTTGTGAAGTAATACAGCCTTCCAATGTTAATGTATATCCAGAAGTTTCAAATGGAAAGTTTGCTTGTTGGAGATTGGCTCCATGCCAGAATTACATTCCCCTAAAATAGGACCTAACCTGAAAATAAGACCTAGTATGATATTTCAGGATGCTTGTAATATAAGCCCTATCCCCAAAACAAGAGGGACGTGGTGGCACTGCGGGCTAAACTGCAGAAGCCTTTGTGTGCTGCAGGGTCAGAAGACCAGCAGTCGTAAGATCGAATCCACGCAACGGAGTGAGCTCCCGTCGCTTTGTCCCAGCTCCTTGCCAACCTAGCAGTTCGAAAGCATGTAAATGCGAGTAGATAAATAGGTACCACCTCAGTGGGAAGGTAAACAGCGTTATGTGTATAGCCGCGCTGGCCACGTGACAACGGAAACTGTCTTCGGACAAACGCTGGCTCTGCGGCTTGGAAACAGGGATGAGCACCGCCCCCTAGAGTCGAACATGACTGACTAAAATGTCAAGGGGAACCTTTACCTTTAACCCCAAAACAAGCCCCAGTTAAGTGAAACCCAGCCCTCCACCACTGTGCAGAAACCAGATGAAGATGACATGACTGTATTTGAATAAACGTAGATTGTTGTACATGAAAAAAATTAAAACATTCCCTGAAAATAAGCCCTAATGCTTTTTTGGAGCAAAAATTAATATAAGACCCTGTCTTGTTTTCTGGAAAACAGGTTATAAGGCTGACATAAAAAGGCAGAAGCATATTCTCCAAGTTGTAAGCTTTACATGCAGGAATGTAACGTTCATAAGGACCTCCATCAATCAAGCAACCACACAAGCATAGTCCCAGCTGACTGAGCACTCTATCCCACATTAGAAAATAGGAATCTGAATTAGCCTTATAATTTCCTTCTCTAAAGGGTATTATCCACATGGTGCACATTACCAAATAAACAACCAAATTAAAGCAATTTTTTTGCTTACAGGTTTTATGTTAGTATTACTTCAACAATCAAATGTTTGTATTTATACTCAGATATTTACTTGCTTAATTGTTAAACATAATTACTAAAATCAAAGAGGCTCAAACATATTTTGTCCATATAAAACCACTAAGTTAAGAGTACGGCCAAAGATCTGAATAGGTGTTTCCAATTTCATTTTCAGTGAAGAATAGCTAATGGTATATCGCCCTAAAATGTATTTATTCACAGTTACACAAACACTAACACAATGCTTATTTTGTCACAAAGAGAACTAAAAAAAATGTGTGCTGAGCAATTTAAGCGACTGATAACGTTCTATTAAATAAGTCCCATTGTTTTATCATACTAATTAATTTTTCTGTACCACATTAATTGTATTCTTATCATTATGGAAATGCTAATGCAATTTGAAAACAGAAACTAGCACATGATCTGTTATATTATTCTTGACACTGAAGAAACTGAACTTCATTTGCTAAATTACAGTGGAACTGGTGTCATTATATTAGCACCATAGCTCTGGATAGTTCAGTGGTTTACTATATACATGTGGAACCAGAGTTTGGGAGTTCAATTCCTCACTGTGCCACCTGTGAGTAAAGCCAGCCTGTGTGGCCTTGGGCAAGCAGAACTGTTCCATGGTGCTCTCAGACGAAGGGAATGGTAAACCCTGAAAAAGGTTGCCATGAATCAGAACTGACTTGATGGCTCATCATCATCATCATCATCATCATCATCATCATCATCATCATCATCATCATTATTATTATTATTATTATTATTATTATTATTATTAAAGTTTAAGAAATATCTTCCTGAACACTTTAGTGGGGCAGAAGGCCAATTGTAAAATTGGTCAGCAGCCTGAGGACAACATTCTGAAAGTGGCAGGGATAAAATGGGAGGGGAATAGTTGAAGAGGGTAATGTGCATATTTCAGTTTTTTAATAAAAGACAGTTGAAAGTAGCCATTTATAACCATTTGTAGAATATGTAAACATTTTATATAAATAATGTTCCCCTTAATAAAATGATTACAATTCCTAATTAAACCCTCCCTTCAAAATATACTCACAAGACACTAAGAAGCAAAGGATATAAAATTTGACATTTTATAAAACATTGTTTATTTCTGATAAATTAAATCTATTCACAATTCCTCAAAGTTAGTTTAAATGTGTTTTCAAAACTGTCAGTGTTTGCAATTTCTTTGCTAGCCACAGGGAAGAACCATCCATACAGCAGTAGTTTCAGATAACCCCAGCTCTGTGATTCTCTAATGCCCAAAGAGACCAAGTTAGTAAGACTAGGAGGGGAAAATGAGCAGATGTACCTCAATAAAGAGGAAGAAAGGCTCAGTCAAGTGAGACTGAAAACTTCCTTGGCTAATTAAGGCAACTTGTTTACTTTTCAGAATGTTTAAGAAACAAACACAAAAAACTTCAAACATCTAAAAACAAAATAATTTTCTAAACTGTAGCAGATGGCGAAAAATCCCAGTACACTGTGCTGTGGTGGTCCAAACCACCAATTTTCAGGTGTGATTTTTATTATTTTTACTTTTCTGGGCTTTTCAGGAGGGTGTGCAAAAACAGTGGGGAGGAGGCTCCATGTAAATCCAAATCATACACAGTCCAAGAATGCTAATTACAGTGGTGCCTCGCTAGACGATTGCCTTGTGGGATGAAAAACCCGCAAGACGATTGGTTTTTGCAATCACTATGGTGCCTCACAAGACTTTTTTTCTATGACCGTGCTTCGCAAGACTTTTTCTTTTTGAGACCGATGCTTCACAAGACTTTTTCTTTTTTGAGAATGATGCATAGGGAACCTCGCAAGATGATTTTTTCACGATGATTTTTGCGGAACGAATTAAAATAGTTTTGCAAGGCACCACTGTATATTGGTACCTTTCAGTAAAAGAAGATTTAATTATTTCAATACATAGAGGTTCAAGCATTGCCAAAATGCATTAAAAGAAGGTACAGTTTTATTAAACTAGCTAAAAAAAAATCTTAGGAGAACACTGTAAGAAAGAGGAAAATTTAAAACCATGAAACAACTCAACTGTTCTAACCCAACTTTCTTAAAATAAGAAAGCATTTTCTTATCTAGCCATTCATATAATGCACCCATGAAAATCATGCCTTAAATGTCTGGCTGGGTAATGTCTGACCCTTGGGTGTACCTATCTGAACTCGTTAAATGCCAGCCAGTGAAACGTATCAAAAACAGAAGAAAATCTAAGCATAATTAAGTGAAACATCACATCTTCAATCACCCACAGTTAAATTAAAATAAAATAATGATGCTAAGGCAGCTTATGACGCAGCTTAGAACACAGAACATGCTCTACAGCTAAACTGTAGCTAGATCCCATATCGGGACATTGAATATTTAATCTCATAAAACATATCCACTAAAATCGTAAGAGAAGAAGGCAACATATGTGAGCTTTATACAGAGCTGGTCACAATTTCCAACAAATTTCTTGTTCTGCCCTCATGGGATGTAATCAACAACTTCCCAGGTTTGCCAAAGCCTCGCTGCTGAGTCTAGCTGTTCTTTCAAATGAATTATGTTCGTTTTGCTATGTTTCATCAGTATTTATGCCACTCATCCTCTTTGTTTCCTTTCTAACTGGGCATACACTTCTCATCTGGGCGAGGACTGTTGCCTGTTGTGTTATATGCCTCTTTTCAGATGCCAATGAAGGTTCTTGACTTGACTTGAGTACTATAGCACTCCCTCACTACTAAACTACTGGGATCAGCCTTTAGACATAAAGAATTAGAAGACAGGGCTCCAGGATGACAATTTTGAGTCAGACTTTAGCACTGAAGTACTTTATTGTGAAAATTCAATGCTGGGGAAAAAAAGGGCTTTTAACCCTGAAGAAGCTGGTGTGCTGCCAGAAATACATCAAACTTTCCTTATCATGGCTAAGGAAAGGAATTCATGCTTCAGGTATTTAGTTTTTACTAACCCCCGTAAATGCAAATTTTAGCTGGATTTGGTATATTATTTTAACATAGCAACTGGAAATTCAACTATAAATCTACCTCAACTTTCATTTGACCTTTCTTTTAAAGCTATATACAGATTCGTTACCAACAAAACACATATGTGGCAATGGTGGGGTTAAACTTGTCAGAGACATTTTAATATAGATTTCATTTAATTTATGGCAGATATATTTTCAAGGAAGAAAATGCTGATGCTATCTTGGTTATAAGCTTGCCACTGAAATGATTTAGATTTTTTCCTGTCTTTCAGTGCAGTATCAGAATAAGGCTGTTCTTTGTGAGCAATGAATTATAGCTGACACTTCAAACCAATTTTGTCTGTATCTTCTACTTCAGAAAAAGGAGAAAACATAAATATTTATTCTATATACAGTATATAAAAGAAACGTAATACACTGATAAAAATGATTCATTATAAGATGATGAGTAATTGTTACCTATGCCATTGTCAGAATCACAAAGAATGTGAAACAGTTACCTGTTTTTAATTGCAGGTTACTAAAGGTTATTGAAAAACAAAACAGTAATAATTTTATAATACTGGAACGATAACTATCACATTGAATCTCAAGAAATCAGGACACATAGTTACATAATGAACATGCTGAGCAAATGACAAAGGGCAGAACACATTACAGAATAGAAAAAAAATACTGCTAGGGAATACTCTTGTGTACCAGAATATCTAGATACAGACCATTAACAGCAGTATTTATTATGAAGCATCAAGGGTAAAAATGTTACAAAACAATGTTCTTGCAATGTATTTATTTATTACATTTCCATCCCACGTTCCCAGTAAATAATACTTAAGATGACTTATAAATATAATTAAAAATAAATTAAAAACAAGTTGTACAATAAAACTGTCAAAATATCATAGTACAGTGGTGCCTCGCATAACGAGCACACCGTTTAACGATGAATTCGCATAGCGATCCGTTTTTTGGGATCGCTAATGTGATCGCATACCGATGCCTAGATAGGCAAAAACTCGCTTTGTGATGATCGGTAAGCGTTTTGCTTACCGATCTTCGCATAGCGTTTTTAAAAATCAGCTGATCGGCGGTTAGATGCAATTTGCTGTGACTAAAGGTGGCTTATTGACGAGATGCCAGGGCACGTCTTCCTCACACACAGAGACTACACAAGTGACAAGCACCCTGGCTGTGTCAAGTTACAAAGAGTGGAAAAAGATCTCACCAGACACATATGAAAAGCTCTTTCATAAAAGGTAAAAGATTTATACAATCTGAAGAGAAACCAAAGTATGAGACATATATGAAAATTTGCTACATTTATGATGACTTTTTTCCCCCTGATTTTCTCTTGTTTTTATTCATAGAAAGAGTTTTCGTCTTTGGTTTGGGGATGCTTACATTTCAGAGGCTCAGTGACTGTCAAACTAGAGATAAGATTTTGGTTGGCTTGGAGTTGCTCTTATTTCCTCACCTCTTTCACACTACCATTTCTTTGAAAGCTTCTGAAGACTAACCATCATCATCATCATCATCTTAGAACTGCAGAGCTGGAAGGGACTCTATGGATAATCGAGTCCAGCCCCTGTCAGGAGACACGATGGGGAATCAGACCTCCGGATCCACAACCAGAGACCTAAACCGCTACTGGGCTATCTTTTGCTCACAAACCTTTAACTGATTATCACATCTGCAATACTGCCCCAGGCAAGGGCTAGCTGGTAGCACCTTTGTTGACCTTCCTCTGCCAAGTGTAGCCTGGCTCATACTGTACTCTTATAGTTTTTAATGCATACACTGTGCAACGATCTTTCTACCACACATCTGTGTCCAAGTAAATCACGAATTGCATCTCCCAGCACAATTATAAAAATCTTCCACTAGAAATCAGCTCATATTTCTGCCAAGAGTGTTCCTTCTCTTCTAGTTAGCTACTAGTTAGGGAGGGGTAGAGTGTAAAGGTGGCAATAGAAAGAGAAAAAGGGTGACTTACATAATTTTGCCTTTAGCCCAGACTGCCAATAGTTTTCACCCTGCCCACTACTGACATATAACCCTCAAATGTATTACCCATGAAGATCTTTATAGTAAAAAAAGGGTATTCATATAAGTAAGTGAACAGAATTTATAATGAATAGCAGTCATGTATATCAATTCATAACTACTAAATTCATGACTACTAAAGCACAGAAGCATATACAATATATTATTAATGGAACAAACTATCACAGTACATTAAATCTTTCACCCCTAACCTAAGAACTCTCATTCCTGGGTCCCCATATGCTGAACTACAATTTTTGATCATTAGGCATGGTGGCTGGGCCTTCTGGGAGCTGAAGTCCAACAGCATCTAGAAATAAACGTTTGGGAACCGCTATCTATACAACAACACTAAAAGGACCATCAATTAGTAATCCTAAATAGAGAAGAAACAACAACAGAAAGTGTGGCATCTAACGTCTGGACTACTGGTCTCCAAACTAGGCACTGTGTGTCCCTGAGGTGTGTGATGGAATTGGGGGAAGAGACCAAGATTTTCATGCAGGAGAATATTTTCAGCAGCGCAAGCAAATTTATGTATTAGATATTGTTACTAAAACTTTAGAATTCCTTAAGGAAAAACTATTTCTGCTTGTTTTTAATAAAAATAATTTTAATTATTTTTGTCCAACAAAAAAGGAGAAAGCTGTGTGGTCCATGTACACAATCCAAAGGCAAGGGTGGATGAGTGGCTTTTTTAGACCACTAAAAACGTCATAAACAGAAGCTAGCTGTTGTCCAAGTACTTTTAATATGGCTTACCTAGAGCAGTGGTTCCCACCTTTGGTTTCCCAGATGTTTTAGGACTACAGGTTCCAGAAATCCTGGCAAGCACAGCCAATGATGGCTAACTGGAGCTAGGTAAATTGCATATAGCTGTGGTTCTCAATCTTAGGTAACTCAGGTGTTCTTGGATTGCAATTCCCAGAAGCCTTTACAACAAGCTGTGCCGGCAACGGTTTATGGGAATTTTAGTTCAAGAACACCTAAGGTTGGGAACCACTGATCTACTGTATCAAATATATCCGACTTCTGTGATATGGGGTTTGGTACGACTCTGTGTGCCATTTTTCACTGTGAAAAAGGAACCATGTGTTTCAGTGTAAAGAAATAATGCTGATTGTCCTGAGTGACTGGCAGCTCTTTGTCTACTAAGGGAAGAAGATTCTAATCTAATTTTTGCATAATTTTTTAGTGGTCTAATAAAAGACATTGCCTACTCTTGTATTTGTGTAATCCTTAGAAGTGAAATCTTAAACCTCTGACCTGCAGCCCCCATTTCGAACCTGCTTTAAACAGAGGAGCCCACCACACACACCAAATCATGATATTTGTAATGTTTATGCTTCTTCTGCTCTACCCCTAGCTTTTTAATGCCCAGCCTGATGGGGGCTCCAACAGGTTTCAAAAGGTACCTTCTCTTTGTGATATTTTTGTGGCCAAATAAAAATGTATCACCCACCTTTGTTTTTGGATGAATTTTTGGGTTTAATTTTAAATTATGAATTGACTTCTTTTTCAAAGAGGGTGTATGAGATATTAAAGCAGAGATGGGGGTATGATGCTGTAATCTTTGGAAATGAGACTAATATGGACTAATATACTTCCCCAACATCACTGCCATCAATTGACAGCCCTATGTTCTTTGAATTATTTCAGGCATTACAGGATGCTAGAGGACAACCCATGATATGTTGGTCATGATGTCTACATTATTTCCAGTATGAGAGGCAGTATTTCTTTCAATGTTGGGGCATGAGCTTTCTATTGTGCTCATATCCTGCTTATGTGGTTCCCTACAAGCATCTGGCGGCACACCGTGGAAAAGAATACTAGTGTGTTTGTATGTTTATACAAATTACAGGCAGACCTACATTGAGGTCTCTACATTTACTGTAGTAATTAGTCAAAACAATAAAGAGCCTTGTGGTACCTCAAAATCTAACCTGTTTTATTTTATGACCCGTTTTTTGATTATAGTCCACTTCAACAAATGAATTGGGCTGCAGTCTAGCAAGACATGATCAATGGAATCAAGACCCTTTGTTTACAACTTTTAATGACAGCAAGACATGACCACAGTAAGGGCTCAGCAGCATCGGCCACCTTTTCTAGCATCCTGTTTTTCACCGCAGCCAGTCACTGGCTCCCAGAAGGCAGTACATAAGGGCAACATGTTTCTGCTCTCCAGTGACCAATACTTAGAGACGCCATAATGGATGGGAGATTCTGGGATTTATAGTAAAAAAAAATAACATTACCAAGCTCTGTCACAGATATATTGCCACTGAATTTGGGGATTCAAAATAATCTATCATGACTGACAGTCACAGATAAACCTAACCTCCATAAATAGTTGAATCCCTTTTTAAAGACATCCAAGCTAGGTGCCATCAGTTCTTCCTTCACCAATGAGATGCAAACATTAATTCAATAAGTATGCAGAAACCGTGTTTTCTCTGTCCTGCATCTCCTGAGAGTCAGTTTCATTGAACAACCCTGATTGTTAATATCATGAAAAACAAAACATTCTTTATATTGATTTTCTTCTCCTCATGCATAATTTTCAATGCTTCTTACAGCATTCCAGAAGATTTGATGGAATTGCAACAATAGTAATAGACTCAGAGGCAGCACAAGGGAGTGTGTTTGTGTGTGGGGAGGGGATGAGAACTTGTTTTACACTGAACAGCTACAAAGCTTTGATAGGCATGTGCTTGGACTGGACTGGCTAGGCAGAATGTGCATATGTCTGTGTGGAGCCCATGCACACAACAGGTTTTGAAAAGTGCAGGAAGCCAAATAAAACTTGGATTGTTATCTAAATTCTCCCATTACCAGGCTTGACATAAGTAACGGCAAGATATGACTTGCAACCTTAGCGCAACATTTTCAAAACGTATTTTCATCTTATCTTGAGTAGTTTGATAAATTATGCATCAGTATAAAGAAAACAAAATTTTAGCATTTTAATTGTAATTTAGTTGTTATACAGTAGATGCTTATGTCATCTAAATAGAACATGTTATAAAATTCCATAAAATATGATTTCTAACCAATTTCTATTTGCCTTTAATTTCTTTTCAATACTAAATTCGTCAGAGTGTGACAATTAATTAACTTAATTAAGCTAACAATTATGCTCTTTCATAGGTCAATATGTAGAGTTCCACAGATTAATAGCATAGCTTGTAAAGTTAATCTTCTTGTATAATGTAAATGACACTAAGTCATGTATTAAATACCTTCTTGAGTAACAGAAAAAATAGGAGTAAATGTATTTTAAAGAAAGGCATGGACTGTGAAAAGGTCAAATAAAGAGAAATGCCTTAGATTTGTGAAAATATTTTAACTGAAGTAATTCATATTTAAACTAGCAGTCTTGTAATTCAGCTACTTCAGTTTAATAAATTAGCTTGAAAGGCAGTATTGTTTTTCTTGCTTTTTCACAATTTTTGTTATTAAATGTCTGGTATAAAACAATTGCCAGCAGCTTTTATTCATTTAAAAAGAACACAACATGACAAACGGGGAAAAGGAAAACTGATTTTTTAAGACGATATGTAC
The DNA here is from genome assembly GCF_051106095.1 of Pogona vitticeps. Classification (NCBI taxonomy): domain Eukaryota; kingdom Metazoa; phylum Chordata; class Lepidosauria; order Squamata; family Agamidae; genus Pogona; species Pogona vitticeps. The sequence continues at coordinate 28,712,009 of NC_135788.1, read as the reverse complement.
AACTAATTTTCCAGGTTTTGGGGGGTGGGGAATCAAAGACATAATCTCATTAGTTACAGGCAGATGCGGGAATTATGAGATGCAAGGGGAAATGGCACACTTTCGGTAACTCATCTTTAGTCCCATCCTGCACAAAAATACCACAAGGCATGCAGTGCTGAAAAAATCGGCTTTGCTGGAAGAGAGAAAGCTATCTTTACTCATCTTACTTCATTATTTTCAAAATATATTTGCAACTTTATCAGAGTGGCCTGAAAACAAATGTACATAAGAAAAATGCTCTGATTTTAAAATCTGATTTCCATTGATGGAACACATGTGCTTGGAAGATTTATTTTGTAGCTACTAAGTTATAGTGTCATCTGAACTCAAAGATATGTCATCTTTAAAGGTTAGGATTCTGCTGGATTTCAGAGACCTTCTGATGGACTGAACTATCAATAAAAGGGCTTTGCAGGCTAAGATGCACTGGTAGAAGAGATGAAAAGTGGTTGGGGTGGGATAGACTGAAAGAAAGCCTGAGTTATGCCAGGTCCTCAGATTCTACAACTCAGGGACTATGCTGGCACAAAGTTTGGCAAAGTTGATAGTTGTCCTATGTAATTTTGGATGTCCCTACACTAGAAAGAACTTCAAAAGGACTAGTATCAGTTCGGCCAGCCCTTGGCTATTTTGGCCAGTTAGGATTGCACTGTTAGTCTTCTAGGTATGTAAAAGGTTGCAAACTATCTATTTTACTTATTTTATTTAAAATACTTCTACCCCACCTTTCCCCATGAAAAGGATCCAAGGAGGCTTACAACAATGAATGACAATATTTAAAGTTGGAAACAATGAGTATTTAATGGTAGTTAACATACAGTAATTAATCATTAATCAGACTGATTATGTTCTCTGCAGCCAAAGATGGAGAAGCTCTATACAGTCAGCAAAAACAAGACCTGGAGCTGATTGTGGCTCTGATCATCAGCTTCTAATACCAAAATTCAAGCTTAAACTGAAAAATGTAGGAAAACCACTGGGCTAGTCAGGTATAATCTAAATCAAATCCCTTATGAATACACAGTGGACGTGAAGAACAGATTTAAGGAACTAGATTTGGTGGACAGAGTGCCGGAAGAACTATGGATGGAGGCTCATGACATTGTACAGGAGGCAGCAACAAAAACCATACCAAAGAAAAAGAAAAGCAAGAAAGCAAAGTGGCTATCCAACGAGGCCTTACAAATAGCTGAAAAGGGAAACAAAATGCAAGGGAGATAGGGAAAGTTACAGAAAATTGAATGGAGACTTCCAAAGAATAGCAAGGAGAGACAAGAGGGCCTTCTTAAATGAACAGTGCAAAGGAATAGAGGAAAATAATAGAAAGCGAAAAACCAGAGATCTGTTCAAGAAAATTGGAACTATTAAAGGAACATTTTGTGCAAAGATAGACATGATAAAGGAGAAAAATGGTAGGGACATAACAGAAGCAGAAGACATCGAGAAGAGGTGGCAAGAATACACAGAGGAATAATACCAGAAAGATTTGGATGTCCCAGACAACCCAGATAGTGTGGTTGCTAATCTTGAGCCAGACATCCTGGAGAGTGAAGTCAAGTGGGCCTTAGAAAGCATGGCTAACAACAAGGCCAGTGAAGGTGATGGCATTCCAGTTGAACTATTTAAAATCTTAAAAGATGACGCTGTGAATGTGCTATACTCAATATGGCAGTAGGTTTGGAAAACTCAGTAGTAGCCAGAGGATTGGAAAAGATCAGTCTACATCCCAATCACAAAGAAGGGCAGTGCCAAAGAATGCTCCAACTACTGTACAATCGTACTCATTTCACACGCTAGCAAGGTTATGCTCAAAATCCTACAAGATAGCCTTCAGCAGTATGTGCACTGAGAACTCCCAGAAGTACAAGCTGGATTTCGAAGGGGCAGAGGAACTTGAGACCAAATTGCTAACATGCGCTGGATTATGGAGAAAGCCAGAGAGTTCCAGAAAAACATCGACTTCTGCTTCACTGACTACGCAAAAGCTTTGACTGTGTGGACCACAGCAAACTATGGCAAGTCCTTAAAGAAATGAGAGTGCCTGACCACCTTATCTATCTCCTGAGAAATCTATACGTGGGACAGGAAGCAATAGTTAGAACTGGATATGGAACAACTGATTGGTTCAAAATTGGGAAAGGAGCATGACAAGGCTATATATTTTCCCCCTGCTTATTTAACTTATATGCAGAATACATCATGCGAAAGGCTGGACTGGAGGAATCCCAAACCGGAATTAAGATTGTCGGAAGAAATATCAACAACCTCACATATGCAGATGATACCGCTCTCATGGCAGAAAGTGAGGAGGAATTAAAGAACCTCTTAATGAGGGTGAAAGAGGAGAGCGCAAAAAACGGTCTGAAGCTCAACATAAAAAAAACCCCTAAGATCATGGCCACTGGTCCCATCACCTCCTCGGAAATAGAAGGGGAAGATATGGCGGTAGTGAAAGATTTTACTTTCCTGGGCTCCATGATCAATGCAGATGGTGACAGCAGCCACGAAATTAAAAGACGCCTGCTTCTTGGGAGGAAAGCAAAGACAAACCCAGAAGTTTTCAAAAGCCAACTTGAGACCTGGCTATTCAGACAGGCCTTCCCTCCGTGTACCACTTAATTTTTCTGATTCTCCATCTTGAATGATTATTAATTGTTGTAAATTGTGGTAACATTGTCTTACATGTCAATTGTTTTTACTTTGATTGTTGTGAGCTACCCAGAGTAGACCAAGTCTAGATGGGCGGCATATAAGTCAAATAAATAAATAAATAAATAAATAAATAAATAAATAAATAAATAAATAAATAAATAAAAACCTAGAAAGCATCTTAGAAAGCACAGACGTCACCTTGCCGACAAAGGTCTGCATAGTCAAAGCTATAGTTTTTCCAGTAGCAATGTATGGATATGAGAGCTGGACCATAAAGCAGGCTGACAGCCAAATAATTGAAGCTTTTGAATTGTGGTGCTGGAGGAGACTCTTGAGAGTCCCTGGACTGCAAGGAGAACAAGCCTATCAATTTTGAAGGAAATCAACCCTGAGTGCTCACTGGAAGGACAGATCCTGAAGCTGAGGCTCCAATACTTTGGCCATCTCATGAGAAGAGAAGACTCCCTGGAAAAGACCCTGATGTTGGTTGGGAAAGTGTGAGGGCAAGAGGAGAAGGGGATGTCAGAGGATGAGATGGTTGGACAGTGTCATCAAAGCTACTAACATGAATTTGAACATACTCCAGAAGTAAGTGGAAGACAGGTGGTGGGACTGAGAGAAAGCCCTCTCCTGATTATCTTAACACTCAAGCTGGCTCATAATGGGAGATTGAGATAGTTTGGACCCAAGCCATTTACGGCTTTATAGGTTAAAACCAGCACTTTAAATTTTGACCAGTAACTGGTCAGCAGCCAGTGGAGCTGCTGTAACGGGGGTGGGTGGGTTATGTGATCTATCATTACCTATTACTTATCAAACAACTTACTAGGCACATTGTAGAGTTTTATCATTCTAACATAGATTAATGGCAAGCATCATTCTAATTAATGAAGGAAGTTTTGACTTCTCAGACAAAACATACCAAATACAAATTTCTTAGACAAGCCCTCCTTAAGAGCTTCCAGAAAACAAATGGCACAAATGCAGTGTAAAACATATTGGCTGAAAGGGAGAGAAAAGCAAAAGCGGGCAGCAATGAAGTAGTCTCCTAAAAGAGATATCATATTGTATAGCATGTATTACAGTAGACACTTATGTTGTATTAAAGATAAAATCAGATAATTGTGCGTTGCAATCCTATAAACACTTCCTTTGAGGAAAGTCGAGTTGAAATGCTTTTGACTTATTTCTTAGAAAACATGCGTAGGATTGTGCTATCATCTTTCTTTTTCATCTGTTCTTTGATCTATATACTGTATTATTAGCAACATCAAAGTTGGGTCTGCCTAATCTTTTTTGGGTACTTACCATGTATGGTTGCAGCTGCTTAGACATTATGGGATATGGTTACAGAAATTTAAAAGAGTATTAAATCCAGAACACATGTACCCTGTTTCCCTGAAAATAAGACCTAACCTGAAAATAAACCCTAGTAGGATTTTTCAGGATGCTCATAATATAAGCCCTACTCCAAAAATAAGCCCCAGTTAAGGGAAACCCCACCCTCCACTATTGTGCAGCACTGTGCAGCAACCAGAAGAAGATAACATGCCTGTATATCAATACATGTAGATTGTTGTACATTAAAAAGCATAAAACATCCTTGAAAATAAGCCATAATGAACTTTTGGAGCAAAAATTCATATGACCCTGTCTTTTTTTGGGGGGGGGGGAACATGGATATGCAGAAAAAGGGTGGCATGTTTTTCCTGAAATCAGATAAAGTTGAAAAAGAGGAAGTGCAAAAAAAAAAACGTAAGATAAACTCAGGGTCTTTGAAAACTCAAGTAGCTGTGAGAACTTTGTTGGGTTGCTACTGAACTGCAAGTGTCATATAAGTTTAGTAATGATTTATTAAGTTTATTAATGATTTGTATTTTTGTACTGTCTGCTTGAGGGCTAAAATGATAATATTCTGAATGAAATTTGTCTTCACTACCCATTGTCTCATCTCATTAAATACTACAGAATGATTGTAATTCCAATGACTGCTAAGAAATGTTTTTAAAAACTCAGTAGTTAGCATGGGAAAAAAGAAGGTGCGTGCTGTTGAAACGATACAGCTAGAGCAAGTAACAGAGAATACTACAGAACTGTTAAAGATACATGGCATATTTATGGCAGTGATGTGTGAATAATACTTGTGAGTGGTGTCTCAGTACATATTGAGAACCTGCAGATACTTAAAAATTACATCTGTGTGCATCCACATTTCCAGTTATATTTGCAAAATTATGCAGGTAGAACATTGCATGCTCTATCATCATTACTGAGTCTGCAAAAAAAAAGGGTCATATTTAGAATTTCACAGTAAAATCAAGTGTGGAAATACATTTTTTTTTCTTGCTTGACCATTCATTTCTGAAGACACAGAATCCCAGTGTTAATATTGGCACCAGAAATGTAATATTGGCACCAACAATCGTAAGCACCAACAGAATGTAGTGTTAGCTGCCAAACCCATAAATTTAGGCATACTTATTAGAGTGTGAAACAACAGCATAGTTTTTATGAAATGAGGTATCATGGAGTACAGAACACAAACGACACTGCTTACAGAACACACCCTTAGCATTATATTTATACACTAGTCTTTCCCAATACAATCCTTTCCTGTATCACTGCCAGCCAGCAATTTCCTTTTCTAGCTGTCTAATCTAGACCAGTGGTTCTTAACCTTTTTGAAAGAAACGCCCCCTTGAGCCATTGAGGAAGTTATCATCGCCCCCTCCCTGAGGTGATATCTTACCTCCCTCCCTCCCCACCCGGGTGCGAGGCAGCGCTTCATGGGGTGAGGATGAGGACCCAAGAGACCTTTTCCTTCCACCCGATCCACACTCAGTGCTCCCATAAAGGAGAAAGGCGAGATGTGGCAGGTAGAAAGAGCTGGATCATCTGGCGGCAGCAGCAGCACCAGATCTACTGCTAGCACTGCGGCTGCAGTCACCTTCTCCAGTGCCCCCCTACCGCCCCCTTCTGTTCTTTTGCCCCCACACCACCCCTTTTTGTTCTACCGCCCCCCTGAAAAATGAAATCGCCCCCTGGGGAGCATTATTGCCCACGTTAAGAACCACTGATCTAGACAATGAAATAACAAGTGCAAATATTTTAATCTGGCATTAGGAGTGGCTTGTTCTTAGTTATGAGGGACGTGGTGGTGCTGCGGGTTAAACCGCAGAAGCCTCTGTGCTGCCAGGTCAGAAGACCAGCAGTCATAAGATCAAATCCACGCAATGGAGTGAGCCCCCGTCGCTTTGTCCCAGCTCCTGCCAACCTAGCAGTTCGAAAGCATGCAAATGCGAGTAAATAGGTACCACCACAGTGGGAATGTAACAACGTTCCATGTCTAGTTGCGCTGGCCATGTGACCATGGAAACTGTCTTCGGACAAACACTGGCTCTATGGCTTGGAAATGGGCATGAGCACCGCCCCCTAGAGTCAGACATGGCTGGACTAAATATCAAGGGGAATCTTTACCTTTTTTAAGATAATGGATGATTACATGATTAAAGAAGTTCACTCATACATCAATTTCTTCACTGTCTATCTACTGCACTAATGTTTTTTAATACTGTCTCTCACTTTGAAGGAACAGAACAAAGTGACAGGACTATAATATGGAAGAAAGATCTACCCATCTCATAGAATGGATGAAACACAGGAAAGTCTAGCTCCCAGTCACACAGAGAACTGGGTCAACTAGAAGTTATTTAGTAGGCTACAGACTGGATTTGGTAGAATCATGGCTAACCTAAGAAATTAGGGCTTTTGCACCAACCCAATTCTTTGCGGGTATGGAAAAGAACAGGCTACTTCACGTCTATGTACATGTAACTCTATACCCCTCAGCATGCACTGTGGAAAATTTGATGGTAGCTGCTCCAAACGTCTGTTACTGGGGAAAAATCTATCTATATTTATCAAAACTTATTGATATTTATCAATTTTACTGTTGTTCTTCTGACACAAAGAAAGACTCTGAGAAGACTTGGCATAAACACTATGTGTAAATACTTGAATAGCTGAGGTAAAAAAATTTCTGGGCTTAGTAGATAATTTCTTGGTCATATCTGGATGCCTCTGCCATTCAGATTTCTTTTGCTTCAAGTTCTTCGGGAGGGGGTTTATCTTTCTTGTACTAGGTCTTTTTGGTACTGATCCTTTCACAGCAAAAATAATCCAGGAGAGGGAAGTGGGGGGGGGTAAATATAGACCCCCTCTCCACAAAAAAGGCAAAAAAGGACTCACAGGCATATACAGAGAGGAAATTCAAGATGGAGGGCACCAAGGGGATCAGCAGCATGCAGATGCCACTCACAACGAAAAGCCCACTGCAACAAAGGAACATTTGTAACTGGGTTCCATAACCAATCCAGTTCTATTTGCAACTAAAATCACACACACCCATGTTCTGATTGGCTGCTGACAGCTGTGCTTGCAGTGCTTTCAGACACTTCCTGGGCAAATTGATATATGAGGAGAAGGAAAGGACAAATGAAAAAAAGGAAAAGAGAAATAAGCTTCCATGATTCTCTCTTTTGTTAAAATTAAGCATTCAGATTTCAGAGGCTCACTTTCAGAATAAAACAGACAAAAAACAAAAATGAAAGTAAGGGCTACTTTCAGGGCTTGAAAATTTTTAGAATGTCTCACCAGTCAGTCAAAAATTTCACTATTCAGCATGACCAGACTATAGCCTTGCAATTTATGTTAACAAATTTAAACTAGGCACTTGGTCACTTTTATTTCTACATAACAATGCATATAAACCCAAAAATAAATTGTAATACGTACACGGGAATCACTGATTTATACCCTCAGACTTGGGTTGCTTTTATTACCTGCATGACTGTGGGGTCTTGAAGCTTGTATTTTGAATGCCTTTCTTTTGAATGTCTCCAGCAAAAATAAAACTGAAAGCAAAAGTGCCCGGTCTCTTAAGGTTCCCTCCCACCCCAGGATGTGTCTTTGTTCGGTTGAAATTGGGAGCAAGGAGTCTCCATATTCTCCAGCATGGGACTACTCTACATTATCCTGCAGAGCTATATCTCTATGTGCCGCTCAAACTCTCTTCTCACCAGAAGAGGACATTTTTTCCTTTTGCAATAGGAGGGTGGAGGGGAGGACTGCAGGATTAGAAAGAGACAGAGCTGTGATGAGAAGAACATAGCTCGGAAAATTTTGTGATGTTGCTGTGAAATTCCAGCAGTTGTCTTCCATAACAGTAACATTTCCAAGCTATGAACAATGATCTCATATTGAACCCCCATGAAAAGATGATAGCAGTAATTGCATTTGAGTGGCTTTATTTTATACAGAGCAATCCATGGCTCTAGCAGTAATAGAAAGACGTCAAGGATGACGTGGTCAACTTTGCTTGCCAGATATCTACAGAAGAAATTTATTTGGCATACTTGAGAATACTTGTATGCTCAAACACTTGCAGACCCATTAAAAAAAGTAATTTGAGCTCCAACATCCCAACAAAGATGTATCCAGTTAACCCATTCTAACCTAAAACACTAGATAAGTTTAAACTTCTGCAATTTCTTGCAATAGTTTATAGATGCACAGGGTTTTTCTTCATTAGCTGTCAAATATGGGTATTAATAGGTTCAAAGATACACATCAATACAATTTCTCCCACTATTCCTACTTCCAGTTTCTCTACCTGATAATATGTATATTCAGACAATCAGCAAAGGTTACTTCTATACCCAGAATGGACAGAGTGGATATGTAAGAATAAAAACAACACTGAGACAAAAGTTTTATATTGTAGGTGAGTTAACTAACTCAAGATGTTAGGTGAATTAAACTGGATATCATTGGGAATCAAGCTCTGGCCAACTGCCTCAATGATTTATTTATTTTATTTATTTATTCCATTTATACCCTGCCTATCTGGTCATTATGACCACTCTACTTGGGATGTGGAAGGCTTCTGAAGGCATGCTAGATGCTATGTCCTCAAGAGACCTTACAGAGGCTCCCAAGTGGGAGAGGATGAGACCACTCCACTTACCCTCTACTAAAGATCTTGCCTTCAATGCCACCCATAAGAGTTGTTCCAGGAAAAACAATTAAAGTATTGCTATGGGAAATGAAAGTCTGGGTGCTTCACTACACCAGTTATTTCCCAACTGTAAGTGATAATTGATTGCATCTATACCAAGGTGTCTTATAACTGCAGAAAACCAAGGGTTGTGGTTGTACTCAAAGATTAAAGTGGCACTAAATGGGGGCCATATTGTCAGGATTTGTTCCTAACATGTGAACAAGGGGTTAAATTTATTGTTGTAGAGAGAATGTAAAATGGATAACAAATGTAAAGTCATGCCTCTAAAGTCAAAGTGAAATGGTTGACTGATGACATGCAGCTGGAACAAGCTTAGGCCGTGCTTGTTAACCATGTTCAGCTGCATGGTCTACAGTGATAGGCTGCTCTCACTATATAAAAAGAGGAGTGAGAAGAGCACTTTGCCACTCAGTTGTGAGTCTGGTGGTCTTTACTTCTTTAAATATCTGTGTTGCTCTAAGTGATTTATGCACAAGCTATTGTATAATGCCATGTACATATGTATGATCTATGCTGATATATGAAGTCTGAGTATCTCATGTCATAAGTTTCTTATCAAACTCTCTCTGTGTTTTTCCTAAACCCTCTGCGTCTTTATTCTGCTTACGTATTAAAAGGGAGGATTTGAAGCTACCTGATAAGAGACTCTGCATAACTTGTTATCTTGGGCTCCAAGGTTTCTTTTCACCAACAGAGTGCTCTTGTAGCTTCAATATCCAAACACTGACTCCAAGCTTCTGGAGAGGCAAATGTCATGTCGTTGTTTGGAGTTGGCACCCAGCCAACACATATTTGTACTGCAGAATAAAAAAGGGAAGCCACACACCCAAGGAAATGCTGTGGTCACATGACTCTTTCCTTTTTGTTTGTGGTAACATACATAACCCATAATATTTGGATTCCTACTGAGCACTGCCTAGATAATGTAAAATTCTCTTAAGAAGCAGCATTGCATGACATCTTATCTGCACATAACTCGATTTCTCAAGTCACAATACTGCATGAATGAATTTGTGTCACCACAGTGCTCAAATAATGCTGTAGAATACAGCATTTTTGAATACAATATTATACACTATCAGATACTGGAAATTAGAATATCTGAGAAGAAAAAATAAAGAGAAAAAGAATCGTCTTAAAAGATGGAATATAAATACTAGTAACTGCAGCTTATTAACTTGGTGTAGTTTAAAAATAAATTTTGGTTGGGGTGACCAGTAATTTTAGCATTACTCTTTCTTGAACTAAAATAAATCAGTATCAAGAACAAATAATCAAATAAAACCTGAGAGCCCAACCATCAGTTTAATGACAGATGCAGTAACAGACACACAATGTCCTACCTCTTTTGGATGTTTCTGTGCCATCGGAATCAGCTGTTCAGAGCTACTTCTTGAGGTAGAGGGTACAACATTAGTTGAGGCCTCTAAGACCACCTCAATTGACGGCTCCAAGTCCTGAGGGCAACAGAGACAAATATACCCCTCAGTAGTGTGCTGAAGTGGTCCTCCATGAGAATGTTTTAACAACGCAGTATGATCTGACTGAAGGTATTGATTGACACAAGGCATCTTTGGTTTCCAAAATTTGTTTTGTGTTCTTGAAACTGAAGTCATTGAAACTCTGTTACTCAGTGGGTCAAGTATTTGACTGTGGAGCTAGAGATTGGAAGTTCAAATCCCCACTATGCTTCTGAGAAGAGTCAGCCTCTGTTGCCTTGGGCAAACTGCACAGCCCCAACATGCCCCACCATGGAATAGAAAACCACTTCTGAGTACTCTCTACCTAGAAAACCCTGAAAGAGTCGGCATAAGTCAGAAATAACTTGACAGCACATAACTATTATTATTACTGTATAGCATGCAATGGTTGAAATCTTGTTCATAGTGCAAGTCAAATTGTAACATTCCATCCATTCCTCCTTGCTGCGATTTGTGGGGGACATCCGCACACACATCAAACCAGTGTGTGTGTGCACCACTGAGAATCATGGCAAGGGCAAGGGAAAAACGTATGGCGTGTATTACAATGTTAACCCATGTTAAAACCTGTATTAATCCAGAATCACATCCACATATAAAACTAAAAAGTTAAATAAACGAATCATAAAGTGATATTAAGCCATCAAGCTATCAAAATAGGTGCCTTCAAGATTAGAAAAAGTATCCACAATAGCCTCGTCACCTCTATACATGTTAAAGTAGCAAATTCATAGTGAGAAGTAGACCTATAACAAGAAATCTAATAATGTGGAGGTGTAAAGTCATGAAACAGCCACATCCTAAATATAAAATTAAAGTTATGGAATTTATTAATGTAATTCAGTTTAGGAATGTACATTGTGTAAGGATGAATCTTCAAAAAGTATATTAAATATCCGTATACTGTCAAGGATAGTCTTGCAAACAAGCAGAAAATCTGAAATAAAATGCTACAAAATTTCTATCCATGTTCACACCCATATTTAAATATCATATGAAACATACAACTAAATAACAGGAAAATTCTTTCTCCAACATGATACATTTGAATATACTCTACTAACTTTATCAGTTTTCATACATCATCCTTTATCCTGGATTCAGCTGAACATTATGCAGGCCATAAATTAGCTTTAAACAAGCTTTGAATCAGGCTGAAGCTAGTTTTCAAATTAAAAAGCCGTCAGTATATTACAAGGTGCTGTCATTTTATTACTGCAATCAATTCCTTGTGGCCTGAGGTATAAGGAAAATGGATGCTGTCTTCATTCGCAAAGGGTTTATCTCCTGCACCAGGCTATGAACTACTTGACTACAGTAATGAATTTGGAGCCAAAGTTACTAACCAAGACTTTTAAACAGTGAAGCTGAAGACAGTAGTTCGTTCTTAGAACTCCATAATGGGGGATACAAAGTCCTTTTTTGAAAGAAAAGAAATGAAGCTATTTCTTATAAAGTGGATAGATTATGAAAAAAAAGAACTACCAATTTCTTCCTCATATTATTTCTCATTGCTGCTAGTAAGTGGCCTACATTTGAAAGGCATACATAAAAAAAATCCTTTCCTATCCGACAGCAGTATAAAATTGTTCAGACCAAAGCTTTGGTTTTCTTATATAAAGGGATGTGTAACAAAAAAGTAAGCTTCTAAGTAACATTCAGCTTAACGAGAATAATGGTACTTTCTGATTTTGGAATAAATTATCTACAGATGCATAGACTTACATTTTCTGTATTTCTACAGTCCTGACCCAAATAGTTTTTCTAAGGAGAAGTGTGTAACCTCTGTGTTTGTATAAAGCTTACATGTTATCCCAGGAATAGCCTAATATAAAACATTAAAAGTATTCAAAGATGTCTTAGTCATGCTTGTACTCGAATATATGCTAATCATCAATCTATTTTCCACCCTAAACAAATTTCTTTGGATGTTCCTTCAAGTCAGGAGAAGGGTTGTAGGTAAGTGACAGATCACCGGCAGTGTCTGAGCAGGTTCAGTACTTTAGTAAGACTGCAAAAGGCTGCTGTCAGAAATCTTGGGAGAGTGCCATCTGTAGTCAATGTTGACAATATGGATGCATGGTCTGATTCAACATAAGACATCTTTCTATATATATTTGAGCATGTATGTACAGGCTTAAAGCCATAGCTTTGAAAAATAATCTTTATCTGTAAGATAATCATTACTTTTAAACTTAATGCAAAGTTGCAGATTTAAAAGGATTTTTTCATGTCTGTTGTCAGATGATGCTGATTGCTATTACTACCACTACTACTAGTACTAAGAATGTCATGGATTAAATCATCTAAAATTTACTAAGTAAGATACTCAGCTACAATTAATTTGTATTAGAAGACTACTACTGATAAGTATATTGTGGTGCATGGAGTGAAATCAAATGTCTATCAAGTGTTGTATCCAGATATCTACAATTTTCTAGATCTTTGATTAGTTATGGATGGCCAACAAATATTGCACCATCATGTTTCATCTAAGAATTGCTTCATCATGCACTGTCTTGTTCACCAGGTGGTTGCCCATAAAGTACAGGACATGTACATATGTAATAACAATAGTAGTAAACATAAAGTGTAGTAAACACTTAAACAGCAAATACTGTGAAACTGAAAGCAGGACTTCATCTTAACCCTTTTGGCCATTGCCGACAATTCAAATACTTGTCATTCAGCTTAACATTGTACATTTTGACTATGCCTTATTGACAAAAGGAAAGGAAGAGCAACAATTTAATCTCAAAATTTATCTTTTCACCCAGAAGTAGTTTGGTGGTTGTTTTATTGTCACACTAATTGTCACATTAATTTGTGAAATCAAGCACTAAAAACAAGCACTGAAAATAAATGCTCTCTTTGTGAATAGGTTTTATAAAACATACCACTCATATCCTTTGTTTCAAACTCATTTAAAAGCAGGCTTGCCCTATAAGGTTGAAAAGTATCAGGTGTGAGTCAAGAGAAAGCCATCTTGCTATAAAATTGATTTAATGCAAGCTAGTTGAATTTTCCAATGCCATTTAGTTGTACACTGCTAATACAGATCCTATTATTAATATAGAGGAAGCCTAACACAAAGAAGATTTTATTACATCTAAGTCAGCAGCATTAAAATTGGGCCTGCTTATTAAAAAGGAATGAACAGCCCAGCTACCACAGTTTAAGGGGCAAAATTAATCAACAACCTTTTGCTGAGCTCACAGTAACTGAAAGGTCAAAACTAGTGCTGCTTCAAAAGCTGGGATATTCTTCAGTCTTCGTAAATTAAAGACATGAAGACTGTGCAGAGCATTACTCTGTTAAAGTCACTAGAGTATTTTTTAAGATGGGCTCTCCTCCCTTCATACACACATTACAGTATATAGGGTTATATCTGTGAATTAACATGCATAGTCACTTTCTTCTCTTTTCCTCTCGCTCTCCCCACCCTCCACTAGTACTCATTATCATAAATTTAAATGTGTTGTTTGCACCATTCCACTGATGCTGTTCAAGGACAGCTTTGTATTCTGTACACAAAACAGAAACAATTTCCACAACTGGCATTCTCGCAATGGCACAAAACTGTGGGCATGATCACAAGGCACTGGAGGAAAGAGCTGCCCAACATAATAACATGGGGTTCTTGCTTTCGAGAAATGTGTTTTGTTTGTTTGACTCACATATTTTGTAAAAGGTTCCTATCTCTAACAGACATGATAGTACTTACCAGATGCTCTGAATCTACACACAGGTTCTAACCAATGAAAGGGGCAAGAGCACACAAGAGCTTGAGAAGATTCCATGCTTTAGTCATATGTCCAGGACAGCACAGAGCCCACAAAGAGATGGCAATGATTCAAGTAATTAATCATTTTCCATGACATTTCTTTTATGCACCATTCTAGAATTCATCCACCTCTCCCCTCATTTCCACCTCTGAGTAAATCTTTGTCAAACTTTTTGCAGTTTATAACCTTTTCCCATTTTTAATTTGGTGCCTTTTGTTGAAATCCATCTCAGAAGTAATTCATTCAGTATAAGACTGTGGCTGAAATCCTGTTCCTTTTCACATAATCTAAAGTCATGCCAGTGTAAGCATGCCAGGCATTACAACCAGGCAGTCTGGATCGCCTAATCAGATTGTATAATTCTTTTTTAAAAAAACAAATTTTCTTTCTTATTTTTTGTTAGAACAAGGAAGACAAGTGAGCAGAGTAAAAGGGCAAGATGAATAGCTGGCCCCCATGAAGCTACTTGGCCACTACCAAGACTTGAGCATCTGGGCTCAGGGATGAATCCAAGAGAACACTGAAACTGTGAATCTGTGTTTTCAAGGAGGAGTATAACCCTACCCAGCACAGGTTGAAACTCTATTCCTTGATATTCCCCTTGGCTGACCAGGAATGCCTCTGTCTTGTTTGGATTTAGCTTCAGTTTATTCACCATCATGAAGTCCCTTATATACACCAGACACTGATTAAAAATCAAAATAATTCCCTTTGCATAAAATGGAAAAGAAAGATAGGGTTTGGTATAATTCACATATTGATTAATTTTAAGTGCCAAACCCTGGAAACCTCTCCCAGTGGTTTCATATATCAATGTGAAATAGTTTGTACTCTGGGAGACACAGCAGGTCAATGATCAGGAAGTTGAGCAGGGGTTTGCTAGGACCATCTTCTGAGTTTTCACCTCCAGGAAGGCCTAGAGCCACTGTAGAAAAATGCCTCCAAGTCCCATCCCAGAGAGACAGGATACCACAGCTGATCATATCAAAAGCTGCAGAAAGTTCCAACAAAATTAACAGAGACATGCTCTCCCTGTCCTGTTCCCGGTGGAAACCAAAACAGTCTCTGTCCCACAACTAGGCCTGAAGCCAGATTGAAATGCATATAGGTAATCCAACTCATCCAGAAATTCACGCTCCTAAACTGTGCTCTATTTTTACATAATATTATTTTCTAACTCAATTTAAAGCCAGATTTTGTTTTATTAATCCACATTTTAACCGAAGCTCTTTATCTCATGTTCCAGTCTTGTCTAAAGTGCCAAAAATATGCTGAAATTCCATTGCACAATGTAGCAATGCATAGGGCTGATTATGGCTTCAGTTATGGTGATTTTTCAGAAATTAAACATTTCTGTTCCTCCTTGTGTACTGGGAGAAGTTTTTAATTTCTAGAGATTCCTGTTGCTGGTAAAATCATTGTGGCAGCAGCAATTTTCAGAAAGTAAATACTCCCCCTTGACCTACCATGCCCAATGGCTTCCTCACAATGAAAGGGATCACAAGGAAGTCTCAAGACTTTTGCAAAGGTTTGCAATTCATTTTCTAACATTTAATTTCAAGAAAACTAGCACACTTTGCTGGTTTGCCACTGTTCCTCTTCAGCAGTTGCATCAAATACAAGCGTCTTTTCTATAGTATGGAAGCCCTATGCTTTGTATCTACTCTTTCCTAATGATGTCCTTCTATTGTTTATCACCAAACCTGAATCATCTGTACCAGAGGTAATAAAACTAAGCAACAGTTTTGGGGGCCTCTTTGGCTATTCAATTGATGGGTCTATATCTGAGGTTACACCACTTGGAGTTAGTACCTCAACTAGATTGTTCAACAAGTGGCAATTTTGCTGATGTCCAGATGCTATTAAATAAGACATAATGATTCCTTGAGATATTCTCAACTCAATAACATGAGCCTTTCAGTATTGTTGACTGAAATATTTCTTGATAAGCCAGGCGTTATTTTAATTAACTATCTGGTATAAAGTGAATATAATTACAACTAAAGTTATTAACTATAGATACTATAAGTTCATTGTGTCATCCCATTCTAATTCCTCAAGGTAATTTTCAGAAAATTTATGTCATATTAAAGAAATGTATATTTTGGCACCTACAAATAACTGACACAATCATGCCAATTCATGGACAGTCATGGAATCAATCTATTCGACCCCACTTTTTTGCTGGATTGCTTTAGGTTCTGTCCATGTAGTAGTGAAGTTATCCTCCCAAAATTTCAGCAGCCAGGCTGCCACAATGTATTCAGCTACAATTTAACAGATACACACATGATAAATTAGCTCTGCGAGACAATCCTGATTGCAAGACAGTGATTTTAATGGGGGGAAAATGGGCTGTGGGTTATACACCTTAGACCAATTGATAAAACCAGATCACACATTTTTTACCATTTTCAGTGCTACAAGCTATATATGACCTAACTTCTAGAGTAGCACTCATTATATCTGCAATTACAACATATTTTGTCATGCATATACGGACCACTGGCCTTGAGTGCCTTGGCAATCCTTGCTGCTTTAGAAACATTAATTGTATCTTTAGAGAAATTGAGACCAACAACCGTAGTTTACAGATGCCTATTAGAAAACACACAATTTGATGTTCATAAAGTTAGAATGGAGTGGAACAAAGAACTGGACTACCCAATGCAAATTAACTAATGGAAATCTGCCCTAGCTTTCATACCTAAAATTACTTTTATACATATATATGTGCTCTGGTCCATGGGGTCACGAAGATTCGAATTTCTCTGTACATATGTAAACCACGCTGAATTATATGACTCTCCTTTCTGGAAAACATAATTTTGATTAAAGAGATAAGCAATACCTACTTGTACCTAGCAGGATTTTGTTTTTATATGTTTGGCTTGACTTGATTGTCACTATGCTTCAACTATCCTTTTTAGGTCCCTTTAACACTTAATGTCACTAAAACAAATACAGTAGCTACAGCACACAATACAGAGTATACCTCACTTTGATTATTGCAGGCAATCATGAAGGGTTAGATCTCAAATATCTATTGCTTCAAGTGCATGTAAAAGTTAGCTAAGCTTGAAATTCCACTCTAAATTAAGCAAAAGCAAAATTGGCTAAATTTGTTTATAATGCTCTTATACTCAAGTAATTTATATATGGGCATATAATAAATTACTCAGATTTTTTAACATACTGTATATTTATAAATGTCTAGTTGCTGAAGCCCTTGTTGCTTCAAGCTGGTGCTCCAGTTATGATTTAAGGAAGTAGCTGCTAAGTTGGCAATTTCTGGTAAATAAACATTTTAAAGTGTATGCAGTTAAGGTAGCTTCTAATATTGTTCATTGCATGTACAGTTTTCAAGGCAGAAGATGCAAAATATGCAAGACTCTCAAAACATACCCAAAGGAATTTTCAAACCAGTGAACCACATAATCACTTTCATCCTTTACCAAATATATGTTTAGTGAAAAGCTAGAGATAAATTTAATTGCTGGCAGAATTTAACAATGCAATGTACGTCTTCAGGATTTAGGGAAGATATTTTTAAAGCCAGCTACAAAATCACAAAATATTTGTGCAATCTCTTGGGAGAGTTAATTATAATGCACTTAAAATTATATTCACATATTAACTATTTGAAGAAGCAATGTTAAGAAAGAAGAAACTTCTAGAAGTCATATTATTGGGGTGTCTTCCCATTCACACACTGATAGTAAAACACCACTGTCTTTAGCAGAGATGTTGAAAAAGATGCTGCCACTGAAATCCACAAATATCAGCACAGTTTCAACAAAAAAGAAGAAATTCTAAAAATCAACAAAGCCTGGCTGCCAGCACTGAAAAATACAGCTTGCAGAAAGGTCAGCAAACTCTACCCAGCCACAAGGACCAGTGATCACTGCACACAAAAGACCAGTTAACAACACCCATCAATCACAGTGACAGATCATCTCCCCCCTTATCACAACAATACACCCATAACAAAAAAACACCCCGATCACCATAATCACCCAATCTCCTGAAAAGAACAAAAAGCTAATCCCACAGCTACAAATACTCAACTAACACACACACTACATCCAGAACACAGACAGAGTTCTAACTCCTGTCCTCTGAAGATGCCAGCCACAGGGACTGGTGAAACATTAGGAAAACCTTCAGAACACATCCAAACAGCCCAAAAACCTACAACAACCATTGGATCACGGCCATGAAAGCCTTCAAGAATGGGAAGATGTTAAACATTGTTCTATTCTTTATTATCAACTGCAATGCTCAAATTTCACAATGACCCAAAATCATTATGAAAAGGCATATTTTCCAAATAAATAGATAAAGTGTTTAGTGGTTTGAGTCTTAAATTCAACATTAAGAAAACCAAGTTAATGACAGTAAACAGCAAGCAGCCCAAGGAAAACATTTAAAGACCCAAAATGAAAGTATGACAAACAGAAATACCTTAGAATTTGGATGAATTGACAAGCACAATATAGCCATACAACCGAAGTCAGAATAATATATTCGCGAAGTCAGAACAGATGACTCGGAAGAGTATCAATTCCTTAAGACCGAGAATTATTCATGAAAATCAAAATTTTCAATGGTTGTGTGAATGTTCATTATATAGTGCCATGTTTTCAGTTCAAATATATATAGCACACAACCATATGCAAGTGTAGCATTCACCCCGATTTATGCTTTGCAAGTTATGCATTATTCATGTTATATGTTAATGTGGTTAAGAGGCGGGGCCGAAAAAGATGCTTAAAAGGCGGAGCCTGAGAGAGGAGCCAGTCAGTCTGAGTCTGGAATCAGAGAAAGGATAGTTTGGGGGGGGGGGGGTCTGAGGAGTAATTAGTTAGAGTGTAACCTGTGATAATAAATATAGGTTAATATTGATGACTGATGAATCTTGAAGAATGTGCTTATGAATTATTCCAGAAACCTTCTGTAAGTAATAAACTTCTTCTGTTTTTTTTAATTTTAATTTTAATTTTTAACAAAGGGTGACAAAAAGGGAAAAGGGAGTTAAGAGGGAAGAGGAGAAACAATAACATACTAACATCCATCCTATACATATTGCCATATCAAAATTCCAAATTACTCTTTTTACTGTTTTCTGCCTTCCAGATTTAAGTTCTCATTTCAATGTATGCTCTTCATACGCTGTCTGTTAACTCAATCCATTTATAGAATAAGTCCCATTTTTCAGTTGCCTTTTGTAAAGGACAGTCCTTCATCACTTCTGATAAAATGTCCATTTCCGCTGTTTCCCGTATCTTCTCTATGGGATCTTCTTGTTTTGGTACGGTCAGACTTTTCCAATTTTTGGCATAAAGAATTCTGGCTGCAGTGACTATGTATATAACTATATACAGTGGTGCCTCACATTACGATGTTAATTTGTTCCAACGAAATCACTGTAGAACAAAAACATCGTAAAGCGAAATTAAAAAGCCCATAGAAACGCATTAAAACCCGATTAATGCGTTCCATGGGCTTGAAACTCACCATCCAGTGAAGATCCTCCATAGCGCGGCCATTTTTGCTGCCTGTGCAGCGAGGAATCCGTCCCAGAAAAGAGCGGGGAGCCATTTTTTTTTACCCGTTGGCCATTTTGAAACCGCCAATCAGCTGTAGGAAAATCGTTGTTTTGCGAGAATCGGTTCCCAGAGCAGGGAATCGATCATCGCAAAGCGAAATTTCCCCATAGGAAACATCATTTTGCGATCGCTCTTGCGATTGCAAAAACTTGTCGTTATGCAATTTTGACGTAAAACGGAGCGCTCTTCTTGCGAGGCACCACTGTACTCCTTTGTCTTATCTATGTTATCAGGTATCATACTCAATAAAAACAGTTCTGGGGTTAATGGCACCTTACAAAGCAATATTTGTTGCAATACAGCATGTACTCTTTTCCAATACTGTTTCGCTACTCTACATGACCACCACATAATAATAATTTATTGTCATCGTAAGTATATACACATACAACGAAATTCACATATGATAATCGCTTCCCACATGTGCTTCACATTTCCAACACACATTTGATACATCTGTATATAACTTCGACAATTTTTCTGGAGTCATATGCCACCTATAAAACATCTTCTATATATTCTCCTTAATATATGATCTTGTAAGCTTTATATTATTTTGCCATATTTTCAACCATTGATCAATATCAACATTATGCCCTATGTTTTGTGCCCACTTAATCATACATTGTTTAACCATTTCGTCTTGCATTTTGATTTCTAACAGATACATTTTCTTAACTATTTTATCTTTTGAACCTAATAAAAGCTTATCAACCATCATTTGTTCTGAGTAGAAACCTTCTATTTTGTCTTTTATATATCTAGATTCCAGCTGTGCTCTGGACCACCAGTCTATATAAATATTCTGTGTCTCTAGCTCTTCTTTAGAACTTAATTCACCATCCTTTTTTTAAATAAATCTTGATATCTTAAAAGAGTAATAAACTTCTTCTGTTGAAATGTCAGTAATGGATGGACCTTCACCTTTTCGAAGTAAACCAAGTTGATAAAAGAGATCAACTGGTGGCAGCGTATCAGAGGGTGTGCTGAGATACCTAGTGAGCTCTGTATTTGGGGAAACAAGCAGGGGCCACGGGGGCGATCGCCACAGCAAGCAACTTACAAAGAGAAGCATTTAAGATGTGGATTTTTGTGGATGCTAAGAATTTCTTGGATTGGAAAGATGTCTAGTAAAGAATTTAAGTGAATATATACGTATAAAGAAGAAGCAAATTACAGCTCTTCCTTCACTGCCTAGTAAGATGTCTGTCTTAAGAAGTGGCAGATTATTATGACAACTCTAAAATAAACATGCTTTTTAAGTTCTGTACAATAATGCCAAGTGTTGAACTGATTATCACTGAGTACCACTCTGTCCCAGTAACATGATTTGTTATTTAAACAAGAATAAAAATTGGAGATACAGCTGTACACAAACTATAGGCTCAAACTAGTGGTGGACACTTCCATAAAGCAAAATGTCACAAAACTCAACATGATGTTACTGCAAGAAATAATTGTCACTGGAAAACTTTCCTATGAATAACTACTTGAGGTAACATAGCAGAGGCCATTATATTTCATGCAAATAGAAGATCCATTTATTAAATATAATAATAGTTTTAGCTGAACAATAAATTCAACTTTTAGATCACCTGGTGTTTCAGACAGGCAGAAAAAGTAAAGGTAAAGGTTCCCCTTGACATTTAGTTCAGTCGTGTCTGACTCTAGGGTGCGGTGCTCATCCCCACCTCTAAGCCATAGAGCCAGCATTTGTCCGTAGACAGTTTCCGTGGTCATGTGGCCAGCACGACTAGACACGGAACTTCGTTACCTTCCCACCGTGGTGGTACCCATTTATCTACTCACATTTAAATGCTTTCGAACTGCTAAGTTGGCAGGAACTGGGACAAGTGACAGGAGCTCACTCGATCGCATGGATTCAATTTTACGACTGCTGGTCTTCTGACCTTGCAGCACAGAGGCTTCTGCGGTTTAACCCGCAGTGCTACCATGTCCCTTAACAGGTAGAGGGAAGTAGCAAATCCGGCCTGGATTGTTTAAAAAAAAACATATTTTATTCAGATATAACAAACATGAATTATTTATGAGCAAGTAAAGCAAGGGCCCTCCAATTCACAATCATTCAATCAGCCTGCTCTATTAAGGCTGAAGAACTGAATTTAGCCCCTAGATCAGTGGTTCTTAACCTTGGTTAAGAATTGTGACTCCCAGAAACCCCGGCCAGCACAGCTGGTGGTGAAGGCTTCTGGGAGTTGCAGTTCAAAAACACCTGAGTAACCCAAGGTTAATAGTTATTTATTTATTTATTTATTTATTTATTCAATTTCCCCCCCTCTAGACAACGTCTACTCAGGGCGGCTTACATCAGTTAAAACCACTGCCCTAGATCACTCCTCTGTATAATTTTGAATAAACAAATGGTTGAGCTCTCTGGAACAATGGATTCTCAGTCTACAGTTCTGACTGTAAACAGACAGAATCTAGTGTTATCTCCTATAGCAATGGTTCTCAACTCTGGGTAACCCAGGTATTATTGGATTCAATTCCCAGAAGCCTTCACCACCATCTGTGCTGGCAGAGGTTTCTGGGAGATGAAGTCCAAGAATACGTCAGTAACTCAAGGTTGGGAACCACTGTCCTATCCTTCCTGACATGACTCAGATATGTGAAATGGCATGAAAATACAAGTATAGTCCAAGACTGTGCTCACTCACTCAAGCATATTGTGCCCCATGCTGTTGGCACAGTTACCACCCACTCACCACAAGCTCTATGCTGCTCCAATCTGCAAGCCAGTGCTGCTCAGGGTATTTGTCCATTCCCCAGTGTGACTTCTGCTTCCTTAATGCTGCTGTCATTTCCTGCTGGCCTTCCCACTGTCCAGGGTTCAATCTGTATGCCTGTTACAATAATTTCCTAGGTATCCCTGGCAGTGGTGTGCACTCTTTTTGTTTGGCACAATCACTTGGAAGATGGTTAGAGGACCTAGGGAAATCCTTTAAAAATATTTTGCCTGCATGTGTTTATTTCAAAGGGGAAAATAATAGATATATAGCATTCATATCGAGTGTAACAAAGTTCCAGATATCCAGAAATTCTGGATTCTAAAATTCCAAATTCTGAATCCATATTCCGCATCTGAATTTTGGTGCTGATGCATATCCCTATTAAAAATGTACACAAACAATTATAGTACATGGCAGATAACTTTTGAAATAAAAGAAAACCAAAGAGTGCTAGATTTCTACATGGATACAGTTAAAATGTACACACATGTAACATTATTTCTTTGGGGAAATATCATGAATAAATTGTTCATGGCATGCATTTTGCTGGCTAAAACTTTGGAAACACCAGAACAGCGTATTTGTCTCTAGCTATTTCCCCCCCAAGTACCTGAATTCTTAAAAGCTCTCTCTCTAAATATATTTCAGCAAGTACACAAAGTTTTGTACCTATTAACAGTTTATTAGGAGGGCTGTAAGTGAAAGAGCAATATCTATTTTCCCAATAATCTTGTTCTATTAAAGTCTATATGGGTTCTTGTAATTAAGTAAATAATAACCAAACTTTGCAATCATGATATGTTAATAGAAAGTACTAATAGAGAACTACATTCTGCTAGCAAATTTCCATATAATTCTATTGTCAGCATGAGACCTTAATTATTAGTACACTAATCTAAAAGCATGGAGTCTAAAGAATCTTATGAATCCCATTAGATTAAAGAAGTGAATCAAAATGTATTTTATAACTATCAGACTTTATAAATGAAAGCCTGTTAAAGGTGCTGCTGTCTTGAGGACATTGACTTCTTTAAGTATATGACCACAGTAAAGCTCTGTTGACCACGGATTACAGAAAACTGTTCTCCACTCCCCACTGCCAATTTTTATAGACAATGACATTTCAGATAAAATAAAGATCTTACGGGAAGACAAACGGAGCCCTGTCCCATCGTCCCTCCATTGCCCAAAGAGAAAATGAGAGC
The DNA here is from genome assembly GCF_051106095.1 of Pogona vitticeps. Lineage (NCBI taxonomy): Eukaryota > Metazoa > Chordata > Lepidosauria > Squamata > Agamidae > Pogona > Pogona vitticeps. The sequence goes on along the minus strand of NC_135788.1, from coordinate 28,688,406 downwards.
CTGCTGGCCAGAGTAAAAATCCCTTCATATCCATTTGGAATTTTATACATGTCCAGCACAGTGGGAACTGAATGCAGGAAAAACTCCATGTTTGGGGGACAGAACAGGGTGCTTTCTGATGAATTCTTTCTTACCCCCAAGAGGCTTATGTGGCAGCAGACAGCAGTACAGTGGTGCCTCGCACAACGGTCGCTCCGTAGAGCGACGAATCCGCGCAACGATGCCGTTTTTGCGATCGCAAATGCGATCGCAAAACGGCACCTACATAGGGGAAAATTCACAGAGCAAAGGTCGGTAAGCGCTTCGCTTACCGACCTTCGCTTTGCGACCCGCCGATCAGCTGTTCCGAAAACCATTTTGGGGCTTCCGGCAGCGTTTTTGCACGCTCCCCTTGCTTACCAAGGGCGCGAAAACGCTGCGCCCTGCCATTTCGGCTGTTCCGGCGGCCATTTTGGACCCGCCGGACAGCTGATCGCAGCGTTTTCACGCCCTCGTTCAGCGAGGGGAGGGCGCGAAAATGGCTGCCGGCTATACCGGAACATCGCACAACGGTGAGTATTCGGCCAAATTGGAACACATTAAACCATGTTTAATGCGTTCCAATGGCTTTTTACTTTCCGTAGTGCGATGTTTCACACAGCGAGGGTTAATCCGGAACGGATTAACCTCGCTGTGCGAGGCACCACTGTATAATTTAGAGTCACTTCAATGACATCTCAATGATGTTTTCAAGCTGCCTGGTGCTAGGGATAAGGGCAAGGCAGACATTTGCACAGTGCCATCAAGTGCCAGAGAATCTGAATACTGATAAAAGGTCCGCTTAGGGTCTACCATACTTTCTCTAGAGGTCTTCTTATTTGAATTGTATGTGACACCCACAACTTCTCCAGTGGAAAAGGGAGCACTGGATTATGTCATTAGTTTAATAAAAATCAGAAAGGTAACATGAACCCGTAGAAATAGTTCAATTTACATTTATAAAGCTTGTAATAATGTTCATTTTTAAATCAGAGCAATTCATACAACTTTTCAGTTAAGTCTCATGTGGTGAGTGATTTTAAGAATATAGTACATTTTGGAATAGTTATTTTTTATTCAATCTGGAGAACGATTTGGCTCTTTTCAGAGTGGCCAACCCCTTCCTCAGATAGGACAGAGGTTGCTTTTAGAAGTAAAATTAAGAACTTTTTGTATATGTTTTGATAGTTTATCTATAAGATGGTCTTGATTTTTTTCTAGTTAAAGCAATTTTAAGAGAAGTTTATGTTCCAAGTTGTGAACCAATCACAATCATAAATCTTATATTGGTTTTATTTGTTATTCACTTTATCGTATTGGTTACTATGTGTTTGTTTACTCTACTTGATTAACAAAAACAGGAAAATATGCCCATTCATTTTTTTAACAACTCTACTTAAACAAAACTGCAATATGCACTTGCTGACTAGTCAGCTAATACCCCTGTATAACATGCAGCTTCTCTGCTCCCCCCCCCCTTTGGTAAGGAGCATAATTCTTTACCAAAAGAGCCAAGAACTTTATGTGCAACATAATGGCACTTACATACACAAAGAATATTTGGCATTTTGGCCATGATACAAACTCTTCTAATACTAGATTTCTTCACTGGTGCCCTCTCATTCAATATCACAGTTCCTAATGGTTCTTGAACCCTAGTGTTCTAATAATAAAACTTTTCAAGCACTTTTCATTTTGACAAAAGGGGTATTTTGCATACAAAGGCTGAGTTCTGGCTGCTTAGCATAGTAAGTCACAATGAAAGTAAGCCACTGAATCAAGGAAACATCCAAAGAGATAACTTGAGAAGAACAAGCCTTGCTGAGGAAAAATCAGCACGGCTTCTGTAAACCTTTTAGAATTCTTTGAAAAGGTCAACTGGTGTGTGGATGCGGGTGAATCAGTGGTTATTGTCTATCTGGATTTTCAGAAGGCTTTTGACATGGTCTTTCACCAAAGGCTGCTGAGAAAACTCTGAGGTCAGGGGATAAGAGAACAGGTCCTCTGGATTGAGAATTGGTTGAGAACCAGGAAACAGAGAGTAGGTGTCAATGGGCAATTTTCACAATGGAGAGAGGCGAAAAGTGGTGTGTCCCAGGGATCTGTCCTCAGACCAGTGTTTTTCAACCTGTTCATAAATGAACTGGAGACAAGGATAAGCAGTGAGGTGGCCAAGTCTGCAGATGACATGAAACCTTTTTGGGTGGTGAAGACCAGAAGGGATTGTGAAGAGTTCCAGAAGTATATCTCCAAACTGAGAGAATGGGCAGCAAAATGGCAAATGTGTTTCAATATAGGAAAATGTAAAGTAATGCACATTGGGGCAAAAAAAAAAAATCCAAAACTTTAGTTATCAGTTAATGGGTTCTGAGCTGTCCATGACGGATCAGGAAAGAGATCTTGGTATGCTGGTGGACAGCTCGATAAAAGTGCCAACCCAGTGTGCGGTGGCAGTGAAGAAGGCAAATTCCATGTTAGGTATCATTAAAAGGGGGATTAAAAATAAAACAGCCAACACTGTAATGCCATTGTACAAAATGCTGCTAAGGCCACACCTGTAGTATTGCGTACAGTTCTGGTCGCTGCACCTCAGAAAAGACATACTGGAACTGGAAAAGGTGCAGAAGAGAGTGACTAAAATGATGACTGGGCTAGGGCACCTCCCTTATGAGGAAAGGCTACAGTGTTGGGGCTCTTTAGACTAGAGAAAAGGTGCCAGATGGGGGACATGATGATGTATAAAATTATGCAGGGGATGGATAAAGTTGATAAGGAGAAGCTCTTTTCCTTCTCACACAATACTAGAAGCAGGGGACATCTACTTAAATTGAGTGTTGGGAGAGTGAGAAAAGACAAAATAAATTATTTCTTTACCCAGTGTGTTGTTAGTCTGTGGAACTCCTTGCCAAAGGATGTGGTGATGGCATCTGGCCTAGATGCCTTTAAAAGAGGATTGGACAGATTTCTGGAGGAAAAGTCCATCACAGTTTATAAGCCATGATGGGGATGTACAATCTCCAGGCTTAGAAGGAAGGTATCTCCAAATGCCAGATGCAGGGGAGGGGTATCAGGAGATAGCTATCTAGTTTTCTCGGGTGCTGCAAGAGGCATCTGGTGGGGCAACTCTGCGATACAGGGAGCTGGACTAGATGGGCCCTTGGTCTGATCCAGCAGGGCTCTTCTTGTGTTCTTATGTAACTCCCTAAGTCTCTGCTGATTCAATGGTGCCCATTCTCGTTGCAATTTACTGTGCTAAGCAATAGGATTTCAAGAATTACATTGCTTACTGATAGTTGCACATATCGGTTGATAATAATCCTCCTTGTTATATAAAATATTGCATAAAATATCTCAAATGCTAAATATTTCACATTTCAAATTCACATTGTAAAACAAAGACAGAGAATGGAAGGCTATTGCAGTGTTGCCTCAACAACAGTTGCATCTATGCCATTAGTATGCTTTAAGCACAATAATGGAAGTTTTAGAGCTTGGAAAGTTGCTTTAAAAAGTAATTAGTAGCAGTTATAGTTTTACATAAACACACTGACAGACACTTATTATTATAGCTGCAGTTTAAAAAATTAACGCTCAATTTTCTCCACTTCTCAAAAACACCTAAAGGAGAGCATAAGGCAACAGTACAAGGCATGGTATGAGCCAGCACTTGACTCCTTATTTCTCTTGCACTGTTTAGTGTAACTGCACACCTATTACTATAAAACTAACCAAGAAGTTTATGTTTATATTACAAAAGTAAACTTATTTTTTTGCCAACTGTAAGAACAGATTGTTCTGTATGTAAATTCGCTGAGTGAAGTTATCAATGCATTCACACTAACAGACTTACGCCTACAAAGAACCATCTGTGCACATATACAGATCCACTACTGTAACTGCACAAAGACCACAAACTAGAATTACGTTACATAGTTTTACCTCCATTATTGGAACAAACAAATTACAATTAATTAGACTTAACTAGTTATTTGAAACTTATAATTCCCAAGCTTGGAAATGTTTCCCTATGAATGTGCAACACAGCTGAATGCCTCTCCAACTGTCTCCTGCCATTAATTTCACAGTCTTCTCCATAGCAATGAACTCCCAAGCCTGGAAAAAAGACAAGTTAATTCACTGTTCTTAAGGCTCTTGAATGAACAGCAAAAGTGATCTAAATATTGTTAACTCTGGTATGATCCATTTGCTGTGTGTTTTGTTTTGAAAGCCTGAGCAATTTTTGCAACACTTAGTTGGAATGTTGACCAAGAGTAGGAAACACATAATCCATGTGTGCCCCCTCACCAGCAGTCATTTCTCTATTACTGGGTCTCTGCTGGCACTGAAGGTTCAGCCACTGCCCAAATCCTAGTGATTCTTTTGGAAAATAGTGGCATGTGGGCAGCAGGCACAAAAGAATCTTGCTCCACAAAAGAATCTTGCTCCCACAGTTCTGGGATGTACCTGTAGCAACTTTCTTCCCAGATCTCAATGTACACTTTGGAGTACATGAGACAATGGTGCATAATTCCCAGCTAAAGTTTATAAAACATGATGCCATATCATAATGCTGTTAAAGTGATTAGGTGATTCAGTGAAGGCGCCATCATCAGCAGGCTCTGAAGTGACACAAACTATACAGACACATAAGTACACATCTTTGGGGTACAGGGAATTACATCCAGTTGAAGAAACTGAGCTCATGGTTACAAGTGTGCTTTGGGACTTGGCCTGCTTTAGAGGTAGGACTGGACTAGTTAATTGGATACCAATTCTTGCAAGTGATTTATCAAATGGCAGGAATTCGGTAACAGCTGCTACATATGCATTTTAGACCAACCATGAATCTCAAAATGACCTCAATGTAAGGTTCAAGGCACTTTTTGAAGACTAACAGTGTCTTACAATCTTAAGACAAAAATCTCAAGGTTTACCTAAGCAAAGAAGACAAGGACTATGAGCTTGTGTAAGTTCTTTCTTTTCGTTCCTTGCAAAAGGCTCCTTTCTACTATAAAATGCAGCTGTTTGTACTGATAATAAAACCTGTCCAAGTTGAGTATAACTGTTCTTTAGCTCCACACTACATTCCATATATAATTTCATTAAGACTCTGAACTTACAGAGTACATATACATCACTGTAATGCAAAATCGTTAGAATTATCATAAAAGTTCTTTTAAGTATTCATGCTAATGTCAATGTATATGTATATGCGCACAACAGATACTAATTTTACATGTTTTAACAGTTACCTGATACTTGTTTTTCATTCCAGCCACTTCACCCTATATTTAACACATAAGGTATTTTGCAGTTAGTAGAAGTAAAAAGCAGAGGGTAAGATCCAGTTAAGCATTGATTATTGTGGAAGAGAGGTTAAGTACACACTTCATTAGCTCCAAGCAAAACATAAAGCCCCTAAAGTTGTGGAGGATTACTTGAAAGAATAATAGGAAGAGAATAAATCCTCCATCCTAATATACTTTATAATTTATGCAAGAAAAAATGAAGACTCTTCTTTCTCAACCTATATGAGAATAAGGTAGACGTGAACAAAGGAAGCGGTATTTTTGTCAAAAGTCAAATGCCAAAGACTAAATAAAAGCTAGGTGTTGCTGTGGTACACAACTAAATACTTGGCTGGTGTATGTGAAGATGACAACAGGCTTCCCTTGGCCAGGAAAGAAAAGAATAGTACCGGTAAGTAAATATTTTCCTTGTGAGGGTACCTATATTGGCTACTACTCAACATGCACACCTAGTAGGTTTCTATATCTTAATTAAAATGTTGATTCCTCTTAGATGTTCCATTAACAGGATAAATCAGGAACACTAAGGGTTCCGTCAAATGGCATCATTCCACAAAGTACAGTATTTCTACTATTTACCGAAACATTACTTTAATCCTTGAGTACATATCAAATCCAACAATATAATTCCACTTGTTCAAGCCCTTGTGGAAAGAGCTACCCAAGCAGTCTCACAACACATTACAAATTGATCATATTGCATTGTGCCAGTTTTCTTAGACTTGCACAACCACTAACAAAATATTGATACTTTCTGCAGTTTTTCTTCTACCATAATGCTGGACACAACCCTATTAACAATACTTGTGGAAAGTGAGAATCTTCAACAGAGAATTTTAACTAAGTAATTATGTATTTGGGACAAGTAATATCATTAACTACACAAACCCTACAACAATACTTTCTCTTTATATTCCAGGACATGACTCATTTTTTAAAATGATTAATGTCCTGTGATATTTTTCTATGGTTCTTCTACGGTTACAAATATTCTTAGCAGTCTTCCAACATGGGAAAATTTGGGAAAAATCTGAGTCACTGGAGAAATATCCAGTTTTTACATCCAGTTCTATTACATGAGTGTTATAAAAATGCACAAAGCAAAAATAGCTTCAGATTCCCTATCTCAGACTTTTGTCTGCTTCACATTTCCGATATAACTTGTTGATATAAGTACATACAAAAATAAGAATCTGGAATGGATCCCATAGGGAAAAATGGTAATGCTATATAGCTATTTATTTTATTTATTTATTTTATTTATTTTTGGACTTATATACCGCCCCATAGTGCTACAAGCACTCTCCGGGCGGTTTTTTTTACAATTTCATTATACAGGCTACACATTGCCCCCCCAGCAAGCTGGGTACTCATTTTACCGACCTTGGAAGGATGGAAGGCTGAGTCAACCTTGAGCCGGCTACCTGGGATTTGAACCCCAGGTCGTGAGCAGTTTTAGCTGCAGTACAGCGTTTTAACCACTGCGCCATGAGGCTTCCTTCCTATGATAGTCTGTCACCATGCAAACTTCTCTATCTGGGACAAGTCAGAATACAGTGGTGCCTCGCTTAACGGGCGCCTCAATTAACGACGAATCTGCATAGCGACAAATTTTTTGCGATAGCTTTTGTGATCGCACTGCAATGATTTAGATAGGGAAAAATCGCTTTGTGATTATCGGTACCCTATTTCGAATACCGATCATTGCATAGCGATGATTTCCCAACAGCTGATCGCGGTTCCAAAATGGCCACTGGGTTGAAAAAATGGCCGCCCGCTGTGTTTTCGCCCGGATTCCTCGCTTACCGGGCAGCGAAAATGGCGGCCATATGGAGGATTTTCGCTTAAAGGTGAGTTTACAGACCATAGGAATGCATTGAAGGGGTTTCAATGCATTCCTATGGGCTTTTTAAAACCACACAGTGACGAAATCGCTTTGCAGCGATTTTTGCTGCATGGATTATCGTCGCTATGCGGGGCACCACTGTACTGAAAATGATTCATGCACCTTTTCCCAGGTACCTGGTTGTCATCATCCAGCTCTTTGTACAGTAGAAAAGAGACCATTTCAAAATAAGTGACTGAAGTGAATGCAGTGTTGCCTCATCAACTCATTCTGTGGACAGATGGGGGACATTTGTGCTATTCATATTTCTCATGAGAAGTATATTTACATTAATTCCACGGCTTCCTTGCCATGTGGTACTCAAAGCAACATAATTTGTTCCTCTTTTCCAACATCATCACCATCTTCTTTTGTAATATGTATCAATAGAATATAGTATAACTCATTATATCCAGCATACCAGCACAACTCTGGGGACCAAGAACATGCTTCAGAACTCCCCAATCTAATAAGCAGGATGCTTCATTCCTCAGTTGTCCTCACTGATGCATGAAGCTGGCAGAAACTAGAACATACTAAAGTGTCCACATACATGGCTTTACTAAAAAGTGTGTCTTCGGGGTGGCTGGAATGGGTCATTTCCTCCACTCAGTTTTGTCCTGATTGTACACTTTAGCATCTGCCCCACAACTCATGAGTCACCTCTCTGGACAAGTGAAGTGACTAAGTACTGCTCCTTTGAATTGGCAGTCTTTACGCCATGATGATGTCTGAACTATTTACTGATTATTTATTTAATTTCTATACTGCCCCATTAGTGCAACGCACTATTCTGGGTGGTTTACAACAAGCTAAAACATATATCAGTGCAACACAAATAATCAATAAAAATATGACAATTAAACTAAATGACAATTGAACTGACAATTGAACTAAATACTTTCAGCTGAACAAATAATCACATAACCTAGGAAAAGTAGAATATATTTGACAAATGCATTCTATTCCAATATTAAGTTCCATCACTTGGTCTTCTGGTGCAACTACAGCCTTAGGCCAGGGTTACATTCATTTAAGTCTAGGATGTTAAATCTTCTGCTGCAGCATAGGAGAGCTAATGCAACTGGCTTCTGCAACTAAAAAGTTGTGTTAAACAAGTTGTGTTGGGTTTAGCTTGGCAATAATAGAAAGAAGTTCTATCTAATGCCCATCTTTGTTAATTGGGCTTCACCTGAACAGGGAAGATATTTAGGGCACATTACCAAGAAATCTGTAGCTTTCAGAAAAAAATGAGGTGCCTGCTCTGAATTAATATGAGATCTTTTCTTGGAATATTCTCACTTTTACAACATTAAATTGGGTAGAGAATACACCTCTTCCACAGAACCCCACTTTCTCTCTTCACTGTTTTTCCATTATTTTCCTGTGTGCACCTAAGAGAAACATGGATCCTGCCTTATTGTTAAGATATATCAGAGTATGGAAAGTTACTTCCTGATATGAAAACTAAATATGTAGTTCAATTCAGGAAGATTATTTTTGAACTTTTAACAGAATAACAAACACTATTGATATGAAAGCATGATATCTGAATACACTCACAATATGTTTTCTAGAATTCTACCTTTTAACCGTCTTGTGAAATATATGGTGTGTTGAGTAGCTCCATAGTGGCAAAATATGGTTGGGCAGACAATTGGCATTTTGTGAGTTTAAAAGGTTTGCACAGCTAAGTGTTTTCAACTTAGACTGCAACTGTGAAGCATAATCATATAAACTATAATAATCCAAATATGGCAAAGCCCTTATAAAACAAATAGTATAAAATATGAAAACATCGAATTAAAACTATTTTAAGACATTGATCAATGTAATATGTAGTCTATTGATTCATAATATTGCAGTATTTAATCTATTTAGTGTGAATGTTATAATACTTAATCTACCCATTTCCTGTCACAGCTCAACACTCTAAGCATTATACTACCAAAATAATCAAATGTGTACTTAGACTTTACTAAAGGAATCTATGCCATATGTATATTGCATTTGTCAATACTAAGCAGGAAGTAAAATCTTTTACATATGCTTTTTTGGCATAAAAATGAATGCAAAACTCTAACTGAACTCTTGTTCACGCAGCTACACCATGTAAACTTGTTGCTATCATTGGTCACAGGGATTTTTCAGAAAAAACATGTTTTCAATTCCCCCGAAGCTCCTGTAGGATCCCTTTCATTGTGGGGAAGCTGTTGGGGGTCAATGGCATGATGGGAAGTCTTTGATTTCCAAAATTCATCTTCCATCCATCCTGATTTGTTTTAATCTGAACACTGCTACTATCCTTTCCTGCTGACTTTGCACAATTGCAAGCTGAAAGGTCTCAGAAGGACCATACTGCTTGGGATTTAATTTTCCTCTCAGCAAAACATATATTTATATGTATATATGTGTATTTGTTCTTTGTTAAAGTTTCACAAATGGAACTAGGTATCAATGTGTATGTGTGTGTTCTACTACAGTGAACTGTGGCATTAATGACTGAAGGAGAGGGGCAATCCCTAATTATTGGCCAGAATCTTATCAAAGTGAAACATTAATACAATGGATGGAGCGTGAGTTGTCTAACTTTTTTGCTTCCGGCATAAAGACTTCCCCACAAGGTGAAATTCTGCTTTTGTACTGATAATGCTCAACTGCTACCCAACTGGATTCTTCCCATTGAGCATACCTAAGCTGCTTTGACTTAGATTTATCAGAATCCCTGGTCCTTCAAAGAACAGTAGCTATTGGGGGTGGGGCGGGGAAGAAAGCTTCTTTTTGCAAGTTCCCTTCCCTACACATTTACCTGGATCAAATCATAAAAGTTAGCAACTTTGTAAAAACAGGTTACTCTTTCATTTGAAAGAAAATAGGAAAATTCATAGAAGTAACTGTATTCAGCTTTCGTATTATATTAAAGAAAGCCATTTCCTCCCTCCCCACTCAAGTTGTTGAGACGAGAAAGCTTGTCAGACCTCTATGATACATATCACCTATTCCGTAAAAGTAACCAGCAAAGACGATGCTGCCCTTGTGCCCTGAAGCAAAGTCACTGTCATTATTTGACAGCTATGGTAATATAAGAATATGTTACATTGGTAGGGAAATAGCACGACAAGATTGCAGGATGGCTGCATAGTGTATCACGAACAAAAATTAACTACTTTATATTAGAAAGTCATGTATGTTAATTGTCTTTACTGCATTCATATAAAAACATTTGTCCTAGTGAGAAAAATCACATAGCTGTTAGCTCTACCAAAATATGAGCAACAATCAACGTACCATTAATAAGGAATATCAGAGCACAGACTACATACACAAGGGCCACTAATATTGCTAAAGAATATAATTACTTTCCTGCTTTTAGGAAAAAAAGCATTTCAATAGGGCAGCCTGAGGTTATTTTCGATATATAATATACAGAATATTATCTATTAGCTGAATATATTACTCTAAAATTTATATAAATATACGTTTAATTTTTTTCTTGAATGACCGAAGAACAGTACACATTTCAATTCACAAGGAAATTACATACAACACTATTTAAATAATATTGTTGTTTATATACTACATACAATATTTGTGAATTTATACTGAGTTGAGGCTGGTGTTTAAAAAATGAAAGAAGATACACTTGCTTTCCCTTATTAATTTGCATCTGAAATTGGGAGTTGCCAAATCTGATTTCTCTGTTGGAAAGAAGAATCTTGTTTTTGCAACTAATCATAAGGCAATGCTATTTCACTGTTCACCTAAATGGAACTGGCTAAGATTCAGCAGTGTACAGAAGCTGAAGGAACTGGCAACTGAACGCTGCAATATATTCCTAGTCAAAGAGTTCATCAGTTGGGGCACATTTCCTACCATACTATTCCAAAAAACCTTTCTTTGGAACCACTTCATTTGCTATGTGCGCATGTCAATAAGTTTATATTAAGGCCATAATCAGAGAAGTGCCAGAAATACAGAAGGTTACCTGCATAGTGCCGTTTTTGCTTTCTCACACAAACTCAAGGGGCTAGTAATCAGTTCACAGCAGTGACCCACAATAGAATGGGAAAGAGTTGTGCCATCTGCAGTGAGAAAGACGGCCAGATGCAGAGTTCCCTCCCCAATCCCATAGATGGCTTCCCCCCCCAGTACACTTTGTGTGTTTCTGTGATATTGGCATTTTCTGGACTGAGCCCAGGTATCTACAAAATTCACAAGCAGTGATAAGATATTAAACATAACCTCTTCTAACTGCCTTGTAAAACAAACATCACTATGTGTTGGGAAAACAAGTATCTCCTGAAGCAAGGTGTTGTTCAGCTGGATGGATTCAGACACTGTGACTAAAATATTAGCTTCAACTGAGAAACCCTGATGTAACTAAACAGAGCCACAAGGAGTCCTCATAAGACAATTTTTCTGATAGTATTTGCTCATTCAAATGTCATTAAACTGCACCATGCTGAAAACAATGCAAGTTAATCAATCAATCTAAGATTCTGTCATACCAAAACCTGCTGTTTCCAACTAGTAAAGTGGTTGCCAAAATGTTCTCAGTAACTAGCATACCATTTTCATTCATGGTAAAGAGAAAATGTTTTAGTTTAAAGGGCAGCCTGGAATTCTACATCCAATTTAATTGTCAAAAAAATAACACATTTCTTTTGAGTGGTTTGAAAAATGTAAGTATCCTAGCCACTATTGGTGGCAATGTTTGATTTTATTTTATGCAAAGTTTCTTCCTAAGGATGTATGGTTTCATTAATAACTAAGTTTGCAGCACATGGCTTACTCTTCAATGTGTATAGAAAAAATGTGACTAAAGAAAACCTTGTGAATTTTCTACAGCTACACATTTATATACATTTACAAAATGGCTCATTTAGCAACATACTGATGAATTCTCTTGGCATACATACTGTTTTGAAACCACAGCATAAATAACCTGTCTAATATTTATCAGTGTGTATATGGATTTTAAAAAATCAAATATAACAGCAATAACAGACAATATTCATAAATTTACAGTTAAACTTCCAGTGTCTCTTTATTTGTCTCTAAAGATTAGCATAAAACAGACCCAACTGTAAACTGAAATATATGAGCTACAGGTGTTTGTACTGAAAATAATTAATCAGATCAGCAGTGAGATCTGATTCAGAGTATATTCCAAACATATCACAATTAAGCCAGAAAAATGTAAGACATTCTGCAGCTAAACTGATCAGAATATAGCAAAGCTTATAAAAACACACGAATAAAATATTTAAGGAATATTAAACACTACTTTATAAAGCAATTAACTTTGTGGCTTCAAACTAGTAAGATGCAACAGAATAGAGAAACTCCTTTTAATTAAAACACACATCCCAACAAATTCAATATGTCCTTCTGTGAATCAGTTTCTAAAATATTCACTTCCTCTGCATTTTTTAAAGATGTCTTAAACTTACTTTTGAGGAAGTAGAATCACACTCTTGACAAATCCACCCATAGCCAGTTTGTTTGGGAGACTTTTTCAAAGGAGGGTCCAAGCAACCAAAATGATAGCAGAGCCTGCACTCATCACACCTGCATTAGAAACATGTGCATTTCATTAATACAACATAACACACCTGTAATATTAAAACATGGACATCAGCACAATTTGAGTATAACAATTCCTGAATTGTGGTTTTATTAAGAATTTCATACAGTGGTACTTTGGTTTACGAACGCCTTGGTTAACGTAATTTTCTGTTTACGAAGGAAAATCCATTGAAAATAATGCCTCGGTTTACGTTTTATTTTTTCACTGTACGAAGCAGGTTTCCCCAGGATGCATTGTGCCTGGAGGTTTATAGTGCTGCCCCCATTCCTATGGCAATCCGTGTTTCGGTTTACAATTTTTTTTGCATTTTGTAACGTCCTGGAGAACTCATTAAATTCCTAAACTGAGGTACGCCTGTAGTAGCTAAAATCTTGCATGCAACTGCACATCATACTCTTGTTCAATAAATGTTTGTAAAGATGGGAAATAATATTTTTGTGTACATCTGACTATGCATTTAGAGGAGTAACATGGACACAATACAGCCTGAGTCAACTGCAGTGTTCGCTATTAACATACTTAACTATAATGGCAAATTGATATTGACGGCAGTCTACAAATGGAGTGTTTTAAAAATAATATAAATAAAACATGCCACCCTGATTATACCAACTGAATGTGCAAAACATTATGGCATCAGTTGACAGGGATTATGACCAACCATGTGGCTGCTGCAGCATTCATGCTGCTATAGGCTTCCTATTGGCATCTGACTGGCCATTGTGTGAACAGAAAGCTAGACTAGATAGGCCTCTGCTATCAGCACAGATCTTATGTTCTTACATGTATATTACAATACACATGGATAATGAACAATAGGATAAGTATTTCCATCTCTGTTTTGCATTAGTAATTTAGTAGCAGTCCCTAAACTTTTAAATAAACATTTGTCAATAAATATAATCCAGATTTGGTTAGTTTTTTTAGTAGATACACCGAAACCACCAAACGTGAGTTAGTCAAGACTAAATGAAGCACCAATAATTTCAATGAGTACATGGTAAGTATAAGATAAGTATGGATCCATCCAAGAATCTGTACTCTTAAATTTGTACTCTTTCTATGTTTTTAGACCTGAATACGACATTGGATATTTTCCAGTCCAACTTCAACAAACCAAACCTAAATACCTATATTCTGAATAGTTGTTCTGACTCTGAAAATACATTTTACAGGGTCATAGAATAATGGAGTTGGAAGGGGGCTATAAGGCCATCAGGTTCAATCCCCTGCACAATGAACCAAAATTAGAATTTATCTATAGAAGCAGAATTCCCTATACTGCTTATTTTTTATTTCCTTTCCTTTTCTTTTTGTCAAACACTATAATATGCTTACTTTAGGGATTCCATGGTGCTCACAAACTGACATCCAAGCAAACATGCACTAATCAATGCAAAATTCGCATTAGAATACAAGATAGTGATTAAAATTAAAAGTACATTGACAATAATTTAGTGCTAAGAGAATTCACAATTTCAGTCCATTCTTAGTGTGCAAATAAGTCTTTGCTGTGATCCTTTGCATGTGCACTCCTGAGAATTGTAGCAAATAATTATTTGCAGGTTTTTAAAAGTACAGAAAGGAATTTTCTTATTCTAAGCAACAGGATACAAGCCAGTGAGTCCTTAATTTTGTTAAAAAACTGAAGTTTATGTGGTTTGTTTTTTCATGCTTACAAATATTATGAGAGCACTCTAATTATTTCTCATTTTGAGAAGAAATTAATGAAAAAGTGCTATCAAAAAGATGCCTAGAGAATAAATGGCCCACAGGCGAGTCAAGAAAGGGTCATACTGTCAAAGGGTTAGTAGTCTAATGATAAACACAATCTGCCTATCCATCTGCAAGTAAATGTGCCCCTTCATATCTGATATCTGCTTTTAAAATAAAATAAAAGGGTCAAGGAAAACTCCCCCCTCCGCCCCAGTTGTGGTGATTCCTGAGGCAGAAAAGAGGTATATGTATTGTATATGGGCCTAGATTACTGGTTCCACAATGAGAGATATGTCTCTCAGGGATGTGTGAAGATATTCCAGGGGAAATGGAAAGGTAAGGTAGCATGAGTTGCATAAGGGAAAAATATTAATTTAAATTTCTGTGACATACATCATTACAAGAGTTTAGTTTTTTTCCAGAAAATTGTTTGTGCTTTTAAAAATATAATTTGTATTATTTTCTTTCATTTATTTCTAATTTTAAAATTATGAATTGATTTTTTTTTTTGTTAAAAGGGGGCTGGATATTGGTAAAGGTGAGTGAGGAGGTGTGAGGATTTCTCAAAAATAAAAAGGGGGACATGATGCTAAAACACTCTAGAACTTCAGTCTAAATTTACCAAATAGTCCTCTAGCACAGGAATCCTCCTTCCTCAGATAAATGGAAAACACTAGGAAAAACATTTTTTGTTGGATTAACCATCAGTAATGAGTCTGGGAACAAGAAGCTATCCATGGTGGACCATGATCTAATACTCAGTGAAATACTGTACATGTATTTGCATATACTATATGTAACATTTAGCTATAACATAGAAGATTAAATGGCCAGAAATCTTATTGGGCATTTGTAATTACATAAATAATTAGAATGAATTGTCACTAATTAAAAACTTGCCACTTGCATTCTCAGTTGCATGATTTTGAATGATCAGAAATGTGAGCTGTTAGTGACAGTTTACCATCACAATTTATACAATTATATATGTCACCCTAAAGTTCCTACAGAACACAGAAGAAAGCTAGATACAAGTGAAATTCGTTTGTAAAGGGAAAGACAAAAAATTAGTATCTATTCGAGATTTAATGTCATATATCATACTATTTCAACATTATATGTTCAAGTGCACATAAAAAAACTAACTATGCAGTACAAGTTTGTAAAGCACTGACTAACAGAAACTTTCCTAGGCCAATGTAGATTCTCTGGAAAATTTCTGAATTCAGAGTCTCAAAATCCATGTTATGTAGTTTAGGTTCCTAAAATGCACAATTTCCCCAAAATAGAACTTTTTATTTTTTTTAAATGATTCATGTATTTCCTAATTGTGTCTTTATACTGTTTTGCAGAGTCATGTTTACCAGTGTCTTTTATATGCAGAACATAGTGACATCTGAAGAAAACAGGAAGCAAGAAAAAGTAAAAGGCTCGAGACAAATGACAGTATTAGGAATATTTCACCTAAAACAGAAGACTGAATGATATTACCAACGGTATGCAAATTATATTTCTTTTCACCCCATTATCATCTCAGGTGAGACTGTTTATCAAACTATTCTTTAAAGGAGGTAAGAGGGACGGCTTGTAGACAAAGGGCCTTTTCGGCAGCTGCCCCCAGACTATGGAATGCCCTCCCGACTGAGATTCGTCTGGCGCCGACACTGATGACATTTCGGCGCCAGGTCAAAACCTTCCTGTTCCAGAAGGCTTTTAACTGAAATAATATTAGCTGTGGGTCCGATGGCAATTTTATATATATTTTAATTGTATTTTAATTGTTACATATCTTTATTATATTTTAAATGCTGTAAGCCGCCCAGAGACCTTTGGGTAGTGTGGGCGGCATATAAATTAAATAAATAAATAAATAAATAAATAAATAATATAGAAATTTTCTAGTCTGAAAATGATGGTTCTTTTTACCATCTTCAGCTGTTAAGATTCCCTATTCAGATAACCATTAGTTCTAATAAACCATGATTTTCAGGCTAAAAACATGTATGGTGCCAGGATTTTCCATCCTCCCCCTCCTTTGCATGCTACAGTGTAAGACTTCCAGAGTTTATCCAATCAGTTTCCTGTTATACTGTATCTGAACCAACTGTGGCTTAATCTGTGAGTACAAATCAAAATCCATTTCTGCTTGATACCTGGGTTTGTAGTAGAAATTAAACCACAATATTCTGGTTTGTAGTCAAGAGATTATACTACTGTGTCCTCTTTCAGATGTAATAGAGTGTGGTTTAAATAAACCTCAGAGATGGTGCATGAGAGAAGGGCAAGTGACTCTCTGGGCATCAAGTTTGTTTTCAATATAATAATAATAATAATTATGTGCCATCAAGCCAAGTCTGATATGGTAACTCTTCAGATTTTTCTAGATTCAGACCACTCAGAAGTGGTTTATCAAACTGTGGTTTATCAGGCCACAGTCAGTATGACAGAATCAAGCCTTAAGCCCCATTGCCTGTGTTCAGTGGACACTAACAACATAAACCGAGTAATAATGTGCAATAAATAAGAAATGCCTGTACTATATATGGATTACTTAAAAGCCTAATAATTTTTAAAACATAAACCCAATTAAGTTTATGGAATGAACTCAATTAAGAGTTTATGGTGCCCATCACTTCTAAACATAGGAAATGAAGAGATGTTAAGATTCAGTCTTCTTTCACATACTTCAGATCTATGTGCTTTAAGGCAAACTGCCAATCATTTAGGGTGCTGACATTTCGATGGAGGGGTTCAAAATTCTTTTGTAAGTGTGGCTAGGGGAACTAGGATTGAATTTTTGGAGTTCATTAAGACCCCCCTTCATTTCTCCCTTGTTGTTTGATTTATGCTCAGAAGCAATCAAGCTGAGGATGAAACATAAGTGTACAATAGTGGGGACTAGATGAAGGAGAAAGATGGGGCCAATGAGACATTTCAAGAGTGCCTGAGTGATACACACCACTAGCTGTATGGGAATGTTTTCCTGACAACTTTACTTCAAAGAACTTTTGTGTTTGACTGCAAATGGCAGCATCATAATATGCGATACTTCTGCTGCTGTACCAATTTAGTAATTAGAATGCATACTGCACCCAAGGCATCTTTGCTGATGTTCTAAGTGTTAAAATGAGGTCAAATAATTTAAGCCCTCCATATGTTGCCTTAAAAACCAAAATAGCCAGAATCCTATTGTCAATCTATGCCTCTGCAAGGGAAACTACAGAAGCATAGATTGGCAAACTGTAGCTCACTAATAAGGTGCTGGCTGCATTTTTGGGTCATGTACCCAACAGCAATTTAATTTATGCAACTGTAAATCAGCAATAGGATGTTGGAGAATGAGTTCCAACTCAAGCAAACTGAAACAAGGCATTTTCAAATATTAAAACAGCAGGCTTGGTTGAATGACAACCGAAACCTGAATATTCTGTGAGACCATGAGCCAAAATTAAATCAGTTTTGTCCTATAGTTTGGTTAACTAAGCAGCAAGATTCAAGTTTTAAGGTATGCAAAAAAGTCATACTTCTGCTATTTGTCACAATCAGGTTGAGAGGCTAAATAATAATTTTAAAAATCAGCAGCTGATAGAAAACATATTTGAACAAACATACAGAACTAAGGTCAAATATCTTAGCACAGCAAGAGATGTTGACTAGACACTACCTGAAATATGTCTGTTTTGTTCTTTAATAAAGTGATCTCCATCTGCTCATGCCCTTGGAAATCTTTCAGCAGTTCAACCTGCTGTGTTCAAACCCTTCCTAACTCTCTATTTTCCTGTTCATAATTAGGTAATTATATTCTAATCAATACTGTAGATCCTGATTTTACAATGTAAATAAGATAAATGAGATAATGGCTGGGGGTCAATCTCATTCTATTTACAAAGCCTAGCACGTACGTCCAATTTCATTACATTGAGCCTACCTGCACAGAAGGGAGTCTTATCAGCTGGCCTGCAGAAGCCTTAGAATATCAACACTGGGGGAATAGAGAGAGAAGGACCAGGGCTAGTTTAAATGAAGAGTGGAAGAAAAATGTGGCTATAGTTGGCCTATTCGTATGCCACTGTAGTAATTTGCAAAATCAAAACTCCAAATAACTAGAAATTTATTCTGCATTCATAAGACAGATGCAGCACTCTTTGGCTGTAAAAATTATCACCTTAAATTTTTTATAACTACACCCATCCTTAAAGACAACTTCATAATCACTGCTTTAGAAATTGCAAAAACCCTCTCTCCTTTAAATATGTGGCTCCAAATACTCCTCACAATGGTATTCACAAAAGGCATGATTTATATAACACACACTTAAATTCTGAGTATATGCTGGAGTGATACCTATTATAACAACTTCATATGTTACCTGGCAACTGAATTAACCCATCAGGAATCTATATACCACAGAAGGAAAGTGAGGAAATATTGTGTGCCATCAAGCCAATCCCAACATACGGAACCAACCCCTTCCCAGTGGTTTCTACCCTGTTTCCCTGAAAATAAGACCTAACCTGAGAATAAGCCCTAGTATGATTTTTTCAGGATGCTCGTAATATAAGCCCTGCTCCAAAAATAAGCCCTAGTTAAGTGAAACTCCGCCCTCCACCATTGTGCAGCAACCAGAAGATGACATGACTGTATTTAAATAAATGTAGATTGTTGTACATGGAAAAAATATAATATCTCCTGAAAATAAGCCCTATTGCATTTTGGAGCAAAAGATTAATATAAGACCCTGTCTTATTTTCATAGAACCGTGGTGGGTATAAAGTACTCAGAAACAGTGTACCACTCTTTCCTTCTGGAGGCACTCCGAGACTGAGCAGCTTGCCCAAGATTGTGCAGTTGGCAGGCACTTCGTCTCATCATCTGCATTGGGTAGTCTTGCCTGGTCCCTCTCTCTGAAAGGAGTTGAACTCCTAGCACTTGCCTGCACAGCTGTATATTCCTACCAACTGAGCTATACCAGTTCTGGTATAGCAAAGCTTCTCTTCAAATGAAGCAACATTTTAGCAGCAGTTCCTAAGAGAACTGCTCTTTCCCTCCTATCTTTGAGGCCTACAGCTCATACGCAGATAATTGGCACAGCTATGATGTCAGTTATATATATACAGTGGTGCCTCGCTTAACGATTTTAATTGGTTCCAAAAAATTCATCGCTATGGGAAAACATCGCTAAGCGAAACGCGTTTTCCCATAGAGATGCATTAAAAACTGGATAATCCGTTCCAATGGGAATGGATTGCCGTCCTTAAGCGAAAATTGCCATAGGAAACATCGCTAAGTGAAACGTGGTTCCCCCATTTCAATGGGGAGAAAAAAAATCACCAAAAATTCAAAAAGAGTCAGAATGAAGCCAAATTTGGTTAACAAAGGGTTTATTAAGTGCACTAACGATTTCAAACACTCTAAACCCTTTTTAAACAATTTAACACCTTTTAAAAATAGCAAAAATGGAGCTGTCAAAACCATCGTTAAGCAAAACAGGGGGACCTAAACTGTCATCGCTAAGCGAAGCAAGGTCCCGAACATCGCTATGCGAAATTCCCCCATTGGTAACATCACTAACCGGAGCACAAGATCGCCCCAAAAACATCATCGCTAAGCGAATACATCATTAAACGAGGCAATAGCTAAGTGAGGCACCACTGTATCTAATCTTAGTCCTTGCATTAGATGTATTATACTGTACTACTTTTTATTATAACACTTATTACACAGTCCTTGAAGACTTGTTTTCATGTGAACTGATTTAATATTGTTGCCTAAGTGACTAAAGTTTAACACGGCAACAATACAAAGGTTTGTTATTTATTTAATTTTTTAGTGGTTTAAGAAAAGGTATCACCTATTCACATTTGTGTAATATTTGGGACGACACCGGCCCTTTCCTTGTTTTTTCATGGCAACAAAATTGAACTTAAAAAACCTTTTGATCCAAAACACAAATATACCCACTTGAAAATGGAACTGTACTTAAATATTGCAGCAGACATCTTTATTAATATTTTGTTTAAGCAATAAGCAAGATGTGGAACAATGTTAAGGTCACACATAACCTGAGGAGACACAGTTCAGTGGATTATTAGAGCGCATCTTTACCATTTATCTTTTATGATTTAGCTGTGGTCAAATAATTATCTTTGAACTGAATGGGTAACATCTTCATTGGAACATAAAAATAAGCAAAGAAACATAAAACTTAATGAAGAATGTGTTAAATTTGAAAGCAAAAGGAACAGTCTTCTGTTCACCAGAATACAAGGTACATGGGTCTCTGCATTTATTACGTAGTCTCCTCCAATCTTGATTTCTTAAATTAAATTTGTAAATAGCACACGAGAGTGGAGGAGTCACACACCCAAACCCACACATGAAAATGTGAAGAAATACCTCTTATAGAAGCCATGTTTAATTTGTTCTAGTTTCATAGACTCTTCAAGTAACCTGCAAAATTACCACATTTTTCTGTGTATAAGACTATACTTTTATCTAAAATCATTAGACTAAAAATTGAGGGTCGTCCTATTTATAAACGTTAGTAAGCCGAGGAGAAAAAAATCCAAGTGGAGGGGAAAGCAGGGATCACAGTGATCCTGCAGGGCTTTTATCCCTGCTTTCCCCTCCACTTGCTAAGCCTCAGCAAAAGGAAAGCAGGGATCAAAGTGCTGCAGGATCGCTTTGATCCCTACTCCCCTCTCTGCTTGCTAAGTCCCATGGGGCTTAGCAAAAGGAGGGGGGATCAAAGCAATCCCGTGGCTGTATAAGAGATTAAAATGGGATTAAAATGATTGTGCAGTCGTGGAATTGCTTTGATCCCTTTCCCCCTCCTTTTGCTAAGCCACGTGTGGCTTAGAACAAAGGCAAAAAACAGGGATCAAAGCCATCCTGCAGCACTTTGATCCTTTTTACCCTACATTTGCTAAGCCCAACCTAGATTTCTTAATTTTGGGTTAGAAAAGTGGGGGTGTCTTATACATGGATATGTCTTATATACAGAAAAATATGGTAAGTGGTGGTGTTATGCATTTTGTCACTGAAGAGAACTTCCTAATGAACCAGTTCTAAACATAGGAAGTATAACATTTCTATCTATAGCTGAGACTCATTCATATTGTAATAGAGTAGTATTTGATTGTTCAGTTCCACTTTCATAAATAACACTACTACATTCACTGAGAATTTTAAATATTTGTTATAACTACTCTGATATTTTGAACTCATGAGGCCATTTTGCAAAGTGGCTCTATTGTCTGTGTTCTAAATGCAGTCATGCATTTCTTGAAAGTATATGTTATTTTCAATTTAACACTTTATGGTTCCTTAACTATCACATTAAATGTGCTCAATTCTATCTATTCTTTATCAAAGGATATACAGTACTGGAACTAGCACTTGTGATAATTCAGTCTAATTCCCCCCTACATCTACTCGCTACCAATGTTAGGTCATAAGCTGGACAGAAAATATTATGACATAAATTTAACTACACATATTAGGGAGTAACATGTATGGAGCTACACAGGCATTGCACTGTTGCAACACAATTCTTTTCATATATTTAGTTTGAGAAGAGTTTCCAGTTGATTAATTTATATGGAAAAGTATCAATAATATTTCTCAGAAAGAAAAAAATATTAAAGCCATTTCAATTACAGAAACAACCTACTGTTATATAAGCTAATGTTAAATCTGAAGAATGCAAAATTAAAAATAAGCAAGAACACATAAAATGAACAGTATATGAACTATAGAACATAAATGCAATCCCCATGCCACTCTAATTACAGTTTTCACTTCTACGCAAATTAAGAGTTCTTCATGCTAACCAAATAATGAAACCTACCCCATCTACTTCACCCCTTACAGGCACACAGCTGTTCTTTCACCCAAAGTAGAATCTACATTAAAAAAAAGCCAACCTAGAACTATCAACTGCCTTCGTACAGAAACCACCCAGGGCAACAAAATAATCAAGGTTACCAAAAACCTTGCATCTTGCAAACAGTGCTCAACCAAGGCACAGACACACATAAGATATACACAAACATTAGTAAGTAGTGGTTACTAAATAGTTAATAACATCTCCCTCCTAATAAAAAGGACCATGTTACTTAAATTCTACTCAACTACTGCCTAATATAAATGTATTAATGTATTTTACTTTTTATGTTTTGTTTTTAAAACCCTTTAAAACAAAGAAGTGAACATGTGAAGAGTACACTACAATTACACACATAATGAAATTAATGTCCATACTTAGCATAATTCATGCCAACTTTTACAACAAATCCTACCTAAATGATTGATGCATTTAGCATCCTTTCAGTTGATCTTAATGTGCATTCTGAACCCATGTTAATAATATTAGTCTCAACAAAATGCTTATTTCAAACAGTATAACTGAGATTAAATTTTTATTGAACATCTCCAGAGACAATACAGCCTGTAGCCATCCATAGCCATAAGAATACACTAATTCATTATATCCTGTTATTTTATACATCTTATTATTAGTCTGTTTTCCGTTTTTATACTTCAATTATAAAATCTGTTTTAACAGGAAATACTGTATGCATCTTTTTCAGTGCACTAAGATCCTACCATATGCCAAGAATTTCCAGTATTATGGCTGTGATCCAACAAAGTGACAAGTGCATTTGAGTAAATTCACCCAGTGGCAGGCCTCTTTGACTTTTTTTTGGTTAAAGAGCCAAGTCATATCTCAGTTTAAAAACTACAGGTTACTTTTTCATCAAGATGGGTAGATGAGTACCCCAAAGAAATCTCATAGCTTTCCCCACATGAGTCAATACCTTTGTTGGATCGCAACATACATACTTAAACACTACAGGTACATATGCACAAACAGCTTCTTTCAAACAAGGACAAAATGCAAAGTATTATATGTATAATTTATGTCATATTTTGAAAAAGTCATACAAATCCTATGCTGAGAAACAAACATAATTAGCACCTTTTTCTCTGCTATACTAAACAAATACTTGTGTTGTTTTTTTAACTTCTCTCAAAATGATATAGGGATTATTACTGCATTTTGAAGAACATATCACCACTGCAGAACACACAGACTCACTCAGTAAATTTGAAATGAAATAAGAACAAAATCAATTCTATTTCATTATGAGAACGGGTGAAATAATTTACAGATATCTGATTGCCACTACACTGAACATTTTTACAGAAAGCAAGCCTTTAACATATAGCTCCTCAACACATTAGTTTATATAAAATTTTGGTTACTAAGAAGCACAGAAAACAGAGCAACCAACAAATGACAAAGCATTGCTTTTCCCATTCAATAATATCACATTAAGTATTTAAATCCCATAGGTTCCTGTCACTCTTCAGTGAGTCCAAGTACTGTACATCATTTGCCAAGGAATCGCAATGGGAGATGATATTACTTCATAGAACAATTCAGACAAGACATTCATCTGGTATTTTCAGCAATGCACAGAGTAAATGTGCCTGATTAGTGCAATGGAAAAAATCAAGTAAATTAACTGCCTTGCCAGTTCAAGGAACATACCCATTGGTTACATTCTATAAAACCTGGCAAGCAAACCCAACACTAAGAATATGGCAAGGGTAATACAGTATTTTCCTTTAGTTTGGGTCCTACTGAAAGTCTTATCCACAGCTTAAAATCACATTTATAAAAGTAGTTTCCAGGACTGCCTCCGAGGACGAGTTGTGGCAGAGTAGTGTCTCATGAAGAGTATCTATACAGTAAAGTGATAAGAGAAAAAAGATTAACATTTACCATTCTTAACAGTTCTACTGACTTATGAAACATTTCAACATCATAGTAGATTCAGACTGAAAAGAGGCAATGTAGGATTAGTGTTACATTTCTAAATGCATATGGAGGTAAACTAGCTGTTAAGAATCATCCATTTTCCCCTCATTGACTATGCACATTTTAAAAAGAGAGGTGCTGTCATAAATGTGTGAGAAATGGAAGGTGGAGACTCTTTGGCTATATATAAAAAATCAATGAAAACAAACATAACTATATAAAGAGAAGAAGCTTCTCTTAGAACTCTTTACTATACAGCATGATGACACACAAGATCAGCTCCACTTCATATGACCAGAAAGGGAGGGCAGGAAATGACTGACAAATACAAAGCGGCACTTTTCTGCAGCAACTATTTTAAAGCACTCAATAGGCCATCTACAAGTTCTGACATGTATATAAACACACACACATTCACACAAAAAGTGTGTATGTGTGCTACATTACTAGAAAACAATTTTGCTGACTTGGGGGAGCTTTGAGTTTTATACGGTAGTACTACCATGCATCAATCATTCTATTTTCAGTTAACTGCATTAAGTTTCATATTTAAGTCTAACTAAACACAGTAGGAAAACTTGGAAAACGGTTTGCGAGGCACAGACCCAAACATCGTCCAGCGAAAATCACCGATTGGAAACAGTTTTGCGAATTGCTATAGCAATCGCAAAACCTCATCATGATGTGGATTCGTTGTTTTGCGAGGTCATCACCTAGCGGGGCACCACTGTAACCTAGATTAAATGTTCAATTTTATAAGGCAAATACAAATGTCTGCAATAAGTACCCTGTTTCCCTGAAAATAAGACCTAACCTGAAAATAAGCGCTAGTATGATTTCTCCGGATGCTCATAATATAAGCCCTACTCCAAAAATAAGCCCCAGTTAAGTGAAACCCCGCCCTCCACCATTGTGCAGCATTGTGCAGCAACCAGAAGAAGATAACATGACTGTAAAATAAAACATCCCCTGAAGATAAGCCCTAATGATTTTTTTGGAGCAAAAATTAATATAAGACCCTGTCTTATTTTTGGGGAAACAGGATAGATGTGTGTACTAAAGAAGTTTGATTGTTAACCATTTCTCTATACAGTGGTACCTCGACTTGAGATCGTCCCTACATAAGAACGATTCGAGTTAAGAACGGTTCTGTTCACAAAAAGTTGCTTCAACTTGAGAACGGAGCCTTGACTTAAGAACCAAAAAAAGAAAAAAGAAACCTTTCCTGCCCATTTTTGACCTAAATTTACCTTAGGTCAAAAGAAAAAAAAATCACCCCCTAGTGATTAACCAGCTTTGCATTAGTTCCTATGGGAACTAATGCTTCAACTTAAGAACAGCACCTTGACTTAAGAACAAAAGACAGCAGATACGGATTAAATGGTTTTCAGTGCATTCCTATGGGAAATGGTGCTTCGACTTAAGAACGCAGTCCCAACATGGATTAAGTTCTTAAATTGAGGTACCACTGTATTTTATACTTGATTTAGAACTGAAACTGGGAAACAGTATAATGGAACTTAGAGTCAGGCTGAATCTGGAGGTTTTAGATTTATTAATCATATTTACAAATTTACAGTTTAATTTGATCACATATTTTTTATTGGTAAGTCTTGGCTATTTTTCTTGTTTACACTATTCTGGTGGGCTTGGGTTATAAAGAACAAATATTAACTGATCAAAAGAAAAGCCTAATAAACAATTATTTGGGCATGATATTTCACACCCGAAAAGGATATGTTAAAATATTTGAAAAAGAAAGCAAAATCAGTGAGAACAAGAGTATGTACATTTATGTAGTAAACATTCAACCAACTGGCAAATAAATGCTAAGATCTATTTTCCATATTACACAGCACAACCTTGTATTTTTGTTATTTCAGCTACTATACTATATGTTGATGAAATGTGAGCATACCCTGTATATGTGTTCTTTTTCATTTCACTTCTAAATATTAATTAAGCCCCTGATATATTAAAATATCATAACCGTAGCATAAACATAAAATTAGTATACAGAAAGTTGATAGGAATCTGCTTTTTGCACACCTTTTTGATGCCGTTTAGACATGAACATTGTGTCTATATATATTATAGTCTCTAGTTCTGTTCACTTCAGTTAAAACATATTGAAAACGTATTTGTGGGGTTTCAACTTTTTATTTTTTATTTTTCAGGCAGCGGATAACTGGAACTGTGGGTACTGATCTTATGGATATGGAAGTCCTACTGTATAAATTTATGGACCAGAATCCAATTGAAAAATTAAATTTATGGCATAAATTTCAGCAGTTAATCATTGTTACTCATGTAGTTTGTATTTCTTGCCATGCAGCTGGTGAGCAACACGAAATACAAGCCAATTTCTTAACTAGTGCCAGTTAAGAAGTTGCTCCTATATTAACAATTCCTTCTGATTTAACTCAAGATGGTTCTAGAACGATTAAGTGTATACAATTTTGTATGGCACAGAACTAATCTCCTTCTCTGAAATTGAATCATGGCAGATGCAGGACATGTAAAATAATGTAAGAGTGGATCATACAAAAAACCTTCTGTATTCTGTGCTATCTAAAGAAGTGCAAGAGTTAAACAATTGAATTTACCTGCCTAGGATAAAGTGACTGATTCCCAGTAAGGTGTAGTGGATAGAGAGATGGATAAGGATTCTGGAGAACAGGATTCCAATTATCACTCATCCGTGGAAAGGGATAATTAAAAAGGGACAATGGTCGCTTAACCTGGATTTCTTTTTAGATATTGAGGTTTCATTAAAATCATTTAAAAAATTCACACCCTTTCAACAGTAACAAGCTGTTCACTGGTATTAGCTGTGCTAAGAGATTTAAGTTTGGTCATGCTTCAGTTGATTGTAAGGGAATTCTCTCCAGAAGGAGGGAAAAATACATTCCTTTCATTGTGAATAAGCAGTTATCACTGTGAATAAACAATAATCTTGCAGATAGCGGTTTCTGTACCCAGTGTGGTATAGTGGATAGAGTGATGGACTAGGATTCAGGAGACTTAAGTTTGAGTCCCCACTCAGCCATGGAAAGTGAACAGGAGAGTGGAACTGGTAAAACCACTCCTTAAATATCTCACTTGCCTTGAAAGCCCTATTGGGGTCGCTATAAATTGGTTCTGACTTGATAGCACAGACCACACACAGGATGAAGTAAAAGTACAAACTTGGGAGAGTTTTAAAAGAATCTTAGGAAATTAATGAAAATATTGTTACCCACAACTTTTTGTCATGATGGCTATACACCACTGATAGTATTACAGCATAAAAGATATGACACTCAGCTGTTGGGAAACTCAAGCTGGGAGAAGTAATTGGGTGCTGCTTACAGTCATTCTATAGGCATCTGGTTCTGTAGGCATCCTTCAGTCTCGAAAGACTATGGTGGCGTGCTCTGTATGGAGGACTTGGAATAGCGTCTGGTGTGGCTGAGGAGGCCAATTCGAGAGTTACAATCTCTTCCACACTGAAGACAAATCCAATCTGTCCCCTGTCCAGCTCCCTGGTTTTGCCTCCTTTGTGACTTCCTCTTTGCCTCGGCCTACTGGACAAGGGTCTCTTCAAATTGGGAGAGGCCGTGATGTACCGCCTACCTCCAGGCTGAACAATCAGATGTCAGAGTTTTCCATCTGTTGAGGTCTATTCCTAAGGCCTTCAGATCCCGCTTGCAGATATCCTTGTATCGCAGCTGTGGTCTCCCTCTGGGGCGCTTTCCCTGCACTAATTCTCCATATAGGAGATCCTTTGGAATCCGACCATCAGCCATTCTCACAACGTGCCCAAGCCAGCGTAGACGTCGCTGTTTCAGTAATGTATGCATGCTGAAAATTCCAGCTCATTCTAGGACTACTGTATTTGGAACTCTGTCCTGTCAGGTGATACAAAAAATCCGTCGGAGGCAACGCATATGGAAGGTGTTCAGCTTCCTCTCCTGCCGGGCACAAAGTGTCCAGGACTCACTGCAGTACAGGAGTGTGCTCAGGACACAGGCTCTATAGACATGGATCTTGGTATGTGTTGTCAGTTTCTTATTGAGCCATACTCTCTTTGTGAGTCTAGAGAACATGGTAGCTGCTTTCCCAATGTGTTTATCCAGCTCGACATCTAGAGAGAGGGTGTCAGAGATGGTTGAGCCAAGGTACACAAAGTCATGAACAACCTCCAATTCTTGTGTGGAGATGGTAATAGAGGGAGGTGAGTCCACACCCTGGCCCATGACTTGTGTTTTCTTCAGGCTGATTGTTAGTCCAAAGTCTTGGCAGGCCTTGCCGAAACGATTCATGAGGCATCTGGTTCACCACTACTGAAATACAGAAGCCTTTGGTATGATCTGCTAGTTGTCATCGTACATTCTTATGGTAAGATTATCAGGATGACAGTTATTTTATATAATATGGTATTTTCAAGACATTTTTTCTTACACTATAAATACAGTGGTGCCTCGCTTAACGATTGCCTCGTTTAGCGATGAATTCGCATAACGATGTGTTTTTTTAGAAAATAATATGCACCGCATAACGATGTTTCCTATGGGCGATTTTCGCTTAGCGAAGTTTGGGACCATGCTTCGCATAACGAATGCGAATTTAGGTCCCCTGCTTAACGATGTTTTTTTTTTCAATTAAAAAAGTGTATTAGAAGGGTCAAAAATGGTTCTAAATGCTTGGATTCGTTAGAGGACCCCCTAAGTCATGTGCAAACCTGATTTGGCTTTGATCTGACTTTTCGTTAATTTATGGTTAATTTTTTTTTTCGGCCCATAGGAATCAATGGACCTGTCAAAATCTGACAGTTCCATGCTTTCCTATGGGGGAGAAAACAATTCGCCATAAATTAACGAAAGTTCAGATCAAAGCCAAATCAGGTTTGCACATGACTTAGGGGGTCCTCTAACGAACCCAAGCATTTAGAACAGTTGCTGAGTCTTCGCTAATTTTTTGTGAATTTTTTCTTCCCCCATAGGAAATAATGGAGCTGTCAGATTTTGACAGCTGTCAAAAGTTGGGGGGAAAAATTCACCATTAACGAAAAGTCAGATCAAAGCCAAATTACATTTGCACCCGTTTTAGAAGGTGCAGAAGCTATTCCAAGCATTTAAAACCATTTTTGCCCCTTGTATGACACATTTAAAATTGCAAAAATTGACTTCGCAAAGCCATTGAAATGTATTGAGTCAGCTACAATACATTCTAATGGAGGAAACATTGTTTCGCTTAGCGATGTTTCCTATGGGTTTTTTCGCTTAACCATGGCAATCCGTTCCAATTGGAACGGATTAACCGGTTTCCAATGCATTCCTATGGAAAATGGTGTTTCGCATAGCGATGATTTCACATAGCGATGTTTTTTTGGAACGAATTAACATCGCTATGCGAGGCACCACTGTACAATATACTATATAAACAGTGTTTATGTTCACTTTGTCCCTATGTATAAGTATGGTCTAGAACAGTGTTCCCAGCCTTGGGTGCCCAGATGTTCTTGGACTACAACTCCCAGAAATTCTGGCCAGTACAGCTATTGATGAAGACTTCTGGGAGTTTTAGTCCAAGAACATTTGGGGACTCAAGACTGGGAACCCAGCCAGGATCCAACTGCAGTGTACACAGAAAGAGGTTATCATACCTTATTTTTCAATTATTCCATGAGCAACTGAGCACTAGCATTTGTTAATGCTAGCCTTAGAAGAATAAGATATAGAAGTTCACATCCTATATTGAGCCCTTCTGACATAGTTGCTTGCAGTGTAATACTTATATGACTATGGATAAATGCAGATATACTGTATGTGGTACAGAATTTTTCCACAGACATTTTTCATGGAAAATGTTCTATCCTACATCTCTGATCCAGCCAAGACTGAAAATAAAGAGTAATTTAATTCATCCCCTGTTCAAGAGGTACAACCTCCCACATACAATGATATACAAAGAGACGTAATCTCTTATGGGACCCAGATTATTATGTGCCACAAGGCGAACAACAATCAGGTGATACTGACACAAACTTACATAAATGTAAACTAAGGTTCTGTCTTAAACCAGGGATTAAAAACATGGTTTAAATTTACAAACCAGCCTTTCAAGGGAATCTCATTTGCATACTGTAAAATGATGGTTAATATATTACAAGTGAGGGGATGACAAAACAATAAATGACATAGAGTAACAAATAACTAAAACAACTAAAGTAGACCGACTGAATCCACCGAATGTACGTAGATACTGATTTCCAAAGTTCCCACTGATTCAGTGGTCTAATTTAATTGCAACGTTCAACTTCTTAATTAAGAAATTGCTCCAACAAGGTCTGCAATGAGTCTATGACATTTCATGAATCAGAATATTAATGGATATATGCAGCTAATGCCACCATCACCACAACCACCAAGTACTCAGTGTAATTAAGAGAAATCAAAACTGCACAAATCTACACTTTATTGTTGTTTAGTC
The DNA here is from genome assembly GCF_051106095.1 of Pogona vitticeps. NCBI lineage: Eukaryota > Metazoa > Chordata > Lepidosauria > Squamata > Agamidae > Pogona > Pogona vitticeps. Next base: position 28,657,588 of record NC_135788.1, on the reverse strand, counting down.
GTTAAGTCATGTCCAACTCTTCGTGACCCCATGGACCAGAGCACACCAGGCTGCCTCCCGGAGTTAGGTCAAATTCATGTTGGTCACTTCGGTGACACTGTCCAACCATCTCGTCCTCTGTCATCCCCTTCTCCTCTTGCTTTCACACTTTCCCAACATCAGGGTTTTTTTTCCAGGGAGTCTTCTCTTCTCATGAGATGGCCAAAGTATTGGAGCCTCAGCTTCAGGATCTGTCCTTCCAATGAGCACTCAGGATTGATTTCCTTCAAAATTGATAGGTTTGTTCTCTCTGCAGTCTAGGGGACTCTCAGGAGTCTCCAACAGTACCAAAATTCAAAAACATCAATTCCTCGGTGGTCAGTCTTCTTTATGGTCCAGCTCTCACTTCCATCCATTGCTACTGGAAATAGCTTTGACTATGCAGACCTTTGTCGGCAAGGTGATGTCTCTGCTTTTTAAGATGGTTTCTAGGTTTGTCATCACTTTCCGCCCAAGAAGCAGGCATCTTTTAATTTCATGGCTGCTGTCACCATCTGCAGTGATTATGGAGCCCAAGAAAGTAAATTCTGTCACTGCCTCCATATGTTCCCTTTCTGTTTGCCAGGTGATGGGACCAGTGGCCATGATCTTAGTTTTTTTGATGTTGAACTTCAGACCATTTTTTTTTTTTTGCTCTCCACTTTCACCCTCATTGAGAGGTTCTAGATACTTTATTTCTGTTGAATTCCTAGAATCGTATTAGTTTTGCTGCCACATCACACTGTGTTTAGCTTATAGTGTACCAAGGAGCCTTAAAATCTTATTTTCCCATATATTCCTGCTACAGATAACACCCATCCTATACTGATGCATCTGATATTATAAATGTAGAAGGATACATTTTTCTTAGTTGAAATTCATGTTCATTTTTTGGACCTTGTCAAAAGCCTTGCTGAAATCAATGTGCACTGCATTCGCAGCATTGCCCTGGTCTATCAATCTTGTACTTATCTGAAAGAGGTAAGAACATTTGTCATGACATGTTTTTGAAAAAACCCACACTATTCTTACTAACAGCTATGATCTTTTCTAAGTACCCACAGACCAACTGTTTATCTGTTCTAGAACCTTTCCCAGTACTGATGTTAAGCTGCTCATTTAGTAGCTGTCTAGTTCCTTTTTTAAAAACACATGGTGAAAATATTTGTCAGTCTCCAGTTTTCACAGACCTCACTTACTCTCAACAAATTCTCAAAGATTATAGAGAGAGGTTCTGAGATGACATCTCCAAGTTATTTTCGTATCCTGGGATGCAGTTCACCTGGTTGTGGAAATCTGAATTTGTTTAACATAGCTAGGTGCTCTGTCTCCTTACTTTACTTGGGACTGTATCTCTCTCACTGCTTCAGTGGTTCTTTTTCCGTCAGGTTGAGCACTATTTTCCTTTTGGCAAAAGACTTAGGCAAAGTAGGTATGGAGTGCTTCTAGCTTCTATCATCCATTAACATCCCTTTATCTTTCAGACACAGAGGACCTATCACTTTCTTGTTCTTCCTGTTGCTCTGAGCACATCTTGGAGCAATGTCCATGGGAGTGGGATTTAACTTTAATATACAATAATTTATATAGTTCAAATTATATAAAATATATAATTTAAAATACATTTCAAAAGTTTAGACATACACAGATACAAATGTATAAAAGCAAGAGATTATAAAGAGCCCTTTAAAGTGAAACTTCCTATATGTCTGTAATAAATGTAACACAATGAACTATAATGCCACTCATCTTTCTCTTTAGCCCTTCACTTGTCTCTAAACATGTATTTTGTTTGCATTTAGAGATGCTTTACACAGCTTCAGTCAGATACATCCATTGATATGAATATTTCATCCTTAATTAACAAGTCAGTTTTTCTTTGCTATGCTGTTTTACAGTTGAATTTTTATTGTTTAATGTTCCGAGCTAGCTTGCCTATGGCACTAAGGAACAGGAGTTGTTTCCTTCCTTCATTTCAAACACCGCCTGGACTTAATCCCTCTTTTGTTACTAGCACAACATTTTGTATGTTTAAGTTCTAATATTTGAGGTTCACTAGCTAATCCAACGGTAGTTTCTCCCAGGAGGATGACCCTGCTCTGACATCTTCTTCAATAAGATGTAGCTGTGGGGATGGTGGAAATTCATCCTGACAAGTGTCAGGCTCCCTTTCTTTTGCTCTATAGCTTTGTCATGGAAATGTCTTTTTCTCATTTCTTCAAATTGTTGACATCTATTTCTGACAGCTCCCACATGGGTTCTGTGACTTCTGGTGGTCTGTGGTTTTTCATCTGAATTGTTATCTGTCACATATGGAGACCAGCAGCCATGCAACTAACTTCTTTACAGCATTTTTATTAGAATATAACTCTTCCATTTTGGCTTGCCTGTCTTGCTGCTTCCATATTACTGCCATTCCTTCTGGTTTTCCTTCTCTTGGCTACACTATACGGCAAGCTCACATGTATTTGTTTCTCCCTCCCCCCAACAATTTCAGTTAGAAAATGTTGAATTGTGCCTAGTTTTTCCTTGTTTATCCTATTTTCACAACTGAAAGGTGGTAGAACTCCCCAATCATTGTCAAGAGCTTAGAATCAGTAGGAAAGAAGCTAGGTCCAATTGAGAAACAGTGAAATGGGTAGCAATCAGAGGAAACCTGCGTAATAATAAATATATTTGACTTTAAATTACTACATGATTCTGTTATTCTTCCGTATTGCAAATATTTAAACATTCAATTTTTTGAAAGCAAAACAGAACAACCTATCATCAAACAAATAAGTTCCAATGCACGGAAGTCTAGCCACCTTTATCTGACATCTGTAACACAAACAACCATAGCTAAACAGGAGAGATTATGTTACCATGAAAAATTTAAAAGTGCCCTTCTCTGACAATTATGAAAAGAAAACAGAGAGTGCACCATGTCATCTTCTTGCCATACTGGGATAATGCATCTTTCTAAACTTGGAGAACATGCCAGGAGTATTTGAATAAAATATGCTGACAAGTCACAAAATAGTTTTCATGATAAAGAAACCACACAAACCCTATTCAGGCATTTTTTAAAAAAGGGTTAATTGGGAAGGGGGAGCATATTTTTATTTCGCTGGCTATTTGTCTATTTCCAGGCTCACGTCAAAGAGCTGATTATCTCCTTTATCCCTCTCATCCACTCTCAGATCAGTTGGAAACAGTTTTACACAACACCACAACATCTGATGTGTAAAGTACTTGAGATGGTCGATGGCCTGGAACTCCATGTCCTACAATATTCATCTCACTCCCGCTGTGCAAGTATCCTGATTACACAGAAAAAATTGTGTATATTCCAGTGAGCTTTGGACCTCAATAGTTCATTGTTTTTTGAAACATTTATCTGTTCCTGTAACTCATGTTTTGTTCTTTTAATGATGCATTGTTTTTAAATTGCTGCTATTAGCTGCTCTGAGTCCTCCCAGGGATATAGAAAGGCAAATCATATAATAAATTTTAAAACCATATTTTCCTGCTTTGAGCCTCCAAAGAAGTCTTGCCTTGTCAAAGGGGACTGGCAGATTTATAGGGGGCCAAACTGGACTTTTGTCTGCAGGGAGAGGTAAGCATGTAAGCTGATATGTCTGACACAGATGTCTCCTGGAATTTGCAAACTAAATTTTGCTTTACTGGCAGTCTACTTTCATGGGCACCATATTTGTTTCAATTGGGGGGGTCTTTACCCCAAATTCTGTACGACATTTGCCTGATAAAGAGTCTGGGGAACTCAACAGCTTGCCTTAAGTGTCACTTTTTCATGACCCACTATCAACCACCCCAGAACTTTTCTCTTATGAACAGACTCCAAAGCTACTTTTTCTACCAGAAAAAACTGTAGCTTTTAAAACATCATTTACTAATCCACACTAGTCTGTTTTTTCTGTCTGAATTTGAAATAGCAGAAGTCATTCTATGGGATGGCCTACACCAGGAACTAGACAAAGGAAGACTGCTCTTGCTGGATCGCAGCATCTCTCAGGAACTTGAGATACCTTTGAACACAGTATCTTTTGGGACTGTTTGTGCTGGGGCAAAAAGCATCACTTCATGGTGATTCTGGTCATTCCTGAATAATAGATTTCAAGAAGCGTTATTGAGAATCTACTCACTGACTTTATAACTTCTAGCCTCCTGCAAATTTCAACTGTGCATCTTCTGCCTTTTAATATCGTCATGAAACCATGCAGGTATGGCACATGAGTTATCTTGCGAATGAAGAAAAATATTGTTCTTGGTTCATCATACTATTTCATATGCCATTTCTACAAAAGATAAAACAATAATATAAAATTAAACTTCAGCTCTTCCATATAGAATAGGGCTTACACCTGAATACCTAGGCAAAGGATTGTGCTATTAGAAGAACTAGTAGCTTTTACTGTTTGGAAATAGATGCAAGATTCACTTTCTGAGCCCATCAATTTAACTGGTTCATTATTTTGGCCTACCCAAGAACAATCCAGTCCAGGACATTGCCGTCGGACGTGGCCAGGGCGGCCGCAGTCGAAACACACGGGTTTGCCGTCCTTGCCTTCCTTCAACCCGGTGCCTGGCTCGAACAACCTCTGGTCATAAGTGATGGGGCGGGTCGGTTTAGGACGCACCGGCTCGAAGTTTGGCGGTCTGCCCCTGCCGATCGCGGAGAAGGACATCGGACCACGCGGTGGGTTGCTGCCTCCGGTCGCCATCTTGTCTTGTGGGCGTGCCTTATCGGATGTTCCGCCCGTATATTCTTTGCCTCCCTCTTCCGCTGCGCAATAATTCTCTATGAGGTGAATCGCCTCTTCCAACTTTTTTGGCCTATTTCTTTGAACCCAACTTCTCATATTGTTAGATAACGTTGAAATTAAATTAAATTAAATGTTCCATCACCACTGTCTCAATAATTTCGTCTTTTGTTTTATCTTCGGGCTTTATCCATCTAATTACGTTGGCTTTCATGCGTTGGCTTACTGGGCGCGGATGCATCCCTGGCTTGAATTTTAACTCACGGAACTTTTTCCTATAAGCTTCTTCAGTTAAGTTTAAAGTCTGTAAAATGGCGCCTTTTACTATTTCATATTGTGTGGCTTCTTGGACCGATAATGTGTCTATAACTTCCTGCAACACTCCTGTTAAACAAGGAATTAATATTAACGTCCACTGTTCTTTAGGCCATCCGGCTGCTGTGGCTACCCTTTCAAAAGTATGTAAATATGCCTCAGGGTCGTCAGTATTACTCATCTTCTGCACACGAATTGGAGTTGGACTTGCCACCCAGGGGTTTCTTGCCTCTTTCCACTCGCTCTTAACCCTTTCTTCTCCAGAATTCAACTGCAATAACTGCCGCGTTAATAAAGTTTGTTGCTCCGCTAAATTCTCTATTAATTTTGCTTGACGCTGTACTGTCCGGCGTAGCTCGCTCATTTCTGTATTCTCCGCCATAGGGGCTGCCCCATGTTGGGCGCCACTGCAAGATTGTTGGTTCTTTCCCTCAGGCAGCCCCTCAGTTTCGGCGGGAAATAAGACAGGTTGAGTCTGTATAACATTAACATTGGAACTTTTATTTAACTCCACTTCCACCAGCACATCTTTAAACGGGTTCAACGGTTTCAAACTGGGCAACAAGCCATCTTCAACAACATTTAAGCTCTGGTCAAACTCCCAAGGAGTTACAGGCGGCGGATCCCATATGATCCCCGCGGCTCCTTCTGAGGAGGTGGGAGACTCCTCATTGCGCAAATGGTCCCACAACATTTGTGTCTGTACCACCCTCTTTCGTCGGGACCCTTGTGTTCTTCAGCTGTCAACCATGCGCGTTCGCATTGTAGCTCTAGCTCTCTGGGCGCCACGATTACATTCCACTCTTTTACCAATTTGCGCAGGAAAGTCTCGGTTACACTAGGCGGATCGGGCAGCAGGCCACCTTCTTTCAAGTGGGGAAAATCTCTCAATAACCCCTGGGTGCGGACCCTTTCAAAAGCCCTCCGTCTCTCCTCTCTCTTCTTCCTCTCATAACCTTCCACTACTGAACTGAACCACACCACCCCCTCCTCGTTCTTATACCCCCCTCCAACTGTCACTTCAGACTCCTCCCACTCTTCGTCTGCCAAACACACCTCTATCTTCACCCCCCCCTCTTTCTCTTCTGATTCCTTTCCCTTTTCTTCTTTACTTTCGCCACTATCTCGTTGACTCTTTTTTCCATCCTCTTTTTCCATTTTTACTTCTGCGGACGGCACACTCTTATTCTCCGCACCTTCACAATAGATTTGTGTTTTTAAAATACAGTAAAATAAGATGCAAGACAGCTGACATGTGATCATCTTGCAACACACGATTTCTGTAACACAATTCAAAGTGCCTGGTCACTCATTGCTTTTCACACCAACTTTTGTTTCTTTTTAATGAGAAAAGGGGAAAGTCAGCAAAACAAAATGTCACCATTAAATCATCTGGCAGCATTTTGTGTCAAAAATGTAATGGAAAAGGCACACATCATAGAAAAGGTTACTGTTCTTCCAGAACATCTTTTCATTTGGTTGAGGGCCCATCCCTCTCCACAGCAGTGCAGGCACTACTGCTGCTTGCTCTCCCCGGGCTTAATGTGGCAGATGAAGGATGATGGCATTTTCAGTAGACCACAGTGCAGTGATTTTAGTGGTTATCTGACTGAAACCGATGCTATGATTTAGAATAACTGCTCTGTTTATGTGCAGTGGTAAAAGTCACTTACTACACAATCTTGCAATGTCAACTCATTGCTCCCATTATATATTCTCTTAGCATGGTTTCATTTCAGATACAGAAGTCAGCAGGAATTAGAGAACCTGCTTATTCCTTTTGCAGCTTTAGAAGAAAAGTATGTAAGTTCATGACAGGAAACAAAAGAAAAATGCCTTAATAAAACTATAAAACACAGCAACATTATTCAAGATACAACATAATTGTCTGTTAAGCTAGATTTTCAAATTCTACTGTTGGTATTAAAAAGGCGTCTCCCAGATATCTTGAAATCACCATGTTAATATTCTAGCAAAATCTGCCTGTCATTATTTCTTGATTTCATTGATTTTAATCATAAATACACATATTTTGGCATAGTACCTGAATCTATGCCCTGTCATGAACATTCATGTAACATACACTTGTGCCTTAATATATTTATTAGTCCTTGAGGAGCCATATAATGCTAGGTTTCACTTGATGGCTTATTTTATGTTTATTACAACTCTTAATTTAAAACTTATTTATTTGACTCATGGAGCATTCCACTAAGACTGTAGTCTCAAGAGACATTATAAATATTCCAGTCTTTAACAACCAGTACTTGAAAATTCAAAAATCTCCTCACCAGACTACTAATTTTGCAGCAACAACTAGATTTATAGTAGTAAACTTGATTTGTTTGTTCTGTCTGTTGATATGACTCAAATCCTGCCTCCTGCCATCACAAGTGTAAGCAGTAACGTATGACAGAAAATTATAGCTCATAGGAACATAGATTACAGTGGTGCCTCGCGTAGCGACATTAATCCGTTCCAGGAAAAACATTGCTAAGCAATTTCAAAAAGCCCATAGAAACGCATTAAAACGCGTTTAATGCGTTCCTATGGGTTTAAAAACTTACCTTTCTGTGAAAATCCTCCATTCCGCCGCCATTTTTGCTGCCTCTTAAGTGAGGCAAAACAGCGGGTGGCCATTTTGTTTTTCTGGCAGCCATTTTGAAACTGCCGATCAGCTGTTTAAAAAGGGTCACTTTGCCATGATCGCTCCCCCGTGACCATCACAAAGCAAATTTTCTCCATAGAGACCATTGCTAAACAATTGGTTCTGCGATGGCCAAAACCCCATCGCTAAGCAATTTCGTCGCTCAACAGAGTGATCGCTAAGCAAGGCACCACTGTAATGGAAGGGGCCTATAAGGCCCTCAAGTCCAATCTCCTGCTCACTGGAGGAATCTAATTCAAAGTATCTCAGACAAATGGTTTTCGAATTTTCTTTTGAATGCTTCCAGGTCTGGAGCATCTACCACCTACTGAGGTAATTGATTCCATTGTCATGCTGCTCCAACAAGATGGTTTTCCTGATATTCAACTGTAATCTGACTTCCTGTAACCTGAGTCCATTATTGTATGTCTTGCCTCTCCTCTGTGTGATCATCTTTCAAGTATTTAAAAAGTGCTATCATATCTCCACTCAATCTTCTTTTCTCAAGGCTAAACATGCCATGTTCTTTCAGTTTTTCCCTCATGGGGCTTAGTTTAAAGTCCCCTGATAATCCTTGTAGCCCTGCTCTGAACTTGCTCGAGTTTGTTGGCATTCTTCTTAAAGTATAGTGTCCAGTACTGGACATATTACACAAGATGTGCCTAAACAATGCCGAATAAAGGGAAATTGGTACTTTATGGGATTTGGAGACTATGCAGCCTAAAATAACATTTGTCTATTTTGCAGCCACATTATACTGCTGGCTCACATTCAGCGTGTTGAAATGTTTATGCCATAGTATTCTATTAGCTCCCCTTCACGGATTGCTGCCTTGTGAGAACAAGCTGGTAATCACAAACACTCTTTTCCAACAACACAAGAGGCGACTCTACACATGGACATCACCAGATGGGAAATACCAAAATCAGATTGATTATGTTTTCTGCAGCCAAAGATAGAGAAGCTCTATAGTCAGCAAAAACGAGACCTGGAGCTGATTGTGACTCTGATCATCAGCTTCTTATAGCAAAACTCAAGCTTCAACTGAAGAAAGTAGGAAAAACAACTGGGGTAGTTATGTATAATCTAAAACAAATCCCTTATGAATACACAGTGGAAGTGAAGAACAGATTTAAGGAACTAGATTTGGTGGACAGAGTGCCTGAAGAACTATGGATGGAGGCTCGTAACATTGTACAGGAGGCAGCAACAAAAACCATCCCAAAGAAAAGGAAATGCAAGAAAGCAAAGCGGCTGTCCAACGAGGCCTTAGAAATAGCAGAGAAGAGAAGGGAAACAAAATGCAAAGGAGATAGGGAAAGTTACAGAAAATTGAATGCTGATTTCCAAAGAATAGCAAGGAGAGACAAAAGGGCCTTCTTAAATGAACAGTGCAAAGATACAGAGGAAAATAATAGAAAGGGAAAAACCAGAGATCTGTTCAAGAAAATTGGAGATATCAAAGGAACCTTTTGTGCAAAGATGGACATGATAAAGTACAAAAATGGAAGGGACATAACAGAAGCAGAAGACATCAAGAAGAGGTGGCAAGAATACACAGAGGAATTATACCAGAAAGATCTGAATGTCCCAGACAACCCAGATGGCGTGGTTGCTGACCTTGAGCCAGACATCCTGGAGAGTGAAGTCAAGTGGGCCTTAGAAAGCATGGCTAACAACAAGGGCAGTGAAGGTGACGGCATTCCAGTGGAAATATTTAAAATCTTAAAAGATGACTCTGTAAAGGTGCTACACTTAATATGCCAGCAAGTTTTGAAAAGTCAGCGGTGGCCAGAGGATTGGAAAAGATCAGTCTACATCCCAATCCCAAAGAAGGGCAGTGCCAAAGAATGCTCCAACTACTGTACAATTGCACTCATTTCACACGCTAGCAAGGTAATGAAATATTTCAAAATACTGAAATACTGGACAACACCAGCAATCATTATGTCAGACTGCACAGAGAAGCCACTGAAATCCACAAGCACCAGCAGAACTTCAACAAAAAAAGAGGAAAGTTTGAAACTCAACAAAACATGGCTCCCAGATCTGAAAATACAGTGTGCAAAAGGTCAACGAACTCTACCCAGCCACAAGGCCTGGAGATCACTACACACAAAAGACCAGCTAATGACATCCATCAATCACAGTGACAAATAATCTCTCCTCCTTATCACAACAATACACCCACAACAAGACACACTAATTACCCATCTCCTGAAAAGGACAAAAGCCTATCTCATAGCCATAAATATTCGACTCCCAAGCAAACTACACCAGAGCACAGAGTGCTGTCTTCTGAAGATGCTGGCCACAGAGACTGGTGAAATGTTAGGAAGAACAACCTTCAGAACATGGCCAAAGAGCCCGAAAAACCCTCAACAACTATTAGATCTTGGCCATGAAAGCCTTCACGAATACAATGTCTTGGCACGCCTGAATTTTACATATACATGCTTGCAAAGTTATTTAAAATGGGTAATCTTGCTTCCCAAAAAAGTTTGCTATCTTAAGCATTTAGAATAACTAATGTTTTGAAAACACACTGCCTGTTTATTCTCTTTATCTATTCTTTATTAATTTTTTTAAATCATAAATTTCCTGTTAGCATGCTACAGTGAAATTCTGGGACCTTCTCAGGTTAAATATAAAGCTGTGAACACATTAAGAGGGTGAGCCACAGACGGGAGGGAACACTTACTTATCGTCAGTGAGTAACATATTCATGCATGCAGAGAAAGAAATCAAACAGCTTTGTCAATGGTTATCATGTCCTCCATATCTCATTGAACCTGACACTCTGATTTATTTCTCTACTAACAAACCAGAGATGGGACACACAATTTGTCCCAGACGCCTTGATTTCATCTTGGGTTTGTTGGGAGAGAAACATACCAAAGTGTAGATGCACCTAGGCTTAGAATATATTCTTTTAAAAGCCATGGAGTGAAGTCACTGCAATCAGAAGCAGGCAAGCAGTATGTACTGTCCACAGTAATCCAGTATTTCTTGACTTGCCATATAATAAGAACCAGGCCCATGCGTGCATATATTAAAGAATGACACCTTTTCATAAATACAGGAAACTCAGATAGCATAGACAGCTTAAATTCAGGTGGTCAGCAGACTACAAATAATATTAGAAGCCAGAACTGATTATTGTGATACTCAGCACTGACAGATCAATATTTCAAATTAAACTTTTAAAAAACAAACCACATGGTTAGGATTCAAAGAACCAGGCCATCAGTTTGTGCATCCAATAGTTTCTTTCATATAGCAACCCACTTATCTGTTGTCACATGCCAGATGATCACCACAATTAAGTTTTTTAAAAAGTTTGTGATGCAGCATTAGAGCAGGTCAAACTTAACAGAAGTAAAGCACAGTCAACAAGCACTAAAGTACTTGGGCCATCTGTTGTTAATTTCTAAAGATAATCCCAATACACACTCATAATAGTTAGTACTGATACAGAATGAAATCTCCATTAGAGCAGGGGTCTCAGACTTAATTTACCTGGGGGCCGCTGGAAGCAGAGTCTGGCTGAGGCTGGGCTGCATCAGATTTTCTGCCAAGTGGAGCAAGAGCCCGAGGAAGCCGCCCAGGAGCTTCCTTAGCCCGGCTGGGGCTCCGAGGAGGAGGAGGAGGGGCGCGTGAGCCCTCATCGCTGGCCACGACTCCCTCCGGCTCCTTCTTCAATACCACCACCACCACTACCACCAGGAGGACGAAGAAGCGGAGAAGGGAAGGAGTGGGCAACCACCTAGCCGGGGGGGAGGAGGGCACAATATAAAATTTAAAAAAAAATCCTCACAGAATTTGCCTTGCCAAAGGAGAAAAGCTCCCACTGATATCGCGCTGCAGCAGCTCGGGGAAAACGGCCGGCAGCGCACCTCGCTTGCTGGCTCTCCCCCAAGACAGCGCCTCTTGCACCCTCCATCCAGAACGGCAGCATGCCAGCCAGCAGACAGACAGGCTAGCTGTAGTTCCGGATGGAGGGTGCAAGAAGCGCTGTCTTTGGAGAGAGCCGGCGAGCGAGGTGAGGCTTTTTTGACTTTTGACAGCAGTGGAAGTGTGGGGACTTCAGGGGGCAGGCAAGGCGGGGGCCACAAACTATCATCCGGCGGGCTGCGAATGGCCCCCGGGGCGCATGTTTGAGACCCCTGCATTAGAGGTTACCTGTAGAGCAGGGGTCTCAAACTCAATTTACCTGGGGGCCACTGGAAGCAGAGTCTGGGTGAGACTGGGCCGCATCAGATTTTCCGCCAAGCGGTGCAAGAGCCCGAGGAAGCTGCCCAGGAGTTTCCTTAGTCCAGCTGGGGCTCCGAGGAAGAGGAGGACGAGGGGCGCGCGAGCCCTTGTCACCAGCCACAACCCCCTCTGGCTCCTTCTTCACTACCACCACCACCAGCAGCAGCAGGATGAAGAAACGGAGGGGGGGGGAGGACACAACATAAAATCCCAAAAAAATCCCTCACAGAATCGCCTGGCCAAAGGAGAAAAGACCCCATCGGTACCTGCAAAATTAAACAGAACAGGGCCCCCCCACAGGTGCGCACACGCACATGCACACGCACACGCGCGCACACACACACAGTCTGGCAACCTTCCTCTGAAGGTTCCCCTCAAAAAAAGGCGCACTCAGCAGCAGCAGCAGCTACCCCACCACGACCGGGGAGTAAACTTTGCGAGGCAAGCCCAGGCAGCCTCCAGAGCTGAGGCAACTGAAGCAGGAGGAGCAGGAGGAAGAGGAAGCACCATCGGGCGCTGAGGCGGCTACTGGCCGGGCTGGTGCTGGGGATGCCGAGAAAGAGAGCCAGAGAGCCGCTTCCCTGGAAGCGGCGGCGGCAGCTACTGTTGGCGGCTTGGAGGCGCTCTCTGCAGACGAGACAGGAGCGAGCTCTGCTCTCAGACATCACTCAGCGGTGGCTCGGGAGTTCGGGGAAAAGGGCCAGCAGTGCACCTCACTCGCTGGATCTCCCCTAAGAGAACGCCTCTTGCACCCTCCATCGGGAACTGCAGCCGGCAGACAGGTGGGCTGGCTGGCAGGCTGCAGTTCTGAATGGAGGGTGCAAGAGGTGCTGTCTTGGGAGAGAGTCGGTGAGCGAGTCGAGGCTTTTTTTGGACTCTTGACAGCAGAGGCCGCGTGGGCGCTTCGGGGGGGGGCAGGCAAAGTGGGGGCCACAAACTATCATCTGGTGGGCTACAAATGGCCCCCGTGCCGCATGTTTGAGACCCCTGCTGTAGAGAAAGGGGAACTTTATATGTTGTTAAAATAAACATTGACATTGGTACACATAAAAAGAATACATTTTTTCTTTACTAAATTTAAGCCATAGTATATATAGCACTTATGGATCCTGAAGGATTCCTGAATGCTCTAGGGAAGTTTCCAGCTGATATGATCGGTGCTCCTGTCGAAGCCCAGGTGGCTTTGTGGTACAAGTAGATGGCCTGGGTGGCTGACACGATCACACCTAGGCGTCCTCTCCCTGCCTGCAGAGCCTATATGGCTCCATGGTACACAGAGGAGATTCTGGCTATGACATGGTTGGGGAGATGGCTTAAGCACCGATGGAGGAACTAACGCTATGATTATTACCAAACACAGCTCAGAGCTTATTATTGGCCTTACTCTGTGGCAATACGCCTGGTGAAAGGCCAGCATTTCTCCAGTCATATTGCTTCCTTGGCGTGTTGTCCAGCAGAGCTATTCTGAGTGGTCCAGCCTAATAGTTCAGTGGAGGTCCTGGACTGATCAGTGGCTCACTGTAACAAGTTTGTTATACACTTTTGAGGGAAAAATTGCTTAGATTTGCACAGAGTTGGACTCCACTGTTGATGCAGAGCCTATGGTTGTGTCCAGTGCTCCGGACTTATGTCATATTTTATTGGATGAGTTTCAGTTGTTACAACCCGAGGATGTGGACAGGGTGCTTGGATCGGTTTGTGCCACCACTACGCAACTTGACCCTTGCCCATCATGGCTAATAAAGGAATCTGCCAGGGGAGTTCGCACTTGGATCCTGGAGGTCATCAACTCCTCATTAAGAGAGGGAGTGGTCTCCGCCCTATTAAAGGAGGCACTGATTCGCCCACTCCTAAAGAAACCTAATCTGGATCCAGGTCTAGTAATCAACTTCCGACCAGTAGTGAACCTCCCTTTTCTGGGCAAGATGTTGGAACGTGTGGTGGCTGAGCAGCTCCAGGCTCTCTTGTATGAAACGGATTATCTAGATCCATTTCAATTGGGTTTCAGTCCAGGTTATGGGACGGAGACTGCCTTGGTCGCCCTGTTTGAAGACCTTTGCTGGGAGAAAGACAGGGGGAATGCATCCCTGTTGATTCTCCTGGACCTCTCAGCGGCTTTCAACACCATCGACCATGGTGTCCTTCTGGACAGATTTGCTGGGATGTGAATGGGAGGCACTGTTTTACGATGGTTCCACTCCTACCTGGCTGATCAAGTCCGGAAGGTGGTGCTGGGGGACAGTAGTTCTGATCTATGGTGGTTGTGTCATGGGGTTCCTCAGGGATCCATACTGTCCCCCAGGCTATTCAATAGCTACATGAAACCACTGGAGGGTTGTTAGGAGGTCTGGGCTGAGGAGTTAGCAATATGCTGACAACATCCATCTCATTCTTTACCAATCCAGGTGTGGCAGTCGCCATTCTGAACTCATGCCTGGACTCAATCATGGACTGGATGAGGGTCAATAAACTGAGATTCAATCCAGACAGGTCAGAAGTGCTGCTGGTAGGTGCTCCGCCAGACAAATTAAAGGGCAATTTCCTGCCTTAGACGGGGTTACACTCCCCCTAAAGGACAGGGGCCACAGCTTGGGGGTGCTCCTTGACCCAGGTCTGACCTTGGAAGCCCAGGTGGATTCAGTGTCCAGGGGTGCCTTCCTACAGCTGCAGAGAATATATCAACTTTGCCCTTACCAGGATGAGGAGACTGGCAACAATCACACATGCACTGGTAACAACCAGACTGGACTACTGCAATGAGCTATACTTGGGGCAGCCTTTGAAGATGGTCCAGCGACTGCAACTGGCACAGAACTGGGCTGTGCAGCTGGTAAGTGGTACTGCCCCACAGCTGCATATCATGCTGGTTCTGAAAATTTACACTGGCTGACAGATGCTGCTCGGGCCCAGTTCAAAGTGCTTACTTTGACATATAGAGCCCTAAACAGTTTAGGACTTGGTTGCCTAAAGGACTGCCTTCTTCAATACAAGTCTGCCGGTCCTCTAAGATCAGGCCAGGAGGCCCTTCTGAAGGTGCCATTCCTGAAAGAAGTGAGAGGAATGGTATGTTGAAATAGGGCCTTCTCAGCTGTTTTCCCCAACTTTGGAACACCCTCCCTATAGAGAGCCACATGGCTCCAACACTTTTGGATTTCGGTGCCAGGCAAAGACCTTTCTGTTTAGCCAGCATTTTAATTAAATAGTATTCTTTAGCTGGCCATATAAGCAGCAGGATTTATTAATATCAATGTTTTAATGATTGTTTTAAATATAAGATATTATTATAATATTGCCTATTTTTAATGTTTTTAAAGTTTATATATTGCTGTACGGTGCTCAGAGACCACTGGTAACTGCGTGGCTAAAAAAATCTTGGAAATAAATAAATAAATAAATAAATAAATAAATAAATAAATAAATAAATAAATGATTTAAAATGTGAGTCACTAACAGTTCAATTTAATGAAGAAATCTTACAGAAGTTGTTGGCCTGTGATACACATGTTCCTAACATCCATCTGACCACTGATTCAACACCTACAATAGAGCAGTGCAGGAAGCATAGCAACATTTTAAACTATGTGATATTCTTTCTCCAATGGTTAGTAAGGCCACACGCCCATAACTATAATGCTAACTAAATTAACCATACCACAGCAAAGTGAATTTAGCGTTCATTAAGTTGCAATCATAGTATAATATAATATAATATAATATAATAACACTTTAGGTTTTGATTAAAGGTATTAATTACATGTAACTAGTTCCTCCTAAGCTGCAGCGTAGACTTTGAAGCCTGGAAAATCTCAGCAAGAAAAGTGAGAAAATTATCAATAATAACTTCTGGTGGGTTCACTTTGTATAACTGCTTATGAAGACTATAACAAGTGAGGCATTGATATTATGCTCAAATTACAAAATCCAGCACCTTTTTAAGCCTACAGAGATAGCAAAAGCATTTGCTTGCTTTCTTCCAGCTTTTAAGAACCACCAGCCATAATTAAATCTTGTCTCGGTTAAGATCCACTTACCCTCTGCTGTACTTAAACACTAAATATTACTAGATATCTACGTAAACTGATTAGTAACTGGATTGCTAAATAAATGGAAATAACACAGTACTCTACTAAACTTAATATTTTACATGAACATATATGCTGCTATGAACTCATCTGAGAAGTTCACAAATCTCAAGCTGGTAGATGCTGGTTAAGTTAAGCTTTTAAAGGAGGGAAAGGGAAACATTAGAATTCTTTGTTTTATGAAAGCCACCTCCAGAATCCTTTACTAGATAAGCTTCAATAATGCTGAGAAGTTTTCACAAGCTTAGAGAGTCTCTACAAGGAAATGGCTTCAATTGATCATATACAATACAACCTTTAGTAGAAAAGTCAGATCAGTACAATCAATAACACTTCTAGGCACTGTCAAGAGACAGAACAGAAGCTGTTCTTGTGACCCTTGAACAAAAGCAAAACCCCAAAGGGGGCATTCTTAAAACAAAAGCACTATACTGACCGAACAGGGAACAATTTTAACTGGTGGACAAAAGAGGTGTATTTAATAACAGACTTAGTTAGAATGAGGAAACTATTTAAAAACAACAATTATTCACAACAGGCATTCTTGCAGTACTAATCAGTATCCATTAAATTCACTGCTGATGAAAAGTTGCTTCAAAGTAAAAGCTGTAAGGAATGAGTCTAATGTTTTCCATTATAAAGTGCTATTAGTTTTTAGACCAGTTTAAAAGGGGGGGGGGACTTCATCTAAACAAAAAGCTAAGTGAGCAAGATCAGTAAGAATCTGCTTCTGCACATTCTTCACATTTATTATGATTTAAACAAATCTATTTTTAGATGTCACATATGGGAGTATATTTACTGGGAGAAAGGCAGGATATAAATAAGATAATTGATAAAATAAATAAATCAGACATTCATGTTCCACCAGCATACCACTACAAACTAAGGTGTTACAGCAAAGTTACACTGAGACCACAATATTCTTAGAGTCACCTATATAGGAACAATTTTAGGCTGCACGCTCCTATAAGCATATAGCTATGTAAAAGATGCAAACCACACTTTTTTTTACTCTGTCTTTTCATGAACACCCAAAAAACAGTACGAAATACACACACTGAATAATGGATTACCAACAATATAATAACAATTACTTGGGAGTCTGCAGGCTGCTAGTGATGCTTTCCTTTTAAACCACACTGAGAAGAAATGCTGACTTTCAGAACCACAGCATTCTTAAGGTAATGGCTGTAAACTGCCTCATAATGTACACAGAAAGCCTTACTTTTCAGAGGAACACCATAGTTCAGAAAGGGCATGTCTGCCTTCTGAGTGTGACAGCCATTTGTACCATTAATCTATATGTTACAAAAGAAGTATTGAACCTAACCTCACTCTAGTTTCAAAACCCTTGAGGGAAGGAAACGCCAACATGGTTCAGAAGTGTTTTATTCTCAGTGCGTAACTGCACATCATCTGTGACAAATTCTATACGCCAAACTGAATTTTAGTCCAAAATAGAGCAGGCCAATTGAAATGAATGGGTTTTGCCATTTTATGCTTACATCAATCCCATTGATTTCCATGTGCTTAGTTAGGATTAAATCTGAATATTGCTCTTTAAACTTTTATGTCTTAATAAAATTCTGCATTCTTGTTACTTAACCACACCCTCCTGCCAAAAGCCACCAGCAAACCATGCTTTATCTGGTGAGTATGTAGTTTCACATATCAAATTGAGAAATACATTGGGTGTGTATGTGAACAACTGCATCACACTGAATAGGTTGCCATAAATTTCTTCAGATGCTGAAACACTATCATACCATTTCACTCATTTGGGACTACATTATCTCTTGAGCTGCCTTGGGTTCCAACCTAAATAAACCATCAAATAAACAAATTAATCGGCCTATTCCTTGCTTGTTTTTCATCACTCACACACTTTGCAGACTATGTTTATCACTTATATACCATTTAATGGCCTGACCAAATTCTGACCATCATATAAGTTTATTAAAAATCCAGTTATTGTTCCCAAAAAAAATTAAAAGGTGGTTTTGTTTTGGGTTGCTTTTTGTTTGCTTGCTTTTTTTTTACAAAGAAGACCAAATGCAATTCTCTTTTTAATTCTATTGACCAAATGAAAACATAAATGTAAATTTTCTCAAATGAAATTGAAATATTTATCTGGTTTACTTTTATTTGACAACAAAAGTCAAGCCAACATTTTTTGGATGATTTTTCCCCCCATAGGGCAGACAATAGACCAGTTAAAAGGCCAAGAATAAAATACTGATTTGGACATTTGCAGCAAACAGACACAATTAATAATCTGTTCGCCACGTTTTTTTTCATTTGAATTCCGAATCACAGAATCACCTTCTAACATCTTAGCAGGTTGGATCATTACTGTTGATCATCAAAGAAAACAGATAATCAAGAGGCATTCCTCGGACTGCCCTGAGATAAAGCACTTGGACATATTGAAGAAAAGTTTATAGCAGTCTTAGAAGAAACGTTATGTTACACAAAGGATTCTTCAGTAAAGCAGCAACAGATAACTGCAGTAAGCTGCCCCAATAGCTAGCTTGTATATCTTATGATCTCTTATAAAACCCTGCCTACTCAACCTGACAATAAAGAACTAATTCTCTGTTACAAAAACATTACTTTGCTTAGCTGCATCTAGATCCACAGGTCAAATATATGTGGAAAGTTAAGAAATGGACCAAATCACTGGTTCAGAAGTAACATTCCCCCTAAACCAGACGTTTCCTTAAAGAGTTCTGTTTTTTAAGAGTTCACTCATTATAGCAATGATACAAAAGTGATGAAGATGGAACTTTAAGCCCCTTAGGAAAAAGTCACACCATTAAACCTACCTGACTAGATTTTCATTGTCTCCAGTTCCTTTACATGTGGCACATTCAGTTCTTAAATCCTCAGACTTGGGCTTCTTTTGTACTACAGACTGTCTTTGTCTTCTTTCTCTAGGAATGCGTTCCTATCAATACAGGAAAACAGAAAAGGCAGAAGGGAAAATCAAGCCTTTTAGCTAAAGCGACACTATTCATCTAGATGTCAATTTTTTTAATCAATTTAAATTACAAAAAATTAAATTATAATATTCCAACCTCAGCTTTTTCTTCTTCAGGAAGGTAGCTTCGTTTTCGTCCTCTAGTTCTCTAAAAGCAAATATTTGTTTCAAAATTAATACCAGTGAAACTGAAGAGAAGAAACCACACCATTGTGCATATAAGGCATGTTTATTGTTCCCAGCATTTGGACAGCGTGAGTGGTATTCTTACATAGTTGAAAAAACATCTACACACATGAAAGAAGTACCGGTAAAGCTTGGGAAAATGTCAAGATTTTCAGGAGTATAAGGGAATCTTAATGAAAAGCAATGTGGGTTTTGGAAGGGGAACAAAAACAGCTAAATAGAGACCAATAATGTTTAGCAGTCACAAAACCCGTAACAGGTCATTGGGGCAGGGAGAATGGAATTGGCCAACTGGCTAGCACCTAAAAAAAATGAAAATTGGGGCCACAGCAGCCCAGGGAGCCATTAAATTTTGCTGACAGAACAGCATAGGAGGTGACAAAGAAGCACAAAAGGAGAATGCAAAAAAGAAGAAAAAGAAAGAAAGAAAGAAAGAAAGAAAGAAAGAAAGAAAGAAAGAAAGAAAGAAAGAAAGAAAGAAAGAAAGAAAGAAAGAAAGAAAGAAAGAAAGAAAGAAAGAAAGAAAGAAAGAAAAGAAATTTGGGTTGCTACATCTCTGTGTTATCCTCCATATTTCCTTGCTCCATTTTTCTCCTTTTCTCCCCACCTCTAACAGAACTCAGACAATGAATAATAGCCAAAGAGTTACACTGCTATAAAAAGGCCAAGAGAAGTATTGCTTTCCTGGATAGGTCATTTTTGGGTGCACTGTGAGAAGCTGTTCCTTTAAATTTCCTCACAGATGTTGTCCATAAAAATCACTGCAGAAATGCAAGATTTTAATGTAGCCAGGATTGGACAATAGCATGCCCTCTTCTACTATCCCAACCCAATCCTCCACATGGTAGTTTTTTCTAGTTTAGTGTGAAGTTTTAAAGCAGCCATGAAATGCTAATCCTAAAGCGAACATTCATTGTGCCATATTTTGGGTCTGGAGGGATTGTGGCTGAGAACGACAGGTTACCCACCTGTAATAGTAGATCTTTGAGTGGACCTCTGTGATTCACACTGTGGGTGATTCGCATCTGTGTGGAGCCTCATCAGAACATTCTAGAGCTTCTGTGATAGCAATGAACACATTAGAATATGCCCCTCCCCACCCGTATAAATACCTTGGCACCAAGCGTTTCAGTTGTGTCAACCGCTGCTTAATAGTAAGCAAACAATGGCGTGACAGAGGGGAAGACAAGTGGGATGTGTGAATCACAGAAATCCACTCAAAGAACTACAATTACAGGTGGGTAACCTGTCGTTTTTCTTCATGGCCTCTGTGAATCACACTGTGGGTGACTAATAAGCTGTCTTACCCAGAGGCAGGGTGTCACACCAAGATAGGGGCTAGAACAGCACATCCAAATGCTGCATCAGACTTCTGCCGGAGGTCGAGTCTATAATGAGAGACACATATGGAGGGCTGTGCCCAAGTGGCAGAGGTGCAGATGTCCGGAAGAGGCACGCCAGGGAGAAAGGCTGTAGAGGCAGCCACTGCCCTGGTGGAGTGAGGACGAACCACTCTAGGGGCTGGTTGTTGATGTAGGAGGAAGCGGAGAACAGTGGAAAGTTATGGATTGTTGGAAGATGATGAGGAAGATTTGGTAAAGGATTGAAATTTCTTCCATTCGTACAGGTAGGCTTTTCTTGTGGATTTTTTTTGGCATGATGAAGAACGTTCATTAATGAGGAAGAATCCTCCACACTGCCAGGTGTAGAACAGGTAAGTCCGGGTGTAGAGCTTGGGAGTTGTTCTGTGTGAGAAGGTGTGGCAGGCAGGAGAAATGGTGGATGTCTGATGAGAGACTGTGGAGAATAGGAAACAAAGTCTGTTTTGGCCACCAAGGAGCTATAATGATGGCATTGGTTTTGTCTTGTTCTAGATGGACGACAACTTTGTGGAGGAGAGGGAACGGTGGAAAAAGGTAGGTAAGAGTCTTGGGCCAACAGCCGACAAATACGTCTCCCTGGGAATGTTTTCCTATTCCTGCTCGGGAGCAATATAGTTGCCATTTCCGATTTGGACGAGAGGCAAAGAGATTGAGAGTCGTTGTGCCCCATTTCCGGCATAGTTGGGAAAATACTGATTAATCTGGTTCCCACTCGTGAGCTTGGGCATTTGTACGGCTGAGCGAGTCTGCTAGGTCATTGTCTTCAGCAGCGATGTGCAAGGCAGTGAGGCAGAAGTGATGTTGCAGACACCACTTCCAGAGGTCAACCACTAGGTAGAGGATACCTGGGAGTGTGTGTTGCCTTGTTTGAGGATATAGTACATTGCCATGGTGTTGTCGGTAGCGATCTATACCATTTTTCCTACAAGAACGTTTCTGAAAGCCCTGCAGGCCTTTATGGTGGCTAGTAGCTCCAACTCATTTATGTGGAGCAGCTTTTCTTTGTGAGACCATTTAGCGTGGACTGTGAGGGATTTGCAATGAGCCCCCAAGCTGGTGTAACTGGTGTCAGTAGTGACTTGTGTTCGCAGGCAAGGTTGTTGGAACGGCCGTCTGATAGAAAGGCTGGTATGGGAATGCTACAATTGAAGTTGAGAGGCCAATTCTGGAGTGATTCTTAGGAGAGTGTGGGGAGAGTCTGTTAGGGGATCGAATAGGGCCAGAAACCAGGACTGGAGAGATCTCATTTTGAGATGCACATGCTGTATAACTGACGTCATAGAGGCCATAGTGCCTAGAACTCGTTGCACCATTAAGGCAGGCATCAAGGCATGCGGAGTGAAGCCGCAAAATAAGGTGAAGAGATTTTGTCTCTTTTCTGCGGAGAGGAACACGCAAGCTCATGTGAAGTCTATGAGCACACCTATGTAATGTATAGTCACTGTAGGTTTTAATGTTGATTTTTGTTCGTTGATAGCTAGACTGAGATCGCGAAGAAGGGCGAGGGTGAAACTGGTGTCTCGTTGAGCCTTGCGACAGGAGTGTGCTACAATGAACCAGTCGTCAATATATGGAAAGATGAGAATGTTTTGAAGCCTGAGGTAGGCGGCTACCGGCGCCATGCACTTGGTGAACACTCTCAGAGCTGTTGCAAGGCCCAATGGGAGTCTTTGGAATTAGTATGCTTGTGATCCAAGTTGGAAAGGAAGGAATTTTCTGTGTGAGGGATGTATTGCAATATGAAAGCAAGCATCTCTTAAGTCTATGTCGGTGAACCAGTCGTTTTTTTGAAGTAAGGGAAGAAGTGATTCTAGAGTAACCATGTGGAATGTTGTGGTGATGATGTAATTATTAATCTTAAATCTAGAACAGGGCAAAGGCCCCTGTTTTTCTTGGGGACAGTGGAATAGTGACAGGAAAACTGTGTTGTTTTGATAGTCAGGTTGTATGGCATCTTTGAGAAGTAAATTCGTTATTTCCTCTTGCAGGGTTGTGACGAGGAGTAATGATGTGTGTTGTCGGAGGAAGTTCAAAAAAGTGGATGCAGTAGCTTTTTTTTAATGATGGAGGGTACCCAGGAATCTGTGGTGATGGTTTCCCATGCAGGTAAGTGTTTCCAGAGGGCAGGGTTGGTGGGATGGGTGGCAATCTCAGTCAGAGGAATGTCAAACATGGTGTTTGGGTTTCTGGTCATTCCACCTAATGGCAGGTTGTTGCTGGGTTTTGGATCTTTGGTTTTTGAAGTATGGATTGTAAGAGGTTTGTCATGGAGGATCTTGTTGGAACCTCTAGTACGAGTTATAGGGTCATTTCCATTGATTTTGCTGAGGACGTTGCTGGTAGGAAGGGTAAACACCCCAACGTCTGGCTGTTGAACATTTCTTTTGTACGTTCTCTAGTATATCATCAGTTTCAGCATGGAAAAGACCTGCTCCATCTAAGGGGAGGTCTTTGATACGTGTCCGAGCATCTTCGGCTAAGCCAGCTGTTCTGAGCTAGGAAAAATGGCGTAGGGCTACTGAAGTGGCCATGGACTTGGCTGTAGCATCTACGGTGTGGCAGGTGGAAAGCATCTGTTGTTTAGCAACGGAGAGACCTTCTTGTTGGAAGGTTTGAGGTAGTATCTTTTTATCCTCTGGCAGGGACTCAATAAAGGTGAACATGTCACAGAAGAAGTGTTGGTAAGCTCCCATGGCTCCTTGATAATCAGCGACTCACATGGTGAAGGCTGCGGAAGAGTCAAGCCATCTACCCATGGAGTCTATTCGTTGGCTGCCTTTATTTGGTGGTATGAAAGATTGTCAGTGTCGAGATCTCGATTGAGAGGCTTCGACAAATATAGAATTTGGAGCTGGTTGTTTTTGGTGGAAAATGGCTCCTGGGTCATGGATTCTACAGAGGTTATCAATCTGCTTAGGCATGATATGGGGGAAACTGGTTTTGTCCAAGATCTCTGCGCAGTATTAAGGAGAAATGATAACACTGATATGTGCACAGGAGTGGTTGTATTTTTAGAGATCAGATCATATGATCGGCTGGTTCTATTGATGATTGGTGTACTTGCAGATCAGGGGATTTAGCCATGCAAATCGTAAGTTGGGCATAAGTCTGAAAATCCTCTGCTGGTGATGGTGAGTCCGTATCCAGAATGTCCGGCTCTGGAGAGGTAAGTAACACCGATGGAGTCTGTGGCCAAGATCCATGGTCAGAGCCATCAAGGTTGCTTCTGGAGTCGAGAGGCTGAGCCTCGTAGTATTGCCAGTTATAAGTCGGAAAAGATGGAGGTGGTATGTCCATGGACATCGAAAGATGGTGGTTGAGTGTCGATGGATCTCGATTGGTAGGATGGACCTTGGTGTCGAGCTCAGTGTCGTAACAGTGCCAGGGTCAATGACTTGGATTTACAGGAGGACAGGAACTGTGTTGATGTAACGGAATGGAGCGAGTGTCCATGGACCAGGATGAATATTGAGGATAGTCGATATCAGAGCCTGTGTCTCTGTGATGTTGAAACGGAGGTTGCTGATGCGATGGCATAGCAGTAGAATAAATTGATGCTGCCGATGCCGAACATGAAGAGTGATTTCCGTCATCTAATGTAGTAGGAAAATATCAGGAGGCTGGGGCTGCAAAAGCCTCACGTGTGGATGAAATCTGCTTGACCGTCTGAGGTTTTTTCAATACCAAGTGGGGAGCAGGTTGAGGTACAGTCACCTCTCGGTGATGTGGTCGCTTCAACACCAATGGTTGTCGAGAGGTAGGCCAACTATTAGATGGTATTATCGAACCAAGTAAAACACTTGGTCGACTAGTTGGTGCAGTTTGTCAAGCAGAGCATTGGTTGGGGCAAACTGAGCGTGAGTTTGAAGCACACGTGATGAAGTGAGCTGTTGAGATTGTTGATGTCAATGGTCCTTGTTAGGGAGTGGTGGGCAATCCGAGGGCATCGAATATGGAATGGTGTCCAGCTGCCTGGGATGGGAATCCTCGGGCAATGGAATAACCGAAGGATTGATGAAAGGAATGGAAGGTTGTGGACTGGAGGAGAGGATGTTAGTTGGTCGACTATCATCCCATTCAGGAGATTGAGAACAGGG
This sequence comes from Pogona vitticeps, assembly GCF_051106095.1. Taxonomy (NCBI): domain Eukaryota; kingdom Metazoa; phylum Chordata; class Lepidosauria; order Squamata; family Agamidae; genus Pogona; species Pogona vitticeps. The sequence goes on along the minus strand of NC_135788.1, from coordinate 28,632,861 downwards.
TTGAGGAGACGGAAATCTGTCATCATCTGAGGGAGATCTGACCGAAATTGATTCAGAGAGTTGTGGTTGTGGTGGGATGTTTGTAGGCTTAGACTGTTTAGCTCGTTTAGGAGGAACAGGTTCTGGAGTTGGAGCAGCTTCAGTAGGTCTCTGGCGTTTAGAAGTTATTTTCGAAGTCGAGGACTTCGGTATGGAGGGTTTCAATTTGTGTGTCTTCGAGGTCTTAGACGATGCAGATGGAGAATCGGAATGAGATGGTGTAGCCGATGGACATTGTTTCAATGATTCAGTAACAGCTTTTTCCATTGCTTTGGTTTGGGAAGTGGCCCTACAGGGATGTTGGGCCATTTGAACTGGTTGTAAGAATTGTTCCCAAAGTCAGAGTTTTAGCCTTGAGAGGCGAAATGGAAGAACTCCACTCTTAAAATTTTTGCAATGGGTACAGGAGGAAGTTTGATGTTGTTCTCCCAAACAGAAAAGGCATTTAGCATGTCCTTTGGAAAGTGGGATCTTATTATCACAGACAACACAGTACTTAAATGGGCCCAAAGGGGCCATGAATGGGAGAAAATAATTGAGGAGAAAAACCAATGATTGGGGGGAGGGGTGCTGCAGCCAAAGACCGAGCGAGGGGAAAGGAAAAATCTCTGATGATAAAGAGTTTGATCTAATAGCTTAAAAGAAAAAGATTGATAACAGGAAGGAATCAAGAATAAGCTCTCTTTCTCTTTTACTCACAGAAGCAGAATTACGAGGCTCTCAACACGGTGGTTGAAAGAAACTGAAAGGGGACACTTGGCGCCAAGGTACTTATACGGGTGGGGAGGGGCATATTCTGATGTGTTCATTGCTACCACAGAAGCTCTAGAATCTTCCGATGAGGCTCTGCACAGGTGCGAATCACCCACAGTGTGATTCACAGAGGCCACGAATAAGAAAGTGTGGTTCATGATAAGTCCACAGTGTGGGACAAGCTCTTAGTGGTTTACAGTAACCTTGCAATGTTTGTTGTCCAGAACTATTACATTCTATTGTAAAACCTCCAATAGAGCTAGATGATGGCAATATCTATAAATTAATTCAAGGTAAGTCCTGGTTCCAAGAAAATGACTTTGGGAGCTTTCTTGCAAATAGTATAACATAGACAGGTGAACTATTCAGTATGAGAGTGCTTATGTATCGGTACAAGAAAACTGAATTCCCACCCTTATCTTATTCATGTGTGTCAAAGATAAACTTGAGAAATCAATATATTATGGATTTTACAGATGCACTATTAATTCTGCCAGTTACCAAGAAAACAAAAACAAAACAAAACAAAATCAATCTATAGATATTACTGCTGTCCAAGATGCTTATTATTTACATAGGCATATACTATAGAGTACATATACTAGCTGGATATCTCAGTTAGTTTGGCATCTGGATGGGAGTTTGATTGCCTACTGTGGCACCTAGAAGAAGAGCCAACCCATGTAGCCCTGGGCAAGCTGCATATTCCCAGGGCACCCCTAGAAGAAGGGAATGGTAAAGCACTTCTGAATATTCTCTACCTAGAAAACTTTGGAAAGGATAGCCATAAGCCAGAACTGATTTGATAAAACATGATTATTATTTACACAGTGCACATAATATATAAGCATATACTGTAACTTTTAAGAACAGTAGTTAATTTCATCTTTGTGCCAACATCAAAGGGTATACAAAGATGCACAAAAAGAGTGTCTCACAGGATTCCTACATAAAATCTTTCCAAAATATTTGAACAAATATGAAATACATAAGAAATGCAATCAGGCAGTTAGTGGGTGCCTACGGAAATACAATCATAGTTATTCACAAGAAGCACATCTGAATTTGTGAAACTCCAGTTGTTCAATGTTAACTAGGGCAATTAACTCACTCCTTTTGTCAAATTACAGAGTTTTAGATTAATGTGCACTGAAATTCATGAACACACTACTGCCAACAGCTACTGGCAGACAATCCTGAAGCTACAATACTAATGATATATCAGCATTCACAGACATATGGAAATACCAAAACTATTTTTTTAACTATGAAACAAGCGAGCGTGGAAAACAAATAGTAGATTCAAGCGCTTCATTTATAAAAATGGAAATCCGCAACATATTTCTGCAGAGTGCAACACCATCTGCTTTTATTGGCTGCTAGTATACAGCAGATGGAATGGTTATCATACCAGAAGTGGCAACTACTTCAGTATTGCCAATTGGTAGTGCAACATAATTTAATTTAGTTTCCACTCACAAAGTCATGGAAAGGAAACCAACTAAAGCATTAAAAAACTCAGTGAACCACAACATCTTTTCGTTTGCATATGAAGCAAACAAGACACATTCAGAAGTCCAGATTGAGATAAATGAATGATCTTTTTATGTGGTGGTATTAATTCCCCCATTTAGGTAAATTTAATTCAAAATGTTATAAAAAGCACAATTAAATCTGGTCAACAATCCATCTACTCCAGCATCTTGTCTGCCAGTGACTATTTTTGGATACTGAAGAAAATGTTTGTTGGGGACTTTATTATGGTACTCCAATTTTTATCAATCACTTACATAATTTAGCAATTTATTTTTTGGGGAATGTTTTTCAGTAAAATGTTGTCCCTTGGTATCTCAGCTGATAAAGTTTCCTATTAGACCAGCTTGACTAGCCCTTTCTAGAATTTATTTGTTTGTTCGTCATTATTACAACCTATAACAGTCATAACCTTTCACTGTAGTAAAATAAAAAAAGTTTAAACCAGGGACACATTTACTGAATTATTTCTCAGATTTGCAGCAGCTAATGGGATACACTCTTTAATTTGCATATTCAGTTCTTAAATAATTATTTTTTAAATGAATGTAGTGGTTATACATTGTAAAGATAATTAAGAGGTATATTTTAAACTGGAAAAGGGGTGTACATTTTATTTTATTTTTTAATGGAAGAAGCCCCCTTGTATCCTCTTGTTACCAAATATTTTAACGGCTTTTTTAAGGAGTATGGGGACTTTTTGAGAAAAAAAATCCTGATGACCATGGATGCATTGAGGTCTGGCATAAGATTTGACCATACTGCCCTGAGCACTTCTGCTAAGAAACAAGACTTATTACAGTCTGGATTCATGTTGGTTTTATTCTCAGCTTCACTGACATATTAAAAACACTCACCATGCTATGGTGTATCACAGGCCTTAGTAGATGCTTTTTTTATTATTTGTACTTTCCATATGTATATATTAACCCTCTGTATAAGAAAATATGTTTAGCAGCAAAGCAACAGAAACTCATTTTACAGCTATAACTCCAGGGTGTGCAAAATGTGAAACTGCACATGCCTAAGATATTTCTTTATCAGGAATGGAAAATTGTTTGGTGTTGTTATAATGTAGAAGTGATTAAAAAGTACAGTAAGGCAGGGGAGTGCATGGGGGGGGAGAGAAATGTATGTTTCAAATGTGATGACATAAACCAGGGAGATAATGCCATTATGTTTAGGTTATAAAATCATGAAGTGCACCACTGATTGGCTTACAAAACAGAACATATCAGACAATGCTGCAATTTTTATACTGATCTGCCATTTGCTTCAGCACATCAAGCAGCACTACTGAAGAACTAGGCAGTGCAAATGAAACATTACATTTTGATTACCAAACACACAAAACACACAAGAAAAAGTCCCTGGGTGTCAGTAAGTTAAGGGCATCAAATACAATCTTAATATTTAGGATTCAGATGTCTCTGGTGATGATAAAACTTTCACAGCAAGCTGCTAAAAGTTTTAACCCTTGTAAAAAAAACTCTTCAGTCACAGAGAAAACTCAGAAAAATAAAGACATAAATGATAGCAGGGAAGCAAGATTTGTCTGCTACTATCAGTACTATGGAAATGAGACATAAGAGGTTTTCTTTTGTTTGGTCTTGACGCTAGATGGCCTCCATTATGTCGAGAGAGAATACTGAAATTTCTTGAATGAGTAATGGATGAATAAAAAGATACTGTGTTAACTACCCAGGATAACTCACATTTTCCTTCTAGAAACTGAGGTTTCAACAGGGCCATCAACCAGAAAGAACATAAAGAACCCCCAAGTACACTTTCTGTATACTTGTGTATAGCGAACATTTGTTAAGCATCGCTACATTTTCTTTGCAGTACATGTATGTACCAACTGCTGCTGTTTTCTTCTAATTTACATTACTGCCATTACTTAAATTGAAATCAGTTTTTCTACTAAAACTCATCAGTCTGATTTTTTTCCACTATGTAGGTTTTAGCTCTAGGGTCACAGTTTCAGCACCTGGTACTTTTATATTTCTTTCTAATTAAAACTAGATGTAATTAAGTCAAACTTGCAACATGAACACTTTGACCATCTGCAGAGAGGTTTTCATCTACCACTGTCCTTGGGATTACATCCTAAAGACAGTATCTACACTGTTTGGTCTTGTTCTGACATCCTGCTGGAGACCGGCACATTGCTTACACCTGAGGGTGAACTCTGTGAAGGTGTAGAGAGAGAGAGTGTGCCGTCCGCAGAGAAGACAGAGGAAAAAGAGGATGGAAAGAAAGAACAGCTGGATAGCAGTGAAAGTAATAAAGAAGAGAGGAAAGGGTTAACAGAGAGAGAGGGGGAGGTAAAGGTGGAAGTGTGCTTGGCTGAAGGGGAGTGGGAGGAGCCAGAAGTGACAGTTGGAGGCAAGGAGAAGGAGAGAGAGGGTGTTGTGTGGTTTAGTGCAGTGGTAGAGGAATATGAGAGGAAAAAGAAAGATGAGAAAAGACAGGCATTTGAGAAAGTTCGTACCCAGGGTTTATTGAGAGACTTCCCAAACCTACGCGTGGGCGGACTTTTGCCTGATCCCGCACCTCACCAGTACTCACCTGCGCCTATACCAACCCATGAATGGAAAGTGACCGTAACCCCGTGGAAAGGAGAAGAGCGGCAAGAACAAGGTGGGAGGAGGGAAGAGTTTGAAGAAGGTCCGGATGAGAGGGGGTTGATCAGGCACAAATGCTGTGGGACAATCTGTGCCAAGAGGAGTCCCCCACCCCCTCACTGGGGCTACAAGAAACCCTATGGGGCCCATCGCCGTTAACCCCTTGGGACTATGTTCAATGTTTGGAACATGTTGATGAGGCTTTGTTGCCAAGTTGTAAACCGTTGGAACCGTTAAGAAACGTGCTGGAGGGTGAAAGAAGCAATAAAAGTTCTGTTGTTTAAGTTATAAAGACTCAACCTTTATTATTTCCTGCTGATATGGAGGGGCCGCCTGAAGGGAAAGGCGAACCTTTTGACAGTGGCGCCCAACGTGGGGCGGCCCCTATGGCAGGAAACGAAGAGATAAAAGAGTTGAGGCAAACCGTTCAACGCCAAGCGAAATTGATCGAAAATTTAGCGGAGCAGCAAACGTTATTAACACGTCAGTTGGTACAATTAAATGTAGGAGAAGATAAAGCCAAAAGCGAACAGAAAGAGGTGAAAAACCCATGGGTAGCCAGTCCCACACCAATACGGATGCAGAAGATGAGTGCCTCAGATGACCCAGAAGCTTATCTGCATACCTTTGAAAGAGTAGCCACCGCAGCTGGGTGGCCGAAAGAGCAATGGACATTAATTTTAATACCCTGCTTAACCGGAGTATTACAAGAAGTAGTAGATACGTTATCTACACAAGAAGCAACTCAGTATGAAATAGTCAAAGGCGCCATTTTACAAACTTTAAATTTGACAGAGGAAGCATATCGCAAAAAGTTCCGAGAGCTCAAGTTCAAAACGGGGATGCATCCGCGCCCTGTAAGCCAGCGTATGAAAGCTAATGTTATTAGATGGCTAAAACCAGAAGAAAAAACGAAAGACGAAATAATAGAAATGTTTGTTATGGAACATTTAATATCTACGCTATCGGTGAACATGCGCAGTTGGGTGCAAAGAAACAGACCAAAGCGGTTAGAGGAAGCAGTTTGCCTGATTGAGAATTATTGTGCGGCCGAGGAAGGAGCGAAAGAATACGCCGGAACTACTTTTGAGAAGACACGCCCGCAAGACAAGATGGCGACCGGGAGCAGCCACGCGCCACGCGGTCCGTCCTCATTTTCGGTTATCGGCAGGGGAAGACCTCAGCATTTCGAACCGATGCGCCCTAAACCAACGCACCCTATCACATACGACCAAAGGCTGTTCGAACCGGGCACCGGGCTGAAAGAAGGGAAGGACGGTAAACCCGTGTGTTTCGATTGCGGCCGCGTCGGCCACGTGAAGAGGCAATGCCCCGGACTGGACTGTTCTTGGGTAGGACAGAACGACGAACGAATTAAGATATTGGGATCAGAACAAGAGGGTTGGGAAGTGATGGCTACTGTAAACGGACACGAAAAGAGGGCATTGATTGATACGGGGTGTAGCAAGACATTGGTTCGGCAGCTGGAGGGAGTGGTTATACCAGATGATTTAACTGTAAGGTGTATACATGGAGATTCAAAAAAATACGCGACTACTTGGGTAGACGTGCAAATCGGTAAAGAGTGTAGAAGAATGAAAGTGGGAATTGTGCCGGGGCTTTCGAGAGAGATGCTGTTGGGACGCGATTGGGAGGGGGCGAGTGAATTGCTTAAGAGTAAAGAAGGGCTAGCCGGAGATTGTGACATTAATGAAATTGAAACTGACTTTTTAAAAGGGGGCTCACGGGATCAAATGAGACTATGGCAACAAGACGACCCGACCTTGCAAAAAATATTAGATGAAGCCCAACCTACAGGATCCGTCATGCCTGGGAATACAGGATTTGAGATAGAGGAAGGCTTATTATATCGAGTAAACCAAGAAGGGGAAAAACAGTTAGTGGTGCCCATGAAATGGAGAAAAGATATATTAAGAATTGCTCATGATATACCCACTGCTGGCCATTTAGCTGTCGATAAAATGAGTGCTCGCATAACTAAAAGATTCTGGTGGCCAGCGTGCAATAGTGATATACAACAATTTTGTAAAACGTGTAAGGAATGCCAAATGACTCAAACTAAACCCAGACCAGGTGCGCCGTTAATGCCAATGCCTCTGATAGACCGCCCATTCGACAGAATAGGAGTTGACATTGTAGGACCCCTAACGAAATCAGCGGGCGGACACACCCATATCTTGGTATTAATTGATTATGCAACAAGATATCCAGAGGCAATACCATTGAGATCCACGAGTGCTAAAATAATAGCAAGAGAATTAATGCAGGTTTTCACTAGGTTAGGGTTTCCCAAAGAAATATTAACAGATCAGGGGAGAAATTTTATGAGTTTGACGTTGAAAGAAATGTGGAAGCTTTTAGATGTAGAACCAATTCATGCTTCAGTCTATCATCCTCAAACAAATGGATTAGTGGAACGATTTAACAAAACGTTGAAAGGCATGTTACGTAAATTAGTGATAGACAAACCCCGAAAGTGGCACCTACTGGTGGCACCACTCATGTTCGCAATCAGAGAAGTGCCACAAGCTTCCACGGGATTCTCACCATTCGAAATGATGTATGGTTGGAACCCTCGAGGGATTTTAGATCTAATTAAGGAAAAATGGGAAAGCGGAACAGATAATTCCCAGATGACGGTACAGCATGTTTTAGAAATGAGGGATCACTTAAAGAAAGTAGCAGAAATGGCTAAAGGTAATTTAGAACAAGCTCAAGCCGGGCAAAAGAAAAGATATGATACAAAATTGTCTCCAAGGTCGTTTGTAGCAGGTCAGAAGGTCTTACTATTATTACCTGCTGACAATGCTAAATTGTTTGCACGGTGGCAAGGACCTTATGAAGTCATCAGGCAAGTAGGTAAGGTAGATTATGAGATAAAAACACCTGATAAGAAGAAGAAGACAGGTATTTACCATGTCAATCTATTGAAAGAATGGCATGAGAGAGAAGCTTTGTGGGGTGAAAGTATGGAAGAGGACTTAGGGCCAGAATCATCCCTGTATCAAGAGGAACGAATGGAGATTCCTTTGGGGGAAAGTTTAGATGAAGTACAGAAAGCACAAATAAAAGAGATAGAGAAAGAGTTCCAAGATGTCTTTTCCACCAAACCGGGACATACCCGGATGGCAGAACATCGTATTAATACCAGAGAAGGAATGGTGGCCCGTAGCGGAAGTCGAAATTGGCCCTTCCACCTAAAAGATGTTATCAACAAAGAAGTGGATGAAATGTTAAAATTAGGGATAATTGAACCCTCGAATAGTCCATGGAGAAGTTATCCAGTAGTAGTCCCAAAACCCGATGGGAAAATAAGATTATGTATTGACTTTAGAAAACTCAATGAGGTATCAAAATTTGATGCATATCCAATGCCACGCATTGAAGACTTATTAGAAAAGCTAGGGGGCGCTAGATACCTCAGTTCGCTAGATCTTACGAAGGGTTATTGGCAAATTCCTGTGAGGGCTGAAGATAAAGAAAAAACAGCATTTGTCACCCCAAAGGGGTTGTACCAATTTATAAAAATGCCATTTGGGTTACATGGAGCAGGGGCCACATTCCAACGCTTAATGGATAGAGTTCTGGAACCAGTTAGCACGTTTGCGGGAGCCTATATTGATGATATACTTATTTTTAGTAAGAGCTGGGAAGAACATATACTGCACATTAGACGAGTATTAGAAGAACTCAAAAAGGCAGGATTAACGGTGAATCCCTCCAAGTGTAAGGTTGCCCAAGAGAAGGTGAAATTCCTAGGTCATGTTGTAAGTAAAGGGGAGATATGCCCCTCAGAAGAAAAAATTGACAAGCTATCTGATTGGCATGTTCCCAGAACAAAGAAAGAAGTACAACAATTTTTGGGATTGGCTGGGTATTACCGCCAATTCGTACCTAACTTTTCTGGTATTGCGGCCCCACTAACTGACCTCACCAAAAAGAAAGTGAACAGGTATATTAAATGGGGTAAGTTAGAACAAGAGGCTTTCGATAGGTTAAAATTTATTTTGAATGAGTTACCTAAGAGATATGCCCCTGATTTTTCTCTCCCTTTCATAGTACAGACAGATGCGTCAGACAGAGGTATCGGGGCGGTGTTGGCTCAAGAAAAATCTGGAATAGAGTACCCAATTATGTATCTCAGCAAAAAGTTGAGCCCTCGGGAACAAAAATATGCAACTATTGAAAAAGAAGCTTTAGCAGTGAAATGGGCTATTTTGACGTTGAAATATTATTTGTTGGGAGCGCCTTTTACATTAGTAACTGATCATGCACCCCTTCAATGGTTAAATAGAATGAAAGATGCCAACCCACGCTTGACACGATGGTACTTGAGTTTACAACCATATGCATTTCAGGTGAAATATAAAAAAGGGGTCAACCATGCTAACGCTGATTATTTTTCGCGACAGGGAGAAGGAAGTATGCGCGGTGATGAAGAGCGGACGGCCCACTCCTCCGGGGGGGCGTGTGAAGGTGTAGAGAGAGAGAGTGTGCCGTCCGCAGAGAAGACAGAGGAAAAAGAGGATGGAAAGAAAGAACAGCTGGATAGCAGTGAAAGTAATAAAGAAGAGAGGAAAGGGTTAACAGAGAGAGAGGGGGAGGTAAAGGTGGAAGTGTGCTTGGCTGAAGGGGAGTGGGAGGAGCCAGAAGTGACAGTTGGAGGCAAGGAGAAGGAGAGAGAGGGTGTTGTGTGGTTTAGTGCAGTGGTAGAGGAATATGAGAGGAAAAAGAAAGATGAGAAAAGACAGGCATTTGAGAAAGTTCGTACCCAGGGTTTATTGAGAGACTTCCCAAACCTACGCGTGGGCGGACTTTTGCCTGATCCCGCACCTCACCAGTACTCACCTGCGCCTATACCAACCCATGAATGGAAAGTGACCGTAACCCCGTGGAAAGGAGAAGAGCGGCAAGAACAAGGTGGGAGGAGGGAAGAGTTTGAAGAAGGTCCGGATGAGAGGGGGTTGATCAGGCACAAATGCTGTGGGACAATCTGTGCCAAGAGGAGTCCCCCACCCCCTCACTGGGGCTACAAGAAACCCTATGGGGCCCATCGCCGTTAACCCCTTGGGACTATGTTCAATGTTTGGAACATGTTGATGAGGCTTTGTTGCCAAGTTGTAAACCGTTGGAACCGTTAAGAAACGTGCTGGAGGGTGAAAGAAGCAATAAAAGTTCTGTTGTTAAAGTTATAAAGACTCAACCTTTATTATTTCCTGCTGATATGGAGGGGCCGCCTGAAGGGAAAGGCGAACCTTTTGACAAACTCCTAGAAGGGTCACTTTAAAGTCTGAGCTGAGCAGAATGCAAACCAAAGGAAAGAGACATATGACTATAGTCATAGCATATATTACGGAGACCTTTATATATACGCAGAAACCTCCGAATGTCTGGCCCATTTCTTTCAACATGGAAAACTGCTGTTATCTCATAACTGTTGGTATTTATACTCATCCTTAGCAGGGAAAACAAATGAAACATATTTAGACATGGAGGATAAATTACATGAAAGATTACAGCAATTAAAGCTTGCTAGCAAGGTTCCCTCTAAGGCAGTGATGGCGAACCTATGGCATGCGTGCCACAGCTGGCACGTGACAAACCTTTTGAAGTGACTGCAGCTGGGATTCCCCCCTTCTCTTCCTGTTCTGGGTCCTTTAACTTCCTGTCCATCCCCATGATTCCCGCTTTAACTTCCTGTCTGTCCCCATGATTCCCCCTGAAACTGCCACTTCCTGTTCCAGTTCTGGTCTTCCGGGTGGCATGGCAGCCACTGGTTTCTTCCCCAACCCCTCATTTTTGGGCACTTGAGTCGAAAAAGGTTTGCCTCCACTGCTCTAAGGTGTATCCCTGCGTGCATGTGACTGCCCCCTCTGTGCAGAGCTCCTCCTCTTCCAAGCACCAACAACTATCATTTTCAGACCCTTTGGTTCCAATTGTGACAGAACCCTGTGAAGGGAAGCACACGAGCAGGTGAAATTGCGCTCGCAAGGGGCAGGTGAGGCTGGAAATTAGAGAGAACGTTGCTTTGAAGTCTTTAAAGTGCCATTAGACTTTGCTGTTTTTGCTACAACAGATTAATATAACTATCCCTCCCCCCCCCAATTAAGAGTGTATGTTCTTAACAACACTGACAAATAGCTTAGTTTTCATGAGGTAGGGGTACTTTTCCTTAAGAAAATCACTGTTAAGTCCTAAGGATAGGAGGAACTATGGTCAGACATGAACACTGAGAAGTGAGAGGCTATGGGAAGGAGGTGGTGTATGTTTTGCTCGTGTGTGGGTATGTGGGTGGTTTATGTATTTATTTCTTTTTAGTTGCCCAGGGTAGTAGCTTGTGACTAAGTGGGCAGGATATAAAAGTAATTAATAAATAAAATAAATAAATTTTACTGGAAAATAAAATCAATCACAAAAGGGTGATTGAGTGAGTACTAACAAGTGCAAGCAATGAGTATTACTGAGTATGCATGTGTTTATTGGAAAATTTTATTTTAGTGGAAAGGCTGTTGGGCAAGAAGAAACGCTGGGAGCTGGAACACTTGAGTTCCCTGACTGTGTTTGTTGCTCCTCCCATTGTAGGCATATGAAGCCAGGCACCTTGCCAGAGGCAGTACTTCTTGTTGCAGGACGAGTTGTGTGTCAACAGGTTCAGCAGAACTTCCACGAGAACTGTTGCTACAATTCACTTTTTGTATTTCCCCATCCCCTACACTTAGTACAGTGGTGCCTTACAAGACGATGTTAATTCATTCCGCGAAAATCGCTGTCTTGCAAAAACATCGTCTTGCGAAATGCGGTTCCGCATTGGAATGCACTGAAATCTACTTAATGGGTTCCAATGGGAAAATCGTTGTCTTGCGAAAATCGTCCATAGAAAACATCATCTTGCGGAACACAGTTCCCCTTGGAATGCATTGAAATCTATTTAATGCGTTCCAATGGGGAAAAAAGAAAGGTTACTTACCTGTAACGATGGTTCTTCAAGTGGTCATTCTGTGAATTCACACAAAGGGTTAATACCAGCGCCAGCGTTGGGCCTCTCGGAACATTTTCTAGCTGCAAGAGAAAAGTAACAATGTTTAGGACTACCCCTACTGCGCACGCCCAGCCTAACCGTCCCTCAGTTCCATTTGTCCGCCATAGGCCCTCGAGTCATAGAGATGCCAGTGACAGACAGACAGAGGGGAGGCCGGGCGGGATTGTGTGAATTCACAGAATGACCACTTGAAGAACCATCGTTACAGGTAAGTAACCTTTCTTTCTTCATCGTGGTCTTCTGTGAATGCACACAAAGGGTGATTAGCACGCTTACTAACCGGATGGTGGGCTGTCACTGAAGAGCCGATGCTAGCACTGCCCTCCCGAATCTGGTCTCCTCTTTTGCCCTCACGTCCAATCTGTAGTGGGTTATGAAGGTAGAGGCATTGGACCATGTAGCGGACCGGCAGATGTCAGGCAGGTCAACGCCACGGAGTAAGGCAGTCGATGAGGCAACAGCCCGGGTGGAATGGGCTTTAAGTCCCTGTGGAGGATCTCTGTGGTTGAGCTCGTAGGCAAGGGCGATGGTAGATACGAGCCACCGAGAGAGCGTGGACGGCGAGGCCGGGCAGCCCTTCTTTGGGCCAAAGTAACAAAGAAAGAGTCTGTTGGCCAGGCGAAAATCCTTGGTCCTGGACACATAAAAAGCTAAGGAGCGTCGAACATCGAGCATGTGGAGCATGCGTTCAACATCAGTAGTCGGAGACGGAAACAAAGTCGGCAGAATAAGTGGCTGATTGACGTGGAAGTCGGAGACCACCTTCGGAAGGAAAGACACGTCCAGGTAAAGCATAACCTTGTCCTTAAAGAATTGAAGAAAAGGTTGGTCATGGCGGAGAGCTGCCAACTCGCTAGCTCGACGAGCAGAGGTGATAGCCACTAGGAACAGCGTTTTCAAAGAAAGCATCTTGAGGTCACAGGTAGCCATGGGTTCAAATGGGGGTCTGGATAGGGCATGCAGAACCAAGTGGAGGGACCACTGAGGGAGTGGAGGACGAACGGGAGGTCGGAGGTTAGAGAGACCCCTCAAAAACATCCTGACGGTAGGATGGGAGAAAAAACGGGAAGAGGGAGAAGCTCTGGGCTGGAAGAAGACAACCGCAGCAAGGTACACCTTGATAGTAGAGATAGACAGGTGGAAATCAAACAGGTAACGGAGATACTGCAGAAGTGTAGAAAGAGATACAGGGGAGGAGACGAGATCCCTCTGCTGGGTAAATTTCAAAAAGCTTTTCCACTTGTAGGCATACAAGCGAGACGTGGAGGGCTTGATGGCGTTGGTCAAGACCTCTTGGATTTCTGGACGATCCTCCACGCCGTCAGATGGAGCGTGTCGAGGTCGGGGTGAAGGACTTTGCCTGCTTCCTGGGTCAGCAGGTCCGGCCACAACGGAAGGGTTACGGAGTCCACAGCCATGCTGACTAGAGTGGGAAACCACACTTGGCGAGGCCAAAAAGGTGCAATGAAAATGGCCGGAGTCATTGAACGTTGGAGTTTGATCAGGGACCTCTGTATCAACGGAATTGGTGGAAATATGTACAAGAGACCCTGGTTCCAGGGGATCATGAATGCGTCGCCGAGCGAGTGGAGACCGAGACCTGCCCGGGACGTGTACCGGGAGCATTTCGCGTTGAGAGGGGATGCGAACAAGTCCAGCACTGGGGTCCCCCATTGGCGGCAAAGGTCCTGGAAGACCAGAGGGTTCAACTCCCATTCGTGTGTCTGATGTTGAAGCCTGCTCAGAGTGTCCGCAACTGTGTTGTCCTCTGTGGCTACATGGATGGCCACCGGGTAGATATGGTGACGGTAACACCACTCCCAAAGGAGGATGGAGAGATACAGGAGTGAGTGAGAGCGGGTTCCTCCCTGCTTGTTGACATAATGCATTGTGGTCGTGTTGTCCGTCACCAGCTGAACTCCGCGGCCGCGTAGCAGAGGAAGGAAGGACCTGAAGGCCTTGATAACTGCAAGCAGTTCCAGGTGATTGATGTGGAACATGGCTTCCTGTGGTGTCCAGAGGGCGTGAATGGTGTGACGGCCGCAGTGCGCCCCCCAGCCGGACGGACTGGCGTCCGTTGTGACCTGAACGGTGAGACGGAGTGGACGAAAGGGCCGGCCAACCGTGAGATGGGGTGTGTACATCCACCACTGGAGCTGTCTGGTGAGCTCCGGGGTGACACGAAGGCGCTTCCTCTGGCTGTCCATCATAGGGTCGAAAAGGGTGAGGAACCATGATTGGAGTGACCGGAGTTTGAGGCGAGCGTGAGCTAGCGCCGGTGTTGTAGAAGACATCAGGCCGAGAAGGTGTTGGGCGTGATGGGCTGTCACCCGAGCACGGGGAAGAAATTTCCTGATGGCTCGTTGAATCTTGCGTACCCTCTCTGGGGGGAGAAAGACTCGACCCCTTACAGCGTCCAAACAGACCCCTATGTATTGAACTGTTTTGGAGGGGGTGAGCTGAGACTTCTGTTTGTTGACAGTGAGACCAAGATTGTGAAGGAGATACAGGATAAATTTTGTGTCCTTCAGAGATCGACTTCGTGAGGTGGAGACTACGAGCCAATCGTCCAGGTAAGGGTAAACATGGATGCCCCTGAGACGAAGGTAAGCTGCCACTGGGGCCATGACCTTGGTGAAGGTCCGGGGAGCTGTGGACAGGCCGAATGGCAGGGCCTGGAATTCGTAGATTGTGTCCTGAAAGATGAACCGAAGAAACTTGCGGTGGTCGGGGTGGATAGTGACGTGAAAGTAAGCGTCCTTCAGATCTATGAGGACGAACCAATTGTTTTTCTTCAGCAGGTGCATGATGGACTCTAAGGTGAGCATCCGAAAACGTCTGGGTCGCAGGTAAGTGTTTAGGAGTCTTAGATCGAGGATGGGCCTTATGCCTCCTCCTCTTTTTGACACCGCGAAGTAGCGGGAGTAAAAACCGCAGTGTATGTCGCGGGGTGGTACTGTAGAGGTGGCATCTTTTCGTAATAGAGATAATATTTCTTCTTCGAGCGAGGAGTCGAATGGGGAATGATTTATGAACCCGAGCGGAGGAGATTTTATAAATTCCAGCTGGTAACCGTGCTGAATAATTTTTAGAGCCCAAGCGTCGGATGTGATGGCAGACCAGTTGTGGAGAAACGGTTGAAGACGGGTGGCAGGAGGTGAACGGGTAAAAATGGGGGGCCGAAAGTCAAAGATACTGTTTTTGTTTCCTGCCAGGTGGCTTAAAGGGTTGGCGGCGATGAGGCGGACGAGGCCGGTATCCTTGATAGCCCTGGACAGAAGAAGAGGACTGGCCAGAGCGCTGCTGAGGTAGGTGTTTGTAAGGACGGTACTGTTGAGAAGACTGATACTGACCATAAGATTTACGCCATTGGGGGCGTCGCTGTCTAGATTGAGTCTGAACAGAATAGGACTTGGCAGTCCTCTTAGCCTTGTGGAGGTCTTCTAAATGGGAGTCGGTTTTTTCGTTGAACAGCCCGGTAGCGTCGAAGGCGAGGCTTTCAACCTTTGACTTGACGTCCTCCATTATGTCTGCAGAACGGAGCCAAGCGTGGCGCCGTATAGAGATGGCAGACATGAGAACTCTGGCAGAGATCTCTGCTGCATGTCTGATGGAAAGACGTTCATACTTGGATACCGTCTGAGCTTCCTCATATGAGTTAAGGAAAGCTTGCCGGGTGTCTTCAGGTATCATTTTTAGCCCTGGCAAAAGCTTGAGCCATAGTTGTTTGTGATAGGCCCCTAGAACAGTCTGATAGTTTATGATTCGAAGTAGCAAGGTGACAAGGGAGTAGATTTTCCTGCCGATGATTTCCAGCTTTTTACCCTCCTTGTCAACTGGAGTAACGTGGGCCTTGGCCGACGGCCTTGAACAGCTTGTTTCAACAATGAGTGAGTTTGGAATGGGGTGATTGAGTAAAAAGTGAGTATCAGCCCCATGAATCTTGTAAAAGTGCTCTGTGCGACGAGGGACATTAGGTGTAGTCGCAGGCTGAGCCCAGAACTCTTTAATGGCCTCCATAACCACAGGCACAAAGGCTATACTGGGGGGAGCGGTACTGTCCTTCTTGATGTCCCCGAAGAACAAGTCCTCACCCGGAGGCGAAGGGAGATTCAAGTCCAGCTTCAGAGTCTTGGCAAGTCTGGACATCATCTGAGAATAGGAAGAAAAATCCTCAGATGGAGAAGGGGCGTGAGGATCACCTGTATCTGAAAGCACCAGATCACCCGGGGGTAAATCGTGTGGTGGCCTGGGTGGGGGTTGTTCCTGATCGGAGTCAGAAGATTGCTCCGTGGACACCTCATCTGGATCAGAGGAGAAGACATCCCTCTTCTTTTTTGGAGGGGGTTTCTCGATGCCGACCTGCGCTGTCGGGGGTCGAATAGGGACTGCAGTCGGCGCCGAGGTGGAAGGAACCGGTTGCGGTGGAGGGGCAACAGGTATCGTAGGAGGCCGTTCTCCGGCTCGAATAGCTCGGCGTCGACGTCGAGGTCGGTTCGACTCCGAGGAAGAAGACAAATATATGTACCGGATCTTTTTTCGGTACCGGTCTCGAGATGCGGACGTCGAAGACGAAGAAAGAGACCTCGAACGGTCGCGTCGGCGTCGAGGGCGCTTACGACGCTTAGCGTGGTCGGAGTCTGCCGAGCAAGAAGAGAGGAACAACGTCGATGCTTGCTACGACGTCGATGGGAGCGGCGCTTCTTCTTAGAGCGTTTGCGCTTAGAGGATTTCGAGTCCGAACGATGGGAAGAGTCGGACTGAGTGGAAGCTCGATGTCTCTTCTTCGACCGTTTCCGTCGAGGAGACTTCGACCTCGAGCGGCCGGAGGAAGGGGACCGACTCGGGGAGCGATGCTTCTCCGTGCGGGAACGTTTGCCTCGAGGAGATTTTGACCTGGAACGCACAGGTGATCGAGGTACCTTCTCTCGAGGAGATCTCGAGTCCGAGTGCACGGACGAGATCGACACGGGAGGCGACCCCTGGCCCGCAGGAAAAGGGCTATGTGGGGCGGAAGCGAGACCAGTAGTGACACCAACTAACTGGCTCGGCGTCGGGGAAGACATTCCCGATGGTGGTATGACTTCGGTACGTCGAGCCGGAGGAGGAGCGGGTGCCTCGGACGAGGCCTCGAAGCGTCTCGACAACTCCTCGAGAATCGGAGATGGAATGGAACCCGAGCTCGGAGAAAGTCGAATGGATGTCATTTTAAGCTGGGCGGCCGCCTTCGCTTTGGATGACTTCGACGGCTTAGCTTTCGGAGCCGGAGGCTCGGGGTTCGAAGCAGGAACGGCAGATTTCGACGACGCGGATTTCTTCGACATTTTGGAAACTTTAGAGACGACCGACTGAACAGGAGCTGCTCGAGAAGTGGAAGCCATTTCCCCCTCCGAGGGCGCCGTGGAAGACAACGTTGACTCCCACAGATGAAGTTTAAGGCGCTGCTGGCGAGCCTTAAGAGCGGCTTTAGTGAAGGCTTTGCAGTGTGGGCAAGTTTTGGGATTGTGCGATTCCCCCAAACAATACAGGCAAGTATCGTGGCCGTCCTGGTGGGGAATTTTGCGGTCGCACACCACACACCTGCTGAATGGCCCGGAAGGGGACATAGGGCGGTAAGCAAACCGAAGCGACAAGTCCAAGGGATAAGGCAGAGCAGTCCGAAATCAGTCCGAGTAAAGCCAAAAAAATACACCGAGTCGTCAAGTTGAAGGGAAAAAGCGCTAGGGTAGTCCGTGAGCGAAGCTTAGGTCAAAACCAAAGAATCAAATAGATCGCAATAACGCAGCTAAGACGAGAGGCTCCAAACCGCTAGGCGGAAAAATGGAACTGAGGGACGGTTAGGCTGGGCGTGCGCAGTAGGGGTAGTCCTAAACATTGTTACTTTTCTCTTGCAGCTAGAAAATGTTCCGAGAGGCCCAACGCTGGCGCTGGTATTAACCCTTTGTGTGCATTCACAGAAGACCACGATGAAGAATCACCATCTTGCAAAAATCGTCCATAGAAAACATTGTCTTACGAAGCACAAAAATGATCGCAAAAACTAATCATCTTGCGGATTAATTGTCTTGTGAGGCAATCGTCTAGCGAGGCACCACTGTACATTGTTACCTTCCCTTAATTGTCCCCTCTGCCTGCATATTAACTCTCATTTTCTTGCCAGTTATAGTGAGCACTCTTCTATGTACTTGAGGAAGAATTTTTAATTTAGGGTCTTTGCTTAAGAAGGGATGTATTTTCATGAGAAGGAGAGTTGTGAGGGGGGTCGGGGGGTAGCTATTAGAATTGTACAGGGCAGGGAGAGATACAGTGGAGACAACAGGTGCTTGCTCATGTAAGAGCAGAAATATCCTCTTTGGCTTTTCACATGCACAAAACAACAATGGACAGGGTAGGGGCTTGACATTCCCAAAGAAGCAAGGTGATTCTATCCATGAAGATAAAATATGGTCTACAGAGACTATGAAGGAGAATAAATCTGTCCATTCCTGCTCTGGCAGCTCACTTTCCTTCAGTGTTAATCTCGAAGAAAAATCTTTCCCTGCTGAATATGCATGGAAAGATAAATGGAAGGTAAGTGAATGTGTGGGATAGGAGGCGACGAATGTACAAAAGGGTGATTGAGTGAGTACTAACAAGTGCAAGCAGTGAGTAGCTCTTGAGCAAAACGATGGCCCACATCTTGACTAAAGGCATGATTAATTTATTGTCAATCTAGTCTAACATACTGAAAGGGAAAACAGACCGAAAACAGAACTGATTTATATACAATTTGTATAAAGAATTGCCAGTATAACAGAATAAAAACAATAATACAAAGTTAATTACATTTCTGTTCAATTGAAACTACAGTATTGTGAAAAGTCAGTTACAGTGGGGTCTTGACTTGAGAACTTAATCCGTATTAGAAGGCGGTCCTCAAGTCAAAAAGTTCTCAGGTCAAATCTGCATTTCCCATAGGAATGCACTGAAAACCATTTAATCCGTATCTGCTCTTTTCCGTCCATAGAAACTAATGGGAAGCTGCTATTCCGCCTTCGACCACTAGAGGGGGATATTTTGTTTCTTTTTTTCTTAGGTCATAAAAGGTTCAGGGAAGGCAGGGAAAATACAGTCCAGGCAGTACAGTACCAGGCAGTCTGAAGACTGTCTCCCAATCCACTCTCTAAACGCTGGGAAGAGTGAGGAAGCAGACAGGCACCCTTTTCACTGGACAACAGTTAACTGAAAGTTCAAATTTTGCACTTTCCCTGCCTCCCAGGTGGTTTTTTTTTCAGTTCTTAACTCAAATCTAAGTATGTAAGTCAAGTCAATATTTTCCTATGAGAGTGGTTCTTAAGTCAAAATGTTCTTAACTCAAGCCGTTCTTAAGTCAAGATCCCACTGTATTACTAACACAAGTCCTGTTGGTTTTAAAGGGACATTAGTGTGACTCAGTTATTCTGGACCCTATTCCATGTAATTCCATTCTAGCAATTTACCACACAACAGAAATTAAAATTAAGCCAAGGACTTTTATTGAATCTGCTAATCAGGAACATGCTGCAGTTACCCTAGGTAAATTGCAATCTGGCCAAACTCCTATGTAGTCAAGGAATGGTGTAGCACTCTTTTTAAAAAAATATATTTTTCTAAGAACAAAAGATGGAGAAAGTACCACAGAAGCATCTACTGTTCAAGTGTGCTTCTCATAACTCCACAAAATCTATCTCTTTTGTTATTTCTAGCATGAGGGACAGTAGACAGGTGAGGGGAGACTAAAGCGAGGAACCACATATTGTGATAAAATAACCGTTAGCAAATATGCTGTGGTCATGGGTGAAATGTGGATTTATCTATCTCATTTGCCCTATCTGTCAGGTCTGCTTTGATTTGGATTTCTCCAACGAGCAGGGGGTTAGACTCGATGGCCTTACAGGCCCCTTCCAACTTATTTCATGATTCTATGATTTTATTTAAATTCATTTAACATCTCATCCATTGAAAAGTGTTAATCATTGGTTGACATTTCTGAAAATATTCATAAATATTATTATTTAAGCTAACAAAATGTGCTCCTGAATCGCAGTTCTTTGTACGTGTTTTTGAAGATGCAAATGTGAATAGCTTCTTCTTGTACAGAATTCCCCCTTCTAAAACTGTAACACAACATGCTGTCATGCACTAATAAAGGCACTATAAGACAGCATTACACAGAGAACATTTTCTATAAAATAGCACTTAATCACCCACAGCAGGCCACAGTCTACAAGAGAAGGTTAATCTTGTCAAGGCAGCAAACCACACAAGTATCCTAGAATGAGGGATTTAAGTGACTCAAGTTTGTTGTCTAACTTTGACAAGGAACAGCAGCAAGACCTCATTAAAAATCGATTAGTTACAACATACATATCATGTTGCCACAAGACAAAATTACTGGATAAATTTAAAAACTCTCTCTTGCACTTTGCTTCTGAGGATCGGAATAAAGTTTGGAACTGTCAGGCAACTGAACTTTACAGAGAGAGAAAAATATCTGCTTCCTAAAATACTAAGGTTCAAGCAAAAAGGTCATCAATTGGGAGAGCAGAAGGAAAATATCCTCCTAAAATCATTCTCAAGAAATGTTTCTACCAATACCTGAAGCAATCTGTTTCTTCAGAGAAGAAGCAGAGACAGAAAAGACTCAGCTAAATCAAATTAAAGCATAAAAACATTTTGTCAGCAAAAAGGATTCCTAAAAGCTTTCCACATTAATTGGAGTAAGAGATTAACTTTCAAGCCAAATACTGAGAAGAGAACATGTTCCCATAGCATAGTTCTGATGTGTAACCTTGCCTCTTGCCATGCCAGAATGCACAGTAGGGAACTCTGTCTGAAAGCGTTCACCTATCAAAGTGTATCTCTACCTGGAGAGAGGAAGTTTGGACATGCAATAGGAAAATGCTATTTAATTCTTACTGCTCAAATTTACAGGCAATAGTTTCATAAGCTGAAAGATTTAAATTATGTTATGCTTATCTGCACAAAAAGAAAACGGCAGAATACTAAAGGATATGTGAAACAATCCTATAGGGGACAAACAGAAACGTATTTCATCATTCACTGTTAAAGCAAACCGCAGATATCTATAATGTGCTTAACATTTCTTAAGAAAACTAGAACGTATCCTGTTCATTTTATACTGCTATACGAAGGAATCTGGCACTTTTAAAATGTTCGCTTTAAAGTAAGAGACTGTAATGTGTGTAGTTTTGTGCTATTTACCGTGTTTCTGATAGGCATCTTCTTTGGTTCTGGGGGTACATCCTGTGGAACAAATTTCACTGGTTCCTTAATCTGTCTCCTTGATCGCTTGGTTCCATCTGGCAAAGTTTCCATGGCAATGTCTGTTTCCATGTCACTACTACCAGCTTGGTCGCACTCTGAACACTGCCTAGGAAGAAAAAAAATTGAAACTGAAGATAAAAGATTCCAAGAAGAAAAGAATGTGCAAGTTGAAAAATAAGTTAAAAGCACTTAAAAGGGTATTTTTTTTATAATATGAAAGAACCCTCAAACACAGAAAGGTAGATTTCAGTATGTAACAGGACGTTTTTGGTTTCTTGTCACCCATGACACTACAAACTATTCCTTCACTCTCAGGTTTAAAAAGAAAGTTGTACAGAGGCATTTTGGAGGGGTAGTTATTTGGGAAAAGTGCAGCATGGAAAGAGAACAGCAACCATTCATTTGTAGCTCAACATCTTTCTTGTGCTTTTTCACATTCAGAACATGACATACTTATGAAACAGTTTTGCCCATAATACTAGTCAAACACTAGCTTCCAGCCCCAGCTGGAGAAGATCCCACAAAACAGCTGTCAAATGACAAAAATATATATTAAATGTATATTTATATAAATTCAATGCTAGTTTGGACTAGCAACTGGATGTAGCCTATAGTCTCCAGAAAATATATACACTCTCCAGTTTCATAAGTTTCTTTTCTTCTAATTTTTGTCAGTGACATCACATGCTGAGTATGCTTTTTTCTCTGAGAGAAAGATTTCTAGCTGGGAAAGAGTTTGGGGGAGTCAATCATTTCAAAAATGGTGAGTGACTAAATCCCAATTCATACAGACATATGGTTAAATAAAAAGATTTCATAAGAGGCCATTCAACATAAATCCAAAGCTTGCTGAAAAAAATGGGGAGAGAGTGGTTATCAAAAACACTTTGATGAACAAACATTTCCTAGTGTATTTCAGAAAAATTAACAACTCATGCAGAAATGTTTTTGAAACACTTTTTATTAGAACTGTAGAGGAGGTTTAACAAGGCTAATCAAATAATGTTTGTGTATAAGGACATCTTCAGCAGACACTGATATTGTATCTTTTGTAGGTAGGCTCAGGCATCTTATATACCTAGCACATAATGTATCCATTAACTAAAGTATTTCTTAATGAGACACCAAATTCTGTACTCATGGGGTGATAACAACAAATTCCTACAGTTTGCTGCACATATTTTGTTCAGTTATAAATTTAGATATTTTCATTTTCTTTCACTACAGGACTGTTATTATTATAAATATATACAGAATCTTCTATCACAGACATCCAGTTAGGAAATGAACTACATAAGCTCACTTTGTGAACTGTCACCAACCACCATCATTGTTAACTTCAAACCAAATTCCACTGACTATAAAATTTGGATGAAGTGAGGGCGACTTAGGATTGCATGCACACTATTCAGAGCAGAGTAGATATTCCAAGGGTTAATGGGAGAAGTATCTGAAATAGCAAGTATACCACAAACAGCAGGGAGATTGTTTCGTTGAACTTCACATTTATAAGGGTCTTATTCCATATCCTTTCTCCTGATCTTGAAAAGAATTTACAAAGACACATCTAAAGATGAAAAGGAAGCAATCAATAAGGCTCCATTTCTCTGTTATAATCCTATCCCTCTGAATATACCCGAGCTAAATTAAAAGTGAAAGCTAAGTTTGTGATCAGAAGTGTAGCTGAAGCATGAAATTCATAGCAAAGACATGGCAGCTTTTTGAAAGAAAGACCTTGCTGTCCCTCTGACCTACTACCACTGAGATGTGTAGTTCATGTCCTATTAATCTGATAACTTTGAAGGAACCTTTTCAATATCATTAAAAAGCAAAATAAAACTACCAAGTTACTACAGAATTTATTTTGATCACTGAAAGTCCATTTTACCTGATTTACCTCCAGGCTCAAATGTGTACTGCTGCTGATGGAAGTAGCTCCATCAATGGAACCAGGAGAAGGCAATCTCAAATTGTACCCTACCCTCTACCCCGACAGCTGCACGTAGCCTCAAGATTATTTGGAGTAGATTTTCAGGTGTTGCCTCCCCTAATCGCCGCTTTCAGAGGCTTCCCCGGGGGCAGGGGGAAAGCACAATTTTTTATTTCCAGCTCTTTTCCGGTGCTGGGCAAACCCAGGGAAGCTTCTAAGAACCAGTGCCAATCAGCTGTGAGGCAGGGGTGGGTGGGAGCAGAGAAGAGCACAAAATGGCTGCCGCCTCCCTGCTGGGTCCGGGCTCTCAGTTGTTTGGCGCTCTTTTTCCAGCTTTTCGGGGCTACCAAGGCACTGTGAGGAGCCGGGCTCAGTCTACAGTACCTGGTAAGTGACTTTATTTTAATTTTTGTTTGTTTCTGACTTCCCCCCCCCCACAAAGAAATGCATTGGTTAAATTTCAATGCATTCCTATGGGAAAACTCGCTTCGCAAGACAAAGTTTTCGCTAGACAGCATTAACCGTGGAACGGATTAATTTCATCTTGCGAGGCACCACTGTATACCATTGGATCCTGGCCAATACATTTTAAGCAGTGCAAGCAAAAACATAAATTGTCATGTCCAGCGCAATCTTGTGTATACTTATTCAAAAAAGAATATCCACTGAATTCAGTGAAGCTTGCTTCTATGCAAGCACATACAGGACTGCAACCTTAGAAATGTAATTGTACTAGAAACAACTTAAGGGAGCTAGTTCTAAACTAATTGTAAAGTTACCTCTTTTAATTTCTAACCACCCAATGAAGGAGGGGCACAAAATTAGGGGTGTGCGCGCTCATGGACACATGCATTCATGTTGGGCCTACATATACTCACACCTGCCCAGCTTTGTGTCTATCTTTGCTGTGGGAACACTCTGGGAGAGTGAGAGGAGCAGCCAGCTGTGCACCTCTTAGAAACCCCACTCTCAAGAGTACCAAGAATGGCAGTGGTGGTGGGAATACCTGATCATAAAAATGCTGCATTATCCTCAATTATGCCCCACCCCCAATCCTAATTAGCTTTGCAGAAGTACCAAGTGACAGAAAAGGAAAGGCATGAGATGAGGACATGTTGAGATAATAACAAATATATAGTGGTGCCTCAACTTACGAACATAATCCGTTCCAGAAGATGGGCGTAACTCGAAATGGTTGTAAGTCAAAGCACCATTTCCCATATGAATGCACTGAAATGTGATTAATCCGTTCCAGCCAAAGAAAAAACGCACAAAAAATCACTGCAAGACTCATTGGAAACGTGATTAATCCCTTCCAGCCAAAGGGGGGGGGGAGAGAAAAGCAATCAAGCGTGCAAGACCCATTGGAAATGCACAGAAAACAAACAGAGCAGATCAGAAATGCAAAGAGAGCAAAGGAAAAAGCAAGGGAAGTATGCAGGACCCATTGGAAATGGGCAAAAAAACCTCAAAAAGCAACCAACCCCCCCACGACCCATTGGAAATGGGGGAAATCCAAAAAACAAACAAACCCTCCAAGACCCATCGGAAATAGGGGGAAAAACCAAAAAACAAACCCCCCAAGACCCATCAGAAATGGGAAAAAACACCAAAAAGCAACAAGAACCCCCAAGACCCATCGGAAATGTGGGGAACCCAAAAAACGAACAACCCCCCCAAGACCCATCACAGCACAGAAACATAACCCCCCAAGCCCAAAGCCACACTGCAAAAACACCCAGAACAATTTTTAAAAAGCAGAAAACAGCACCATTTATTTATTTATTTATTTATTTATTTATTTGTTTGTTTGTTTGTTTGTTTGTTTGTTTGTTTGTTTGCATTTATACCCCGCTTATCTAGTCGAATGACCACTCTAGGCGGCTACCAACATATATAACCACATATAAAATATAACAAAAATTTTAAACATCAATAGACAAGTTATTCAAGATTTTAAAAAAGGGAAAAAAAATAAAAAGTATAAGAAAAAAAAAAGAAATCAAGCATTAGCTGGAGGGAAGGCCTGCATAAACATCCAAATTTTCAGTTGGTTTTTAAAGATGCCCAGCGAAGGGGCCACACAAATCTCTGGAGGAAGGTTATTCCAGAGGCGAGGAGCTACCGCCCTGATGGCCCGATTTCTTGTTTTTTCCTTCCGGGCTTCCCTTGGTGTCAGGCTCCTCAGCCTCACCTCCTGACTCGATCGGGTAATACGGGTAGATTTTCCGTCAAATATCCAGGCCCTAAACCGTTTAGGGCTTTATACGTAAGCATTAAAACTTTGAAGTCAATGCAGAACCAAATGGGCAGCCAATGCAAAGCAGCCAGAGTGGGAGATATGCTGATATTTCCTCACTCCACTAAGGAGTCTGGCTGCCAAACTTTACCAGGCAGCCCGAAGCCTCCCTGCAAATACACATACACGCTCACTCAGGAGCAGAAGCGAGGCAGTCCCAAGCCTTCTCTGATGCACACTCTGTAACTGATGAGTGAAAGAGCTACAAAGAAGCAGTCTCGTCACCACCTACAGTTAGAAATTTGAATTTCCTGCCTTTTTTCTCTGTCTTTTTCTGTTAGTAAGTTGAAGCTCCAGTCACAAGTAGAAGCAAAATTTTGCAGCCGGAGCTGGTCGCAAATCAAAATGGTCATAAGTAGGGACGTTCATAAGTTGCGGCGCCACTGTACAGATATTGCACACAATGTTTATTTTATTATTTCTAAAGATAACTGTAACTTTGATAGAAGACACACAGATGGAAAAAATTAACTTCCTATCACAGTGAACATTTAGGATACAGTATAAAATAATCTTGTCTATTACATGGTACTACTACAGAAGGAAAATGGATGTGATGGTGCTGCGGGTTAAACCACAGAGGCCTCTGTGCTGCAAGGTCAGAAGACCAGCAGTCGTAAGATCGAGTCCACGTGACGGAGTGAGCTCCCATTGCTTGTCCCAGCTCCTGCCAACCTAGCAGTTCGAAAGCATGTAAAAATGCAAGTACATAAATAGGTACCACCTTGGTGGGAAGGTAGCAGTGTTCCCTGTCTAGTCGTGCTGGCCACGTGACCATGGAAACTGTCTTCAGACAAACACTGGCTCTATGGCTTGGAAATGAGGATGAGCACTGAGCCCTGGAGTCGGACACAACTGAACTAAATGGGGAACCTTTACCTTACTACAGAAGGAGAGTGCATATGTTACATAGATACACAGTGCATTCCCATACAAGGAAGGCGACACTCCTCTGTAGGAGTAAGAAGCCTTCATCCTAATGGCGTGCTCAACTGAAGTACGTTACTTAGTGAATACTCATGTTTATTAGTGGGAAAGAGTAAAGATGTGCCATCTGTTCTTGACAATATCGGTGTGCGGGTCCACTGCCAAATGTCCTAGACAGCAGGTCATTTGCCTTATTCCATACAGAATATGGAAGTCACTGGTAATAACATTATTTCGCATATTAGCTCAATTTCTCTGGTAGCACAGCCTGATCTTGTCCCCGCCCCTCTCCCAATCATTCTATAGTGCAATAACGTTAAACACAGGGAGTGAATGTTTTAGTGACAATATGATTGCTAATATCAGGCAACGTTAGTAACATGATGATGATGATGATGATGATGATGATGATGATGATAATAATGATAATAATAATAATGATGATGATGATGATGATGATGATGATAATAATAATAATAATAATAATAATAATAATAATAATAATAATAATAATAATAATAATAATAATAATAATAATAATAATAATAATAATAATAATAATAATAATAATAATAATAATAATAATAATAATAATAATAATAATAATAATTTTGGTCATTAACCAGGAAGTGTACTGTAACTGACAAAATTCAAAAGATTCTTCAAAGCATGTCAGCCACAAAAAGGCTTGGGAAAAACACTCATCCTGCAGTTCTGGAGAAAAAACTGTTTCCTTGTATTGCTAATCTAATCTACAAAACAGTTTGTCCAAGTAAAACTGCAAGCCATTTTTGGCATTTTTTACTACTGATTTTTGGCATAAGTGTGTCTTTATTGTACAACACTGGTTATATGGAACCTCCCCCAACAAAAAGGGAAAGAATAATGCAAAATTTGGGTGTTTGACTTAAAGACATTTTGCAACCTGCTTGCGGTCAACTCAGAATTATTTGATGGCTAATAGGAATATGGCAAAACACTACTTACATCAATAAAATCGCAGTCAAGTAAAACTTTATAATCCTTTTTATAGGCTATATAGCAGTCTTAAATAATGATGCCAAAGTCTTAGAACAATTGCAGACACAACACTGCTCCCTCACATTGAGATTTTTAAGTTAGGGTCCAACTGTCAGAATAGGCAGAACTTTAATATAATGCACACTGCAGCCCTTTTAAATGCAAGAACCTTTGTAACATTAAGTATGGTTGTGCTAAGTGCTGTTTCTCTCAATCAGACAAAAGGCAGAATGTTTAATTTACTTCCAAGAACGTACAGTAAGCGTATGATGCATTTGCAATAGTCAATAGCAAACTTGTGAAGAATTGTTTTTTTTAAAAATCAACACAATAAAAGAAAAGAAGCCAAAGAGAAATTTGTTTGAAGAATGTATAAAAGCAAGCACTGATATCAAAATCAAATACACATTTAAAAAGGTCAAAAAAATACAGAACAAGCTAAGATAATCTTCCCTTCCCTAAAGATGCAGGTCCTCATACTTGCAGATTCTTTTTTTAAAAAAGTTTTAATAAGTAGTATAATGCATATATAATATTCTTACCAGTAACTGTTTTTAGTCTTCCTTGGCATCCGTGACAGTGGAGGATCCAGACATCCAAGATGATAATGGAGTTTACAAGTATCACACAGCAAAAGGAGGTGTTGATCATGGTTCTTCTTGCAAATCCCACAACTTGGGAAATACAGGAGGAAAGTTTCATATGAAATAATGCACAGACCTTACTGATTCATTTCAATATTTACATGGAATGGGATTTACAGAACCTCTTGAGAAAGCAGAAGCCATTTCTGCTTGTCTAAATGGTGTTCCTCATTTCTTTCTGATTATCCTGTCCTGTTTTAGAGAGATTCTTGACTCCCAGAAGAAGCTTTTGGAGGGTCAGAAGATATTGCAGGATAGAAGGGAAAGGGAAGTCCTATTGCGTAAGTGGATCCAAATCAATGTTTTCCCCTATTGGCTTTTGGGTATTTATGACTTCTCATATATGTCTTTGCATCTGACATTACGTGCCCAACAAGTCAGTTTGGTGTGAAATCCAACAATCCTAAGACTTGGGAGATCTGAATTTAAATACCTAATTAGCTATTAAGGACTTTAAAGGATCTGTAGATGAAATCTTTAAAATTCAGATACTTATCTGGGTCCTTTTAAAGGAGAAAGGCAAGATGAAAAAATTAAATAAATACTGTACATTCATAAATTTTCTCTAAATTAGCCTTCAATCTGAACTGGATCTGTGAAAATGAAAAGATCTCTGCATATTACAGGGGATGTAAGTTATTATTATTATTATTATTATTATTATTATTATTATTATTATTATTATTATTATTATTATTATTATTATTATTATTATTATTATTATTATTATTAAATGAGAAAATGCAGAAAGCTATTTTCAGTCAGAATCAAAAACTTCAGTGCTGGATAAAGACTTAGTTATGCTCAGCACAAACAAATAGAAATCAATGAAACATGTCGCTTATGACTTTCTGATTTCAATGGGTTCATTTTAAGCACGTAAAGTGAAAAACTGTTGTGATAGATCCTTTTTCTAGGATAAGGCAATAATGCAAAATGTCCAATAAGCAATAGTAATTATTTTGGAGATACTACTACTATAGAAGATAAATAAACATTCAATAGAGCTAATTCAGCAATTTATAAAATTACGAATGAAGGAAATCCGCATAGGAAGGAAGGTAATACTTCGGTCAAGTAATGAAATAATCTATTAGATGATTCACAAGAAAAAGTATTCCTTTGCATGTATATAATTAATGTTGAATTTTTTACAAGCCAGGTGACAACCACTAGTTTAAATTGCCTTTTAAAGATCCAATTTAAAGTGATAATCACCTTTAATTTTCTAAATTACTGTACTTGGGTCCAATAACAAAAAGAATGCATTCCTATCCACACCCCATATCATGCTGTCTCTGGATTAATATTTTCAGAGAAGACCCTTTCAATTAAATTTAACTGGAAACAGTGCATTACATATTTACAAAAGAGAATCTTCTTTAAGCTATAATCTTTTCTCTGGTGGCACTGCAATTCTGGAATATCCCTCAGAAGGACCATTGGTTGTATCAACTCTATATTCTTTGTGAACTCATATTACATTATACTTATCTGTCCAGGGGTTCTAAAAGATTTTCATTATCCTGATGTTTTCAAACTGTAATTTCATTTTCATTCTAATATGATACCATAGTCACATGCTGTCAAGTCAATTCTGACTTACAGCTACCCTTTTCAAGGTTTTCCAGGTAAAGAATACTAAGTAGTGAGTTACCATTCCCTTCTTCTGGGGCCTGGGACAATGCAGCTTCCCCATGGCCAGAGGCTGGCTTTACTCACAAGAAGTACAGACCTCTAGCTCCATAGCCAGGTAAATACCTAAACCACCGAGCTATCCAGACAGCTTTCAATCTAGACTGATTCTAAATTACCAAATTTAGATATTGCTGATTTAGAACTTTTATACTATTTGATCTTAAAAAATCTGTTTTCCTATATTCCTTTGCTACTATTCTGGATATAAAATTTATATTCTTGGTGATCAAGTACGGTACAGAAAAACAAATTAAATAAATACAGACATATAAGGTTATGAAGATCCAGAAAGGATAAGTGAGTCAAAGCAATTCAAAATTTTTTAGCCATGATAACTGAGTTGGTACTTCAGTGACCAGGAGCTATATACTTCTGATTGCTGGGAACTGCCAGCAAGGGATGTTTTTCATTACTGCACTCATGAGAATGTCTGGCAAGCAACTGATGGAGACAGATTGCTGAACAAAATGACCTTTGGTCTGATCAAACAAGCCATATTTTATGTTCCCAGAAACTGTTTGTGATTGATAGAAATGGTATATTTAATATATAAAATCTTGACTTCTCAAAAAATAAGATCAGATTTAAAGATCCACAACAATTTTGTTCAGAATTTTCTGAATGATCTGCACTAATACTGTATTCAAAGGATCTCAGCTGTCTGTCACAAAATAATGAAGATATTAGACATAAAGTGAATTTCCTTTTGAAGTGTTGCCAGCGGATGGAGAAAACCCTAGTACTGATATTTTCCTCGTGGAAATAGTTATAATGAAGGAAGAAATATTTAAAACTGATGAGGTTAAGCAGCACACTATTGGTGATATCTAGCAATAAAAAGGAAAGGATGAATAAATGTTACTAAGTTGTTTGAAATTCACTCTTGCACTATATATACACATTTTATCCTTTTTATCATCAATGTCTACTGCAGTGTGTTGCTACTACTTGCCTATATAGTACTGCTGGAAGTGTCGTGGTCTTTTGGGTTCCACCTTCTTTTTTACTTGGCTTTCTCTCCTTAGGTGCACGTAGAATTGCTGGTATATTCAGTTTCTATCAGGTTTGGAAAAATACAAAAACACTGGTAAGAGATGTATGTCATATACTGCTCCCCTCATCTACTACAAATCAGTCATAAAACCTGGCCAAACTGCTGCTAAAAATTAAGAGAAAACTGCTTAGTCAGGTTGTAGAAATGACTATGGAATATATCCTGATCCAATGCAAGCTTCTCCAAAAATGAAATTGCATCCCAATATTTTTCATTGAAAAAAAGAAAGCCAGAGACATTAAAGCCCTGGCTTTTTAACTTTCCCCCTTAACAGAGGAAGCTTTAACAGAGACAGACAAGGACAAGCTGGTTTAGAAGGTTAAAAGAAAAAAGAAAAATCCACTACACTTCACAAAAGAATATTGAGGCAGTTTATTTTCCTCAGCATCCCTGCTACAGTGGTGCTCCATAGGTTAATTAGAAAAATTATCTTATTGGACCAAACACTCCACAAAGCAGGAGACATTCTCTTCGGGTTTCTACTAATCTGCAGTATGCTAGCTTCACAGACAGCAACCATCTATCAAAGTCATTTCTCAGTGGCCCTGTAGGCCTGCATCTGTTCAACCAACTGGAAAAAAGTGTCATGCAAGCTGTGCAAATGAAACTACTACTTTTTAATATTATTAAATGGTTGCATCAGGAAATACATTTGTGAATATTCTATTTTTTTTTTTTAAAGGGAGCAACTAAATACTGGCAAACTTATATTCATGAAGACCGATTCTTGTACGTATAAAAGGCCCACATTAACTTTTTTAAATTATACACTCAGCTAGTTTAGCATGACCTATCAAATATTTTAGATGCATGGTTAATTCAAGATTGTCAACACAAACCAAATATATTTATAAAACCGTTACTGATCTTGGTCTGGTTTCACACAACATTATTTTTATAATCTTAAAAGATTAAGTATAAATTGCACAAAAAGCCAATAGCTTGTTTATATTAAGATAAAAATAAAAATAAAGAAGACAAAAATGTTGTGGCACCTTAAAGACTAAATGCTGTATTTTAATGTGAGCCTTCATGGACAAGTCCACTTCTTCGGACAAAATAAAAGCTCACATGAAAACATAATGTTTTTGTCTTCTTATTTTATTTATTTATTTATTGCTTTGTTTTGCTTCATATTGGGAGACAATGTGTAAAAGACATCAGCATCAATGAGAAATCTGTGTAACTGTAATGGACATCAGTTATAAGCCTTTTGGGAAAGCCAAGATAAAAAAAATCATTGCCATTCATCAATGTTTCCAACAAGCCAGCTAGGGAGTGGCATACATAACTTCTACAGTACAGAAGATGGGAAAATCAGGGTAAGAACAGGCACTAAATGAGGGTAAATCATTTTGTGCCATCTTCAAAGACAGCTAAAAATACAATCAAATTAAAATACTGGATTCTGCTGATTTATACATGAAATATTCAGTGAATACAAAAACTGAGAAGCTGCAGCATTCACCTTTAACAACTAACAAAATATTACTACTATCAAGAAATAATCAGTTGTGTTCTAGGATCTTTCGTTTCTGAAAGCCTTATTAATTTAAACCACCACCACCAACAACAAAAAACATATCTGCTTTTAGCCATGGACATATTATGCATAAGGGGCTGAAGAACAATACATCTCAACAAACCCTGCTGTTTGAATGCTACACCTGTTAGCGAAAAACCAGTAAGAAATGCAGTTAGATTCCCTATGCTTCAGATTTAGCTTCATTATAAAAGACAGGTCAATCAGTTTGTGGCAAATGAAAGATTTTTCCAAACAAGATAGCAAATGCAAGAACAACATTAAACTACAGATTCCCTGTAATAGCTTGCAGATCCCTAGATATTTTTCAATCTGAAATCATTATCCTGAGAGAAAGGCCAGAGATTTCTTAAATACATCTTTCCAGGCTCAAAGTGCAACCAACACTAATAGCATACTCCTTTGAACTGAATCATATAAACAAAAGTTTGGACCCAAATTGGTGGAGAGGCTGTAAAGAAATTGGTACCTATTTACATTCCTGGTGATCAAAGCATGTGCTTTGGCCCACATGTTTAATTACTGGTTGAAATTTGCTTTTGCTTCCACAGGTTTGGCACCCTTGATATTAACAGACTTCCAGTCAACTTGGAAGAGGAATGTATCTGCTGAATTACTGAGGTTGGGCTTCTCCCCAGGTGTCCACTTAATGATGGGCCATGCTAATGCCAAGGCAGCCATGAAAAAGAGGATCCGGAATGTTGAGCTCCAAGAACATTTAGAGGGTCTGGACAAACTTAGTGTATTTAGGAATAGTACATTTAGAATGCCCAATTATCTATTTAAAATAACAACCCCCAAATTTAGGAAAGCTTTTATGTCAGCTAGGTTTAACGTACTTATGTCGAAATTACTAGAAGGTATATATCAGGGTTTGCCGGTTGCTAATTGAGCATGCCCTTGCAATGAGGAGGAAACTGAAAGTGCTGATCATGTCCTCTTAAAGAGCTCCTTCTATGGAAATATTCGGAAGGATCTCCTCCAGCCCATACTGCAATAATTTAAAGGGAGGTCCAGACAATTTTGTGTTGTCCTCGTACTCTCAAGAAATCTGATAAAACTAAAGCAGTGGCAAAGTTTTGTATGGCAGCAATGAAGTGTTGCTGTTCCCTCCTTGCACCAATTAAAGCAATGTCTGATGTTTAGTAATGGTGTTTATTGGCCACCATATACTTTATATGTCACACTATATGGGACGATGAGATTGGAGGTGGTACGAAATTTCCTGAATTGATTTACTGATCTCCTGAATCCTGTGAAACTATGGAGATTCTATAAAATTTAGTCATATTGTAATAGACTGTATATTTTAATTGTATTTTTGTGTTATACTAATATACCGTTTCCCCGAAAATAAGACCTAACCTGAAAATAAGCCCTAGTATGATTTTTCAGGATGCTCATAATATAAGCCCTACCCCAAAAATAAGCCCCAGTTAAGTGAAGCCCCACCCTCCACCATTGTGCAGCAACCAGAAGATGGCATGCCTGTATTTGAATAAATGTAGATTGTTGTACATGAAAAAAATCCCTTGAAAATAAGCCCTAATGTGTGCTTTTTGGATCAAAAATTAATATAAGACCCTGTCTTATTTTTGGGGAAACACGGTATATAATAATAATATTGGATTATATCTGCTGGTCAGTGACCCTAATAAAGAATCAGAATCATTCCTGGTGGCAGTGCCCTAGAATATACAATTTCTGGGTTGAAAAAATTAGAAATATAACACCACAAAGTATTATAGATGAAAACAAAATAAAAATAAGGAGTAAAAAAAAAAAAGAGACAAAAACGTGGTGGCTCTTCAAATACCACTTATGTCTGATGAAGTAGACTTGTCCACAAAAGCTCACATTAAAGAACATAAGAACCAGTTTTTAAAGTGCCACCACATTTTTGTCTTTTTTTTACTCTTTATTTTGCTTGCACAGACTGACATGGCTACCCCTTCTACAACTATCACAAAGTATCAATTTATTCTTAGATTCCAATGCACCACTACACCATAAAGAGGTAACTATTTGTGTGTAGCGGCTAGACAACAATTGCTCAGTGTTGGAAGACAGCTGTAGAAATTTCAATGCATGTTTGGGAATCTACGGAAAAACTTACTGCTGACTCACAACTGAGGTACCAGAACTCTACTATAGACTAGTTTCATAAAACCTGGCTTCCTTTTATTCAATAATGTAATAATCATAATGATTCTCTTAGCAATCCACAAGCCACTCATTCTGATTTATGAAAATATGTTTTATGTTAACTAGTAATATTATTTTATATGTTTATTATGTGGAGTCTGATGCTTTATAACTATTTTATGGGTTTCTGTATTGTAGCTTATTAAATATTATTAAATTTAAAAAATACATCCTTTCAGGCACAAAAGGTGACAATCAGATACAGAAAAATCTATTACAAACCATACGATCTGCAAGATGTTTAAAGGGAACAATAACCATGCCTCTTAAGGAATGGGGGGAAACCAACCTGCCCAATAATTCTGCCTAGCACGGCCCATATTCCTTGTCCTTCATTACGAAGTTTTGCATTCATGTTCTGAAGTTCTTCTAAAGATTCACACAACTGGAAAAAAAAGAAGTGAAAACCACTGTGAATGTTATTTAGCACCTCTTTTCCAGGAGGAGGCATTCTTTACTCACAATACCTGTTTAAGGGAGCTAATTAAATAATAAAAATTGTTCAGTCATGTCAATGCAACTGAAATCAGTAAAGTTAATCAGCCATTCAATAATACCAGAAAGAAAACATGGGCATCCATCTGGTTAGTAACAGAGAACCTAAAGCAATTTTGTCTGACAATAAGGCTATAATGGCAGTCAAGAAACATCACAACAGTTCCACTTTATTTCTTTCTGCAACTACATGATATGTACTTCTGCACAAGGAATTCAGATTTCAATGTGATACATCTGCAAACTCTGAATAAGATGAGAAAATATAAAATCACACTATGTCGCATAAGTTTCTCTAGCTCCTTATTTCTTGTACACGTTTTTTGTTTCTGTTTGAAAGGAAGTTTTAAAAAAAGCAACATCTGCACAGTTTCAATTTTTATAGTATTGTCTTCTATTCATCTTAAACAATTTAAGTATATACGTACTTGTGAGCTACAACAATCAATCTTCGGTATTTTTGCACTACATATCTTCTGTATTACGGAACTGATTTTTCTGTAATTAACTGCTTCCCTCAAATATCCGAAAATGAAGCCACTTCAAGCCAAGACTTTCACTTTATGTCAGCATAACAGGAGAAAAACTGTCTTGCATACTGTGGTAGTCTGTGGTTTGTGATATGAAGTAGAAGGCATCTAAGTGAGCAATATGCAACTGCATGGAATTGAATGAATAGCCCCCCCTTTGCAGGTGTGTAGAGCTGATGTCAACAGAAGCAACTATCCCATCAACAGTTTTATGCTGTACAGCATTGAATGAAATGCCCCCGAACTCTGTTATGACTCTATGTTGAAAGGTAAAGACAGAAATTCTCTGTGGCAGTTACCATACACTGGCTGACAGAGGTCTGCATTAATGAGATGCTGCTTCAGCATTTATAGGGAGCAAATCTAGAGAAAGCACGGTAAGAGTGCTACCAGACTGTATGCATGAGGATCTCTTTGCACCAAGTTAATTCATTACCAACTGTTAAAAGATCTAATATATTTGATTTTAAGATTTCATCTAATGTAGGATTTGGTAGGGGGAAGGATCAATGTTTCTATATCTAATCATGCTTCAGTTTTACTTTCAAGATTCACTGTGTTGTTACAATCATATATTTTACCTTATTATATTCCACATGGAGTTTTTCCTGTTCATTCTCCAGTTTATCCTTAATTTTCTTCTGTTCTGCCATATTCTCCTGGATCTGGATCATGCGCATGTTTCTCTCTAAAAAGAAGAGTCAGCACCTTTACAATTTATTTGGTTTCACAGTGCTACTATAACCTCAGAAGTGCTCAGGGAAAAAGTAGCAAAATATTATCATTGTTCAAAAATACCAGGCACAGTCAATCAAAATTATTTAAACATTGACTGGTACAGTACAATATAACAGATACAGGTTGTTGTTGTTGTTGTCGTCATTATTATTAATTAACAACAACAACATCCAGTCAGAAAGACCATGAGGTGGAACCCATATACACGTCCTCTAATATGTCAGCAGCCAATTATTTATCTAAGTGTGCCAACCCAGACACCAGAGTTGATAAATGCAAATAAAGTGTTTGGTGCTCCATCTAGTTTGGTTATTATCTCACTTTTGAGATTTAGAAGTACAAGAATGCAGATGAGAGACCTTGAACACTGCATCCAACTGCACGCCCTCTTTACCCTTGGTCCTCATGCTTTATTTCATCCTTTTAGTATTGTATAATTATTAGCTTAAATACTATATTTCAATTATTGTAAGCCACCTTGAGTCCTTTTTAAGGAGAAATGAATATAGTTTAAATAAATAATACAAAAACAATTAGTTTTCTGCATTAGTCCCTATTTTGATTGAATTTAAGTATACATAAGGTTTCCCTTGTTTCTATTTTACTGGAAGATTATAGTATTTATTGAATTTTATTACTATTGTATGCTGTTTTGAGATTATTTCTATCATAAAAAGCAGGTAATATATTTTATAAATAAAAAAGAGCTGTTGTTACATTTTCCCATAGAATATCACTCATTGCTTCAAAGTGTTATATAGATTTTTTTTACTTGCATAACTAATGGCTGCTACATTTGTTAAAACCTGAAACTAAGAGATTACACGGATCATGCATAGATACACAATTGGCTAGCATAACCCAGCTCTTTTATATATAAGACATCCTTCCAGTTTACAGAAGGATCTATTAGGTGACTACTGAAAGCTCTTTAAGAAAACTTCAACATCTTTCCTCTTACCAAGATAATAATTCACAAAATCAGCAGTTAGGGCTGGTTGTTTGTGCTTTCGTCTTCCATCAACACTGGAACTGGTATCTGAAGTATCCACTGGAAATATGTCTGTACTAATTCCCATCAATTCTGCTTTGCGCATTAGCTTCCGTATTGCAGAAGCGCTGCTAGTGAGCGGCCGTGGCAGCTTCTCTCTTGGTACCCAGGCCTGTGGCCTTGTGGTACGTGCTAGTTCTGCCTTAGCACGATACTGTTGTAGTCTGGCATTAATTCGGGCCTACAGATTTTTAAAAGCATATAAAAACAGACAAATGAACATATTAATACTTTTACTGTACACATATATTTTAAGTGGGAGGAAATGAATTTTGATATTCCAAAATGATGGTTTAATAATATGCTTCCATACTGAACCTATGACAAGAAGACATAATGTTTAGAGAAGACCTTAAACATCTTTAAAGTCATATACTTAAGTCTTCAGTATTCCCAAAGCAATTTGGTAATGATGTTATTTCAGTATTTTGTTTTTATTCCATCATGGAAATTCAAAATCCTTATGGAGAGCTTCACTGGATCGGACCAAAGGCCTATTTACACAGGCATTCCGATCCCACAGTGGTCAACTAGATGCCAACAGAAGATTCACATGCAAACAGATTCAGTAGCTCTCACAGAGTCATATTCCTCATGAACTGGCATTCATAGAAATGTGTGCTGCTTATATACTGCCCCATAGAGCTTAAAACACTCGCTAGGTGGGTTACAATTTAATAATGAAGGCTACACATTGCCCCCCTCCCTCCCGAGATGGACGCTCAATTTACTGACCTCAAAAGGATGGAAGGCTGAGTTTAACTACTGTGCCACAAGGCTACAGTTGATGTAAAAATCCATACTCCAAACACTCATACTCATACACTGATCATTTATACTCCATGAATTGGTCCATCTCCCTTTAAGGCATCCAATTAGGCAGCATCACCTGATTCTGGGCTAACAAATGCCACAGCTGAACTATGCACAGCGCAAAGAAAATACTTTGCTTTGCTGTTCTTAATCAACATGGTAAGAGAGGGTGAAAAGCCTCTTCCTATATAGACTTGCCCCATATTTTGCATAATTTTATACATCTCCTGTAATATGGTCCATGTGGCCTTCAAAGACATTTTGGAATCTTCAGTCGGTTCAAAATGCTGTAGCCAGCTTGCTAACTGAAGCTTGTTACAGGGACCATATAACTCCCTTGCCGAAACAACTTCACTGGCTGCTAGTCCATTTCTAAGCCCAATTCAAAGCGATGGTTATGATCCCTAAAGGCCTTATATGGCTTGGGTCCAGGCTATATGTTTTGATCCTGACACCATTGCAGGCATGTTTGGTGAGAGTCAAGAAAGGACATTTTTGGTGGCTGTTTATGGAAGCTAGATGGGCCCTTTCTTTGTGGTCCTTCCGTTGGCAAGAAAAAAACCTTCCTGTTTAAACTTGCTTTTAATTTCTAAATACCCTAGCAGGATTGGAGGTTTCAGTAGAGGATGCAGAATGTTCGATTTTTATTATGTGTTTAAAATGTATTTGAAATTGTTTTGAACTAATGATGTTTTTAATAGTTATAGGTAGAGATGGGGGTATTTGTATTCATATATGGGCACCCCCACACAGCTGGACTTAACAAGGGTCTGGACCCCCAGGGCCAGACAGTCCACTCACTCTTCCTTCCAATTACTCCCAGAGTTCTGCTCGGCTAGCCTCTCCTGGAAATTTATTTATTTATTTATTTATTTATTTATTTATTTATTTATTTATTTATTTATTTATTTATTTATTTATTGGACTTATATACCGCCCCATAGCGCAACAAGCACTCTCCGGGCGGTTTACAATTTTAATTATACAGGCTACACATTGTCCCCCCTGCAAGCTGGGTATTCATTTTACCGACCTCGGAAGGATGGAAGGCTGAGTCAACCTTGAGCCGGCTACCTGGGATTTGAACTCCAGGTCGTGAGCACAGTTTTAGCTGCAGTACAGCGTTTTAACCACTGCGCCACGAGGCTCATGGGAGGGAAATGGGAGGGAGAATGAGTCTCTCTGCAAGTATTCTGAGTTGCTAGCTGAGTGGCACTCTGGGAGCGATTGAAAGGTTGACTGAGGCCACCAGTGCTGGCGGATGAATGAGTGGACGGTCTGGCCCCAGGGGGCTGGACCCTTGTTAAGTCTATTCATATTCATATACAGGCTATTCATATTCTTATATGAATACCCCCCATCTCTAAGTATAGGTTTAACTGTTCAGTAACTGCCAGTAACACCCATTCCCAATTTGGACAGATATTTCTGGAATTCTCTGAATTCCTTTCTTGTTTTAGTTATTGCCCAAAAGGATCACCAAAAGTCAGAACTGATCTGATGGCACACAATCATTATACTCCATAAGGAATGAATCCATCTGTCACTTATTTCCCAAGGAGGCATCTGTTCCTAACTGCTTTCCTAAGTCTAACCAGAGCTACTTCCAGTTAGCTGATAACAGCACAAACCACAGGGAAGCAAAAAAGTTATACTAAGTAAAGTACTGGGATAATAGTAAAGAAGTAATTAAACTGAAACTTAGTCAGGACCAAGAAAGCTAATCAGGGTTGAGATTTGGAGAGGCAGGGTGTAATTAGATGAAAGAAGAATGGGGCCATGAGTAGATTACTTGATGATCACTTTATAAAGACTCATATGGCCTGAGAATACATGTTGGACTGTTTGAAAGCAAGTATAGCACCAAAACTTGTTTAAGAATTACTGTTTGAAGAATACTGAAAACTGCAACTTGTGCAGCTCTGGCCTTTCTTTCCTATCCTGCAAGCTTACTGTGGGTATATTACCTGAGCTTCTGGTGAGAGCTGTTTTTCTCTCTCTTGCAAAGACATTTTGCAATAAGACTGTAAAGCTAAATAGTTCTTGCGTTTCCATTTTCTATCCATCCTGTCCGCATGTTGCTTACAGTAAGCAAAAAAGGGGTCTGCAATATCCTGTTCCAAAAGAAGGCAAGAAAGTATAAAACAGTTCCAGTCAGAAGAAGAAAACAGTTTGAAATATGCTACACAAATTCATATACATAGAGTCTGAAGAGAATAGGATTTCTATATTACTTGAACTAACCAGAGACATTTCAACACAAAATAGACAAAGAAGAAAAACATTTGTTTTGATCTAGTTCTCAGTTTCAGGAATAGGTTGTCAAATGGTACAGGTGTATGCCTCAGCCCATTTTCCTGCATGGTAAATAAAATAAAATAAAATAAAATAAAATAAAATAAGTAAAAATAGTATTGTATATCTACCTCTTCTGCTGCAGCTTCTGACAACAGACCTTCCTTCTGAGCACAGGTCACATGGAAATAAGCTCGACACATCCCAGCATCACAACTGATGCAAACTCCAGTTCTAGCAAAACGAGGATCTTCACAAAAACTACATTCCTGTATCAGAACAGTGAGAAAGCTAACAGTTACAAAAGAGAGCCCAAGTACTAACTGCATATAGTATCTAAAAATGTCCTAGAAGATGCTTTCACAAAAGTTAAAATCAAATTTGGAAAACAAATGCCTTCTTATCCATAACACAAGCAAGAAACAAAAACAGTGGGAGAGAAAACCAAAGTATATAAAACTTGATGCACCCTCACACTGAATTGCAGCATTCACTACTCTCACATAGTTTTCACATACATTACGTTTTGTATGTGAACACACATAAACATGTTTGATCCCAAAATCTGATTGGAATGGGCTAATGATTTATTTAGAATATTTCTATCCCACCTTTCAAATACAAGGTCAAGACAGGTTACATGTGATGATTGGTAAAAATCATTGTAGCTAAGTAATAATATACACAAAACCAAACATGGAATATTGCACCATCAAACAACTTCGCTTACCAAACTTCACATATTTAAGTTTAACATTAACGCAAGTTAAAAAATACAGTACCAGAGGATTATTCCCCTCCTGAGAGTCAAATCTGAGGAAATTCTGATTGATGCCAAACTGAGACCTATTCTAAACCTACTCAAGCATTTACTTTTTCAAATCTCATGTATTGTCAAATCAACATTAGTGTGTTATAGTGAAGGATTAATTAGGCTGGCTGCATTAACACTGCCCTGTGATTAATTCTATTCTAACCAAAGCCCAGTGAAGAAACATAAAACTGGGACCCAAATGTGGTTCCTAGCATTACTGAGGCCCTTCGTCATGCTGCCCCAAATTTTTTTTTTTTTTTTAAAGCTCAAAATATCCCTTTAACTACTCTGGAAGGTGTGGGCGTCATTTTGTCATGTTTTAGGACCTCCAAACATCCCTGAGTCTGCCACTCCCTGAAATTACATCATTTATTTTTCAAAAATTGAAGGAAAGGACAGTCTTAAAAAGTCTGGGGTAGGCAAACTTTTGGGGATTTTCTGCACCAGTATTAATACACATGAAATACAGTAGATTGAACTTTTATCTCCACGCAACACAGTTTATATGTAGAGAAAAAAGAGCTTGTCTATATTCTGTCTTCCATATATTTTGAGAGTTAGTACAACACACTACAAAGGAAAACAAAAGAAACAAGGAAACAGTCAACTAAGTTCTCATCTAAAATAAATGTTTACCTTAGCACCATATTTAGAATAGTTCATTTCCGTAAGCGTGACGGGTCTCAATTTGTCAATATCTCCAAATGCTACTCCTGGAACGTAGAGTGCACAAACAATATGGACCCATCTACAACAGAAGAAGAAACTATTTACAATAATTTCAAAAAATAGTGGCTGAAATCCTGTTGTTTTTGCCATGTAAGGCTGACAATGTTATCATGCATAGCAGTTTTTCAGAAATTTAATATTTACGAAGGTCCCAATGCTCCCCCCTCGCATGGGGGGGAGGGTCATGAAATGGTTGTGTGCATCTTTAAGTTCTGAAAATCACCACCAGCTGCAGATTTCAGAAGCAAAGACTTCCTACCACCATCCCACAATCCTGCAGAGACTTTCTTACAACAAAAGGGGTCCCAAGAGATGTTTGGGCCCTTTGGGGTTTGGGTCAGAAATTTTTAATTACTGAAAAATCGCTTTGGCTGATGCCATCATCAACCTTAGGTGGTGTAAGTTTAAACTTTGGATTTCAGTGACTGATTTAGCTGATTCACAGCAAGAAATGTATTAGTGTATTTGCATAGAGAATGTAAAGAATTACATATGTGTAATTGTCACATTTAAATCAAAAAGGAACTACTGAAAAGAACAGTGTTCCCTCAGCCCAGCTTGCTGGCAAAAATAAGAGGAAAGGGGAAGGGGGGAACAACAACAAAATACTGTACTATAGTACTTTAAAAACTAACAGGTTTGTTTCAGTGTGAGCTCTGGGAACAAAATCTATTTATTCAGAAATATTCTATTTTTCAACAAGATCAGCTGAACTATCATGGGTTTATTTACTTCTTCATCTCTAATTTGCCTTATGGCATCTTCTGCCAACAGTGTCCTCTTGCATTCCACACAGGACAAACAAGACAATGTCTGCACAAAAGAAAGGACACAAATCTGACATCAGTAACAGCAAAACAGAGAAACCAGTTTT
The DNA here is from genome assembly GCF_051106095.1 of Pogona vitticeps. NCBI lineage: Eukaryota > Metazoa > Chordata > Lepidosauria > Squamata > Agamidae > Pogona > Pogona vitticeps. The sequence goes on along the minus strand of NC_135788.1, from coordinate 28,589,884 downwards.
TAAATGCTTCAACCTCATAGGAGACTCTGTTGTGGATGTTAAAGTGGTTCTTGTAGGGGGAAAATGGAATTACAATAAGAGAGTGAGACAGCAATTTACAAAGGAGTTTATTTTCCCTCTTTAATTTTGCCAACATGCTGAGACAGACTTAAATGACTACTTCTTTGGAAACTGATCTAGCTTGCTAATGACACCTTCTTCAAATAATAGAAACACAATTCTGAAGTGACAAATTACAGCACGGGGGAAAATACCTTTTAAAAATCACAGCAATATTTAATGTGAACTTCAATGACATCTCATATATCCCCTCAAAATACCTTAGACTGATATTTTAAAAGGTACCGTAGCCTCCCTAATATTCCACCAAATTAGAAAATGGACAGCCGAACTCTACTGAGGACCAGTTCGCAAATGGCACACTTCCATACAGTGGTTTCCATTTTAATGAGGAACTGTATATGCAAGAGTTAATGATGGAGCCAACAGCTGGGGTTGTACTAGATGAGCTCTTTCATAAAAGTTAACAAAACACAGCTCAACTATTAAGCAAGGGAGACTAGACAAATTCTTTCCCTTTCCCTGCAACAACTGATCACCAAGACTTCATCCTTTTTCAAAGAGCTTCCACATGTACTACCCATTGCTTTGCATTTCTAGTTTTCGGTGGATGATATGTATAATGGGCTGTATGTTGTGCATTTCATATCAATTGGATTCCAAAGGAAATCAGCTTATAGGACCTCTTGTACATCTTTGTATATTTTTCTTTCGTATTTGCTTGCTTTGCTACAATTTCTTAAGCAGTAACATTGTCAATCTATACACAATTGACCAACTTTCCCCAACCTGGGGCTCTCTCAATGTACTGAACTACAATACCATCATTCTATGAAAATGGAAAAGCTTGCCTTTCTTAATCTGAAGTTACCTCAATGCTTTTAAATATATATATATATATTATTGGGTTTTTTCCCGACTTCTCTATATGTTGTTGCAATCAAAGGTTTATTACAGTATATACAATTCATTTCAGAGGAAAAACTGATTAAATGTTAATATAATATTTTGATGGAACAAAAATGGAAGATGAAATTGTGAATGCCTGTATGATAAAATGGGCTCAAAACATTGGTTATAATATTAAATTAAGTGCCTGGTCACAACTATGGGAACAAAACATCAAAATGACTAAATTTATAAGCTTAAAATAAAACGTTTATAAAATGTTTTATAGATGGTACATAACACCAGAGAAACTAATCAAAATGTATAAAAATGTATCCAATGAGTGCTGGAAATGCAAAGAGAAAGTAGGGAGTTTTTTTCACATGGGGTGGATGTGTAATAGAGCTAAGGACTTCTAGAAAATGATGCATGAAATTGTAGAGAACATTTTATGGGTTAAAATTGCTTTAACACCAGAGGTTTTTCTATTGAACATGATACCATCCAAAATCGGGGGGGGGGGACCACAAGGTTTATTTGATTTTACATCTGATAACTGCAACAAGAATTTTGTACGCTAGCAATTGGAAGACCACAAAGTTACTGACAAAAGAGGAATTTCTTGAGAAGATTCCAGAACTGGCAGAAATCTTGACACACACTAAATGACAGAATAGCAGGAATGGAGAAAAACAAATGGGAACTGCTTTACACATGGGTAACAGATTAGATCAGTACTATATTAGTTAGAATAGGATGAGACCTCAATGCTTTTTGAAAGAACATTCTGAAATGAAGTATGAAATGATTCATGAGAACTGCTGGATAGCTCAGTGGCTTAGGCATCTGGTTGCGGAACCAGAGGTTGGGAGTTTGATTCCCCACTATGCCTCCTTTATAGGGACTTGAATTGATGATCCATAGGGTCCCTTCCAGCTCTGCAGTTCTAATATTCTTAGTATTATTCAAATATGTACAGAGAAGTCAAAACATCAGGCCTATAACTAAGACATGCCTTGCGGTTTTTAAAATCTAAGAAAGTTATCCTTTCTGTGAAATGCCACTGGTGTGTCACACTGGGAGCAATTTTACCAGGGAAATGGGGGGAAATAGTTGCACACTTTCACATTCTCGTCTATTTTTTCTTTTTAAAAGCCAAGGTTTTGGCTGGAGATTTTTGATAGTAAGTTTTAATGCATCCACCCCACTGCACCCTGCAGAGTTCAATATAAAGATACACATCTTCAACAAGCAGCTGCTTCTAAATTTAATTTGCACAGTTTTTTCATGCTCCACTGGTGTATTAAATGCTGCTGCACTCTGTAGGAGTTTATCTATGATAAACCCAACAGCTGGCTGCTTGCTTCACACTGACCTTCTCAAAATGTTTTAGTACATGTCACACAAGTACTGTAGTATTACAGATTTAAACTGCCATTTCAGTATGATTGGCACACAAGTGTCTCATTTCCTTAACCACCTATGTGTGAACTCCATCCTGAATCTTTATTAAAATACACAGAAGTCAGTCAAGTTCACAGCTGAGGCTGCTTCAGCTGCCTTTAATACCAGTGCCTAATTTTTCCCCTGCTCATTTGTTTAGCTGCACATGTTTGAGAACCTTGTAATTAAGACAAATTGGGTAATCAAAGAAGAATAATCTTTCATGTTAGTTCCCCATCCATTTTGCTCTGAGCAACGATGACAGATGTTGGTGATGGGAAAGGAAAAAACCTGAATCACAATAGAGACAATAATGTTACTCCAGTCAGGAATGTAGCATCTAGCAAAATAGATGATTTCCTTATTTCTGCACTAGTGTTTGTGAAACTAAGGGGTACATGCAAAAAGTTGACTAGTTACAAATTAACCATCTCATTACCTATTTAGTCTCTCAAATGGGGAGATCAGAGGAAATCATCCCTCATTACAGAGGGAATTTTAATCGGTTTAGTTTTCATTCAGAAAGGAAAGTCAGGTAATTTTGTTTGCAGCATATGGACGTGGTCTCCTGGCTTTACAGGAGGTCTGACTGGAGTTTGCAAAACACTGTCTTGATACCGTATAGATGGAAGTGGTGACCTGTAATCAAAATGTCACAGCATATTTCTGTCCCTAACATGGTTCCATATCACCTGGAAAAGCATGTGCACAGCATTCTTTGGAACTTACTCATGGTGGCAGGTAAGGAAGATTTCCAAGGACACAAAACAGGCTATCTTTCTTCCTTCCCCACCCTCCTCCACCACTGTGCTATGCCTGAATTGAACCCTTTTCATACTATATCACAATGGGGCAAAAGCAGAATGGAGAGTATGAAATGAAAAAAGTTATTCCTTTTCACCCACAAACCTCTCTGTATCAAAACAAAAAAAGGCTTTAATCTCTAATTCCCCCTTCATAGTTCTAATTTCTATTACAGGGTAGCATGGCTGAAATCCTGCTGCTTAGTGTCATGACTCACAACTAAAGTACACTCACTGAATCAGTGTCAATCTGATGAGTCAACCTCTGTGTAAGTTGCATTAATTCAAAGGGGCAACTTACTCTAGCTGCAACTTACTATGCTAGGCAACAGGATTTCAGCCTGTGACTCCCTTTCTGAACATGATCAACCATTTACAGAACATAAAAGCAGCTGTAATTCCTACCTTTCTTTTCCTTTTTTTCTCTCTCTCTCTGGCTATCCTTAGCATTTTATATTTATCTGTTCTAAGCATTTTGTAAGCCCTAAGAGCCAGCAAGGGTATTTTGTTATTTCAATCACTCAGCTAATGAGGGCCATCTTATAGACCAAAGATCTAGGGGCACTGTATTTTATCATTTATAAGCCAATATACTTTTAAGCTACCTAGGAAACTGTTGAAGTATGCACTAAATGCTACCTTTGGGTTCAGCTGCCTTACAATCTTTCAATCTAACAGGCATATTCAGTGTCAAAGAGAACAAGTGTTACCAGCTACCTAATTCTTCTGAGCAGGAATGTTTCTGTTCAGGGTTCCGATCTCCATCCACCATACAATATCACACTCCTTATTTTCCACTGCTTTTTGTTCTTCCATCAACAGGCATTCAAAATGGCTGAAGAGCACACCCAGTCACCCTAGTACTTCAGAGGAGGAGGTTTGTTTTCAGTTTTAACTTTTCCAGTGTTACTAAATATCTTGGATGGATAGTTGCTAGGTTGCTTATTGTTGCTGCTGTTTCTTAAATTTTTGCAAACCTCAGAGTCCCTCTAAGCATATTGAAACCTCTTGTTCCCTAGTGGTCCTATTTTGGCTCCATTTTTATCAGCACAAATGCCCTGAATTTTCTCTCAAGAGGAAACAGTCATAATAAAACCTTCACCATTTATCAATACTGTTAGTAAGCACTTCCACACAGCTGAACTAGGTACTTTAAAAAATCCAGCCCTATGACAATCTTGGTTTGTTTTCTTTAAACATCTTTATTAATGTATAGTATGACAATATGTTTTTTAAGAACACCAGGACAGCTTACAAAATAAATTGTGTTCTTGTACTCTGACTTATTTACAGAACAGAAAATTAACAGTGGTTGTTGTGGGTTTTTCGGGCTCTTTGGCTGTGTTCTGAACACGGCCAAAGAGCCCGAAAAACCACCAACAACCATTAGATCCCGGCTGTGAAAGCCTTCACAAATACAGAAAATTAACAGTTAAGCAAGATATAGGTGCCAAGATTCTTAAAACTGAAGTGTTATGTTTTTAAATGGAAACACTCAAACTGCAGCCTGCTGACAATGGTTTTGTATGCCAACATAATTTTCAATAAATGTTAAACAGAGGGCCAAAATGAAAATAATGCATCTAAACCATGCATATATGAAATTTATAAATGATTTAACACTTCTAGGACTTCCGATTGCCTATACACAGCATACTGAATACAGAAAAGGGAACAGAACCATGTTCATTCTGACACTGGTGGATGTCCTGCTAAGTCTCAGAGATGCTGTATTAATAAAAGGAGTAATGGCAATGATTAAACTTGCAGGCACCACCATTACAGTTGGCAAGATGGTTGATGCCAGAAAATTATTCCTGTGGCTTGAATAACTGAATGGCATGCTTTGAGTCTCTCTCAACTACTTAGAGTGGTCCGGGCCAGATAGGCGGGGTATAAATCAAATAAATAAATAAATAAACAAACAAACAAACAAATACTTTCGAAGGGTCAGGAAAATCTATTTTCTAACTTGACAGTAACAAAAGAGAGAAAAGTTATGTCTTGAATGGTCTTGGTGATGAGATCAGACCGTAAGATTTATCACAGGTTCACACTTAGAAAAGTATCCCAATGACAACTGTTCTCCTCAACCAACCTGCCAGCATCCGTCTCTTTGAAGATTCCGTCTTGGTTGGGGCACAGCTCACAGCTTGGAGAGACCCCACATTTGCAGGCATCACAAAACCATGGTTCTGTGGAGTTTTCTGAAGCAGAGCTCATTATAGAATCACTCTCGCCATCTACGCCGTAACAACCTAGAAGCATGAGGGAGCACATCAAATCAAACAAAGGAAAGGCCTGTCAAATGACATGTTAACAAATCATGGGGAGGTATGGAATGCCAATAAGTAAAAAGAGATTTAGGGGAGAGCTTCTCTTATTCCCCAAATTGTTTGAAGTACTGTATATAATGCATAAGAGAGAGCTCTATGAATGAAAGGAACTATTTGGCCACACATCCCCATGATCTCAAATGGAAGGAAGCTGAAACCATCTCAGTTCCTAATCTTCTCTGGTAGTAAAATGGAATATTCCCACAATATCAAGCTAAAAACAACTGTTCCTCCTCCTTCTGTTTGCTCAACTCCAGTTATTCTTATCTGGAAACAAGCCAGGATTGGCAAGAAGGCTATAAAGGCAACACTCTTTTTTTGAGGTAAAAGACAGAAGCTCCTATTGCTGTTGCAGGAGATCATCTTGCCGCCACCCCCAAACCTAGAAATGGGCATCATAATCAGAAAAATGGATGAACTGCCTTATTTCTATTTGTAGTGGAGTAACACTGCTAGATAGCTCAGTGGTTTAGGTCTCTTGCTATGGAGCCAGAGACTGGGAGCTGGATTCCCCACTGTGCCTCTTTGACAAGAGCTGGACTCAATGATCCATAGAGTCCCTTCTAGCTCTGCACTTCTAAGATGGTGATGGTGAGTGGGAAAATAACAAGGGGACTAGAACAAGCAATGTGAGACATCAGAAAATGCTCTAGTATTCTACATCACTTGATTATTTTCTGTTTCTAAATGAATAAAAATCCCTGAAGAAAGAGCAAGAAAGTGCTTATAGGAACATGGCTTGGAAGGGTTTATTCAGAGGCTTCAGGCAGTGATTATTTTATTACTTGCCCTGGAAACATACTGTACTGTGTAGCATGTAAATATGAAACAAAGAATTTTTTTTTCAGATAATGGTGCTATGTCTTTAATTCATAGCAAAAATGCAACAGCAATTTCCAGCAAGAGAATTACCTACACTTATACTGTGTACTATATGTTGCAGACATTTTTCTTAAGAAACTCTGCAATCAGTACATCAGAAGAACTGACAACACAGCTGGGGGTATTCTGCTATTATAAACCAGTTAGTGGATCTTAGCACAAAAACAGTTATCAAGAGCGGCAGAACAGAACTTAAGGATTTTATTTTAAAAAAACAAAACAACTGGAATTGTTTGTGGAAGGACATGCCTATACATAAAGGAACATTTTAAAATAGCATTTTTTCAGAAACAGTAAAGAACTTTTGCCCAAAGTTCTACTAGAATATTTGTAAACTCTCATGAGAAACAAAGTGGTATACCTAGTTAAATGTTTATTACAAGCACAGAATGGGAGAAATATACTGATAAAGAGATCTACAGCCTTATAAGAATCCAGTTTAAGAGTCACAGAGCAATTAAGAAAGGCAGAATAATGAGAACATAGAACAGGTAATTAGTCTTAAACACCAAATTTTATTTGGCATAAGCCTCATAGACTATAGCCATTTCTTCAGATATATACACAGTAGCAGTAAATCAAACAAAGTTTTAAAGGGCTATCTCATATGAAAACAAGCTGGATTGAATCTAGAGTTCTATAACTGAAGTTTCATTCACATAACACATTCCTTTAGATACTTGTCTTCCACTTTACCCTAGAGTCTTAGTAAATCTGCTCTGTAAAGGCATTATGGAGTTATGGTGGCAAATCATCACCTACACCAATTTCAAGATTCTTTCAGGAACAGAAGTATTCTTTGGGATTCTACAGATTCAGCCTAATGGAGCTACAAATATTATTATTATTACCGCTACAATTACTGTAGAGAACCCTTATCTGCAGGATGAGTATCTCCCGATTCACTTATCCACGGTCTGAAAATATTTAAAATATTACAGTAAAAGGAAAATCCCCTAAATTATATATTTTAGCCATAAAATCACCAGGACTGGCCACTAGAGGGAGAAAGAGATCATGCTATGCATAGTATTTGCTAGAGAAACAGATTTCCATGATGTCATTATCAAAACTGGCCACCAGATGAACCCAGCGGTATAACGTTTACTATCGAAATAGTGTTCCGCATTTTTCAGCATCTGCAAAGGAGCTTGGAAACAAGCCTCTATAGATATGGGGGCCCTACTGTGCTACATTTTTTATCAGCTGCACTATACCTTAAGACAACTCTATTGGCCAGATATTTTGCAACCATGACACTAAATTATAATGCTGATAGCTTAATGTTTACACACACACACACACACACACACACACAAAGAGTATATGTACACATAAGTTAGGATTCTGTAATATTAGCTATCAATTCTTTAAAAAAAACCCCATCAATTTAAACTGAGCACAAATTCACTGTAGTTTACTCTGGGAAAAATAAAAATTACTTGTCCCAATTTAAAGGCATCTTAGAATTACCTTCATGTACTGTTATTCCACAGTTGTCACACTGGATTATTTCATCAGCATCTTCACTATTATCTCCAAGACAAACACAGCAAATCATAATATGGTCCATTTTCTGGGAACTCCAGTTTTGAGGTTTCTCAAGAATCAGCGAGTCCTATCATTAAAAAGTGAAAATGTACTTGTTATATTGGAAGAGGCATTTTAATGATTTATTGGACAGAATCCTACTGCTGTTAATATAACTTGCTCTGGCTCATTGCAGCTAACTGATGAGGTGCCAGGGTGCATCTCATTAAGTGCAATCAGGGACATGACCATGTACGTGAATGAGCCATTCTCTGACATCATCAATTAGCTGCAGTTGGCTGTAACAAATTATGCAGACTTTACATGAACACCAACAGGATTCTGGCCTTATCATGTTTGCAGCCTATGTTTGCAAATTATAGGTGTGTTTGTTAACTGGGTTCCTCAGTGGTGCTGTTTCTCTACTGCTACGTGAACTGGGCAGATAGATGAATGATGGAGATATGGCACCTGCTTTGGCCCTAAACATATTCAGCCTTGTTATTTCTTCTCTTATCCTTTTCCAGGTCCTCCTCTTTCACCCAGCATCCTGTTGCTTTTAATCCAGGGGTGGGTAACATTTGGCCTTCCAGCTGTTTGGACTACGATCTTCATAGTCCCTTATCATGAATATGGTGGCTGAGGTATCTGAAAGCTGAAGTCCAAAACATCTGGAAGATCAAAGATTCTCTGCCTATTTTCATTGTTGCAAATCCTGCATGTCATATACCTTGAACAGCACCTCCAACTGATGAGGAAAAAAGTCACTCTAGTATTTTTTTTTCTGCATTATTTTTCTAACCACCATGGACAGGGTCCCTAAACCAGTTACCTCCATCATATATTCCTCTACCTGTCCGCCACATTTGAAGATTCATATTACTTACTGAGTAACTCTCTCTCAGGCCAAACTACCTCATACATACATTTGTAATGCTACAATGCCAGAATTTCTTGACAAAAAAGCAAGATACAAATGTAGTAACTGCAATTAGTGAATTTCCATGAAATACTATTCACAGACTATAAAAGAATTGAAATACCAGTTTTTAATCAACATATATCTTTTCCATAGCACAAAGCAGAAATGAACTCATTTCAGATACTGTGCATTGGATACTAAGATCATACACTAAACTCAGGAGGCAAAAGTACCTTCAGGTTTCTTCTGTTCTACCCCTTTAAAAAAGCCCCATTGCACATTGCAAACTAGATCTAAAGCTGAAGGAAATTTAAAATTTGGTTTGCAAAGACATTCCATTGACTGCACAGAACTCTTTGTATCTGCCTCATGCAATTACTGACATTCTAGAAAATGAAATGCATACAGACAGTCGTAGCTAAAGAGGACCACTCAAATTGGGTTTAGGTTTGTCCATTGATCTGAATTATTCTACTCTAGGAAAAACTAAGTAGATCTAATGTCACGTTATCCAATGCTCAGATTCTAGTTCTATAACAAACTATCTAAGATGATTTTTTCTGCCACTTCCTCAATGGGCTCTCCTAGGTTTTAGCCAGTTGTTTAGACAACTGAGTCAGTTGAAGCACATGGTGAGAAAGTGGTTGCAGAGCTAGGAATAAGGGGCTTGATTTCCCACTGTGCCTTGTAGGAAAAGAGCCAACTTGTGTGGTTCTGGGCAAGCTACACAGTCCCAGAGCTCCCCTAGAAGAATGGATTTATAAACCACTTCTCAGTATGCTACATCTAGAAAACCCTTGAAAGAATTGTCATAAGTTGGAATTGACTTGATGGCACATAATTAATTAGGTTTCATCCACTGCTCCTTTTTTGGTATAAAACTATTATCTAACGTTTAGCAATATATCTTTAAAGATTAGCTCCTTACAGATATCAGTAAAATCAGTGTCACCACACACTGAAAACAATGAAAAACTGCTGAAGATTAGGAAAATCTATGAGTCACAAAAATGTTTGATAATTTCAACTTTAACATCTGCAACCCATGGTTCTTAGAGCATTTTAACTCAGAACACAGTATTATACAACTGCAGTCAACAGTTAGTCCCAACAAGTTCAGTGGAGCATATGACTACTCAATTGCAGCATCAATTAAAATTTTACTTTGATAAACACAGAGGATGACAAGGGTTATATACACCTTATTTTGTATTGAGTAAACATAAATGAGAGTAGGAACTATTTTAAAGAATAATTTAACCTGCCTTTCCCCTTTGATAATTGTTAAGAAACATAAAATGTAATGAAAACCAAGGATAACTGTTCTTAATATTATACGGATGTATCTTATTCTAGATGAATGTAGGATAGGAATGTCAAGGAATAAAACACACTCATACCAAGTAAATACAATTTAATAGTATTTATCATTCTTTCAAATACTGATTCAAGTTTTAAATATAGTCTAAAACGCCTAGATGAATCTTCAAGGCCATTATGAAGAGTCTACAGACTATATAATTATGAAGAATCTACAGACTATATAATTAAATTTTTGAGGATGTAGTTATTAATCAACATTTTGGCATCTGGATAAACTACACTACATGCATTTTGATAGTCTAAAAAGATGCCCTCAATTAGTTAATAAAAGCACCACCTTAGAGCATTCTCTCCTGTGAGAAAAAAAGGCAAATGCTTCTTTTAAGGGGTGGCCTGCTGTGACAAATGTATATCAGCTGAAGGAGAATAACTATGCCTTTTGTCTTTGTAACCATTGTTCTCCCTTACACGCATGTGCATGCTGATTATGGCTGCAATTATATGCAGACATATGTGGGAGTCTCATCTAACTCAATGATACTTTAACTTATGAACTGACAAATACTGTTATTGTTGTTGTTTCAACTTATATACCATCCCATTGTGCTATATCATTCTCTGGGCAGTTACAACATAATTATGCAAGTAATGTTTTTAGATTGCGCAAAAAACCTAAAATTCATATGAATAAATTGGTTTATTTCACTGTATGCTAGCATGGATTTATAATATAGCTAACTATTTCTAACTTACCAACCATACATAGATGCTAAGGCTGTACACAATCTGGGGATAAAGAATGAACTGGTCTTCTGTCTTTCAACACACCTAAGTGTTTATATACTCATTGAAATAGTACAGGAACCTTCATAATGACAGACACTGGACATATTTTGAGATCAGCTCACCAACACTATTTTTCATGAAGGTCCAGGTCCAGGGAAAATTATCTACAACTAAGGCCTCTGAAATGAGTGGGACATATTGGTCACAGCTATATTATGCAGGAATAACATATTGTTAAAGCTTCTGTTATTCAGAGTATATTTAAGAAAACAAATAAGAACAGCAAAAGGCAACATTAGCTAAGAAACATGTTATACACAAATTTATTAACTGCTACAGTAGAAAATTGCTATACAATATATTACATTCAGAACCTGAATGTAACATATAAAAGTCTAGAAGCCACATAATTATTAGGTATCTGGCTGCCAGAAGGCACAGGAAGAAATAATGCCTATGCTTTAAAAAAATCATTATATGTACTCCAAACTAGACAATAAATTAGTAATGTGTGTAAGTCTTTAATGCAGGACTTATCTGATCTGTTCATCTTAATAATTTCAGTTGCAATAAACAGATGTACTATTATTTATTTATTTAGTACATTTACATTCTGTCCTTTTCCATTATGGAACTCAAACTAAGCTGTATGACTCCCCAAAAGTCTGCCTATTAAGGCCCTAACGAAACCCAAACCTGGTTAAGCAATAGCAGGATGCCTAAGCATAATTAAATTAGCATAATGCTTAACTCTGGTGTTCTTCTTAGCTTGGATCATACTGAAACAATGAAACCATGATTAAGGTCTTCTTCAAGTTTTAAGAGCTCTAGAAGCTGGTTGTATAATTCAGTAAGTTAGGTATGTGGCAGCAGAGTCAGTGGCTGGAAGTTCAATTCCCCACTCTGCATCTCACGAGAAGAGCTAACTTGTATAGCTGTGGGCAAGTTACACAGTCCCAGGGTAACCTCAGAAGAAGGGAATGATAAACTGCTTCTGAGTACTCTATACATAGAAAGGGCTGCCATAAGTCCAAACTGGCTTGAAAGCACATCATCATCATTAGGCCATAAATAATATTTCATGGAAGAGGAGTATCAATTAGATGAAGTATTCTGTTCTGGACAAAAAGAAATATAATCTGTGATAAAGGACCAAGACTGAGAACTGAAGAGAACTTGGATAGCAATGTTCTCTGCACCCTCCACTAAGGTTTTCTCTTTCAGGATAAAACACTGACTGCATACAACATTTAACAAGTTGATAAAGCACATTCATTTCTTTGCCCTTAATTTTTCTTATTTCTATCAAATATATCTCAGTAAAAGACACCATATTTTAGTACTCAGTATGAGCCTTGTAAAATTAAAGCTTTAACACCAACTCTCTCTGTTTTACCTCTGCTAGTTCACAATTTAAAATGTATTCATTACAATCCTTGCGTTTTAACATACACAAGAAATTCACATTGCTTTGCAGCCTGTCTTTTAACATTTTCTCAAATCACTAAGAATGTATTGTTTTCAGAATTAGTCAGAGACTTAGACTACAAAAGCATGTTCCCTGACCTTTCAATACCATTGTTACATGTTCACTGCAATACATCCTAAGTAGAATACTGACCTGTGCTCAGTGTGATACAGGCACTTACCAAAAATTAGTCTCTTGCAAGAGCTTGAAATAGGTCTAAAATAAAAATACAAAATGTACTGAAGCCAATGGAAGATTACCACTGGAATTCAATGGGTGCTGGATTCAGGCATGAAGCTGATGCAAATTTATCTTAATGAGCATTCAGCACAACTCTGCAGCTCATTAATGCAATTACTGTCCAGTAACTCTGCCTAGCTTTAGGGAGCAATTTCAAAACAATTACACTTCACAGTATTTTCCATTTTTCATCAGAGGTATTATAGAAAGTTGGCATTTCTACCTCATTGCTCTTGCTTTGTGAAAGGGCCAGGCTATCATTTGTCAGCTCCTCATCATCAGCACTATTTCTGTTAAGAGCTTTTGCTTTTTTCTTCTTGGGTCCACCATCGCTAGCAGCACTGCTATCATCGTCATCATTGCCTTCTTCTTCATTATCATCCTCATCACTTCCACTTCCATCATCTTCATCATCCTCATTATCCACATCACTTCCTTCTCTCCGTAATGTGTTTTTTCCCTTCTTCTTCCCTGCAGTTGGACGCCAGTCATTGTCATCCTCACTGTCATAATCATCTATGTCATTTAGCTCCTCCATGGATACAAAATCTAGTAGAGGACGGTTTCTTCTTAAGTTCCACTTTTTTGGTTCATTAGTCTGCTCATCAATGCCAGCATCTGCCTCTGAAGGCTTCTCTCGCTCTTTTTCTTTCTCCTTTTTCTTTCTTGGTTTCTCTTCTCCTTCTCCATCCTCCTCCTCCTCCTCCTCTTTATTTTCTGTCTTAATTACCGCCTTCTCTGCTACTGGCAGCTCTTCACCACCTGAAGTTTTAGGTTGCTCTCCCTCTGTTTTTAATTCTTCTTCTGCCAGCTCTTCTTCCAAGATATTTTCTTCTGATTCACTACAGGAGCCTTCTCCGCTATCCTTAGATCCATCTTCACTGCCATGTCCACTGCCTTCAGAATCTGTTGAGCATATGAAAATTTAAAAAAGGAGTTCCAAAGAACAGTGAACCAAAAAGAGAAAAAAAGAATTTTAAAAGGCTTGAGGCAACCAGCTTAGTTATACTAAATATTCTTCCCTTAACGGCCCCTTAGCCTATTTTTCATCTGGCCCAATTGTTTTTACTTGCCATAGCTGTTTTAGCATAGTCAACCTACTGATGAAGAATGTTTTGTATTTATGCAAACTAAATATCAGCAGGAAACAAAAATGTTAAATATACTGCCTGATAGCCAAAGTGCTCCACTAAAGCATGCTACAGTAAACTGCACAGCTGTTAAAAAAGTAAGCAATTTATTTCAGAATTTTTGACCTAAACATAATTCTGACAATAGGAGCCTAAAATTTTGATCCTGGTGATTTAAAAAACTCAATATTTTTCCAGCCTTGAATGGAGTAAGTGAATAAGTCAAGCATCGTGACTGCAAAATCCTGCTGCTTAGCATAGTACATCCCACTAGAGTAGGCAACCCAAATCAGTAGGAATTTGGTGAGTCAACTCCTTTCTAGGTTCTATTAACTTAAATGGCCCTGCTCTAATTACAACTTACTATGCTAAGCAACAGGATTTCAGCCACTATAAAACTTATTTGATTACTACTGGTACTTTATGCAAAAACAGTAATTGAAGAAGTTTATAGCTGAAATAAACTCCATGGATATGAACTAGTACCAATGCAAGTAACAGCTCTCAGGCAATTTTAATATTACCATTCCAGGTACACCACAGCACTAGTACAGTGGTACATTTCTTACCATGAGTCAATATTTTACCTTTCTCAGAAATCATAATGTCTTCTTTAAATTGTTCAAGTTCATTGGCATGAGTACTGTTATTTTACAGCATATTGATATCAGATTTCACTATGTACATTTTACTTTACATATCATCCTGCTCCCAAAGATACACTACATTTCCTTGAATGGGATTCTTCTATTATAGATAGCTGCGTTCTGCAAAGATCACTGGTTCTTCCTAAGCCCATTAAAACTCTTGGAAATACAGTGGTGCCTCGCTTGACGAGGATAATCCATTCCAGCAAAATCGCTGTAGAACGAAATCGTCATCAAGCAAAAGCAAAAAACCCATTAAAATGCATTGAAAACCGGTTCAATGCGTTCCAATGGGCGAAATACCTCAGCATCCAGCGAAGATCCTCCATAGGGCAGCCATTTTCCGGTGCCTGTAAAGTGAAAAAGCCTTCCTAAACACAGCAGGGAGCCATTTTGAAACAGCGGGTGGCCATTCAGCTGTTTTGATCGTTGTAAAGCAAAAAATCAGTCCCCAAAGCAGGGAACTGATCATCATCAAGCGATTTTTTCCTATTAAAACATTGTTTTGTTAAGTGATTTCCTCGTCTAACGAGGTAATCGTCAAGCGGGGCACCACTGTATTAAAATCATTCTACCAAGATTGGTTTTTCATTGCCTGAACTTAGTCAATAACAGAAATCTGTCATGATGATGTCTAGTTATTAAAGTTGGTATAAATCAGAAAAAATGTCATTTTTTTTAAAAAAAAATGTGATTTGTCAAGGTCAACTAATCACAGATTATTCATTTACAATTTATCTGGTAAAACGATTTGTCAATTCATTTTTTTTTTACTTTAAAACCCCATAAAATGCACCCCAAGCACCTAGAGACACCAAATTCACAGGGAAGCTTCCACTGACATTCCCCTACAAGGCCTTCAAGTTTGGTGAAGTTTGGGTTTAGACCCAAACTTCTGAGTTATAAACCCACAAAATTGGTTCCCTCAGGAAAATGCCATTTAGCAGCTGGCTTGGGAAACCCAGTCTTCATCAAACCTGGAGGAATTGTAGAGGACAGTCAGAGGAAGCTTTTGTGCAGTTTTGGTGTTTCTAGGTGCCTTGGAGGCCATTTTAAAGCCAACCAAATCAATGAATCAAAAATCACTAAAAATTCATTGATTCATATTTGTCAGGGGCACTGATTTGTACGAATACAAATTGACAAATTAGCAATTTTAAAATGAATCTTGATTTTTTTTTGTGCCCATCTCTACTAATGATAAAAACAACACTCCATTCAACGGATCTGTTGGCCAAAATCCTCTTGCACAATGTAAGGAAAGTTATAAGTTCTGATCCATTTCTTACTGGTAAATAAAAAGGCCCTGCTGTGATTCTCAGGGCTGCTCAAGCATACTGCCTTTGTGTGTGCTCCTGAGCACAATGTGAGGAATCTTTATTTACTGGTGCGGAAGGGACTGAAACATATGTTTGCTAACATTATACAACAGGATTCTGAATGTTAATTTGTACTTTATTGATTTATTTAAACTGTCTTGAAAGGTCCTCTGAATTAAAAGGAAAAAGAAAATCAAAAACAGAAACAGTGCCACAACATCCTTGCTGTGTGCCTTGTTTACTCTTTTGTATCTGGTCAAAGCTATCTGTGGTACATATAATTTTTTAAGAAGTCTCACATAATGCAAGTAACAAAGCTGATTCTCATTTATTGAAATAATTGATTGGCATTTCTAAATTCTGTTTCTGCTTTTGCAGCTTAAGTCCATTCAGATATCCCCATCTTCCCCTACATGATAAGCCAACCCACCTGTTTTTTCACTTGTGTGAAAAACCAAGTGTGTGACCTAAAATCTTCATATACAGTGGTGCCCCGCTTGACAAGAATAATCTGTTCCAGCGAAATTGCTGTAGAGCAAAATCCTCGTCAAGCGAAATAAAAAGCCCATTGAAACGCATTGAAAACCGTTCAATGCATTCCAATAGGCGAAATACCTGCTCGTCCAGCGAAAAACCTCCATAGGATGACCATTTTCGGGTGCCTGTGCAGCAAAAAATGCCTCCTAAAAACAGCGGGGAGCCATTTCGAGCAGCCGGCACCCATTTTTAAAACCCAACTATCAGCTGTTTTGATCGCCGTAATGTGAAGAATCAGTTCCTGAAGCAGGGAACCAATAGTCGGGAAGCAAAAAAAAGCCAATTAAAACATCGTTTTGCGATCGCAAAAACATTGTCGTGAAGCGGATTCATCGTCAAGTGGGCTAATCGTTAAGCAGGGAACCACTGTATATAGCCACAACCTCCTAGATGCAAGATGCACTCATAAGTAACATTTCCAGAAGACTCAGGGCACACGCTTCGTTTTCTACATTAATTCACTCAAAATGGGCATTTACACACTGCTCAGAGAATGTCACACTGCACATTGACTTATATACTATGGAGAAAATTCTAGTAATCTCAATTAGCTCCTATTTGTGAAACAGAACTACACCTTCCACCACCACGACCCAATTAAAAAAAACTGTTTATGAGAAATACCTCAATCTATATGAAGGAGAAATGGAATATAGGAAGGGTCTGAAGAATCACATAGCCTAGAAAATTTCAAGCTGGAAGACATCATAGCTTTAGACACTTTAGAATTCCAACATTGAAAGCAAGGACAAGAAGATTGAAGGCCAGCTTTAAAAGAGGATTAGATGAATTCATGGAGATTAGGGCCATAGTGGGTGCTTGCCAGAATGGCTGTGAATCAACTGTAATATGACAGTCACTATGCCTCTACATATCAGTAGCTGGAGATTGCAATATGCAGGGAGTATCTGCATTCATGGCCTACTGGTGGGCTTGCCATAGACAACTGGTTGACCACTATTATTCCTTGTGTGTGTCTCTGTATGTGTGTGTGTTTGTGTGTGTGTGTATGTGTTTAAAAGTAACATGAATGTTATTTCTTAATTTCTATTGATGCCCTAGCATCTAAGTTGATGGATATATAAATATCTTCCTCCTGTATTGCAAACTGGCAAGTGCTATGCAGGGCACAATCAAGTAAAAGAACTTTCCTCTAAACAAGGAACTAACACAAAACAAATGCCTAGAATATTCAGATCAGGGCTTGAAAGCTTTTAGAATGTCTCACCAGTCAGTCAAAAATTTCACCAGTCAGCATGACCAGACTATACCCTTGCAATTTATTGGGATTGGGAATCACTGATTTTTACCTTCAGACTTGGGTTGCTTTATTAACTGCACGCCTGTGGGGTCATGAAACTTGTATTTTGAATGTCTGCAGCAAAAATAAAACTGAAAGCAAACGTCTCTTAAGGAGCCACAGTTCCCTCCCACCCCAGGATGAGTCCTCGTTTGGTTGAAATTGGGAGCAGGGAATCTCCATATTCTCCAGCATGGGACTGCTCTACATTCTCCTGCAAAGCTATATCTCTATGTGCCACTCAAACTCTCTTCTCACGAGGGCAGTTTTCCTTTTGCAATGGGAAGGGGAGGGGAGGACTGAAGGATTAGAGAGAGAGAGAGAGAGAGGCAGAAGGGAAGGAGGCAGGGAGGGAGGGAACTGTGACTCGTCACAGACGAGTGGATGAGTGCATTTTTCAAGCCCTGATTCTGATAATACAAATGTTTATAAAGTTTTGAAAGTACACAGTAATAACATATTTATGAATCAATGAACAAGTACCCTATTCTTTACTTTTCATCGATCCACAAATATTATGTTATTTAATGCAACTGAGGTATGTAACCTGCAGACTTGACTGGGTGCATCTCTTCTCCTAGTTTCAAAGGATCATGGTAAGGGATCAGTTCAGGCCTCTACCAAAGCAATCTGTCCTTTTCCCAACAGTTCATTATATGGGAAGGTAAAGAAAAGAGAGAAAATATTGGCAGGAAGAAATAAAAGAGGAAGGAAAGTGGTGGGCTTATCCACTTTTTGCTTTAACCCAATCCACCACTAGTTCTAATCCACCCATTGAGGAGTATGCCCCCCAAGTTTACTCCCAAGGAAATCAGCAGAAGATCAGCTCTAACAAGTTGTATTGACTACATATTTGAGCTATCAAAGCATTTAGCCAATTTTAATTTTTATATTTCCATCTAAATTTTAAAGGAGGCAGTAGAATGGGGCAGTTCAGTTGACTAGTGGTAACATAAAAAGATTACATTTTAATTGCCATGGAAACTGAAGATAAAAAAAATCATTAAGCTGAACTAACTGTCAATAATTTTACTCAAGATATTGAAATAAACATGACTTAAAATTTAAAATGTATAAATTTTTTAAACTTATGTCTTCAATTAGCATTACTGTTGAGTCAAATACTATCCACATTGTTCAACCAATCTCTATGACAGTTTATTAAAACACTATATTTTAACAGTCAATATGTGTACACACAGAGAAATGATTTCAACATTTCCACAACCCATATGTAGAGTACTACGGTGTTTCCCAGAAAATAAGACAGGGTCTTATATTAATTTTTGCTATAAAAAACACATTAAGCCTTATTTTCAGGGGATTTTTCATGTATAATAATCTACATTTATTCAAATACAGTCATGCCATCTTCTTCTGCTTGCTCCACAATGGTAGAGGGCAGGGTTTCACTTAATTGGGGCTTATTTTTGGGGTAGGGCTTATATTATAAGTATCCTGAAAAATCATACTAAGGCTTATTTTCAGGTTAGGTCTTATTTTTGGGGAAACGGGGACTACACGGGAGTTTCCAGCCAATTACCCTTTCCCACACCAGTATCTTCTCCAATGAAAAGAAAACTGCATTTGCGGGAAGGCAGAGACCTAACTGTACATTCATGACATTAATTAGATTAAACTCTCTACTCTGTAGAGCAGACAGAAAGAATCCCCACAAAAATTATCACATTAGCAGCTTCTTTAAAGGGAAAATGTATATAATACCAAGATTAAACACAGAAGACTTTGAAGTTATTTTGATTTATAATTTGTTCATATGGTCAAATGAAAAATTGACAATTCAAAAGTAAGGTGGACAAGAATGAGAGAGAAAATGAGAAAAAACACTAGTAAAATCTTGGGCTTTTCACCTGCCTCTCTTACATCTCATGGGAAGTGATTACTGTATGTGACTTCCAATATGCAACAGGTTGAAACAAAGTTTCAGATGAACAAAAGTTTCATACAAATACGTGGATGACATGAAAATAGTATGCAAGAGGTACATCTGAAAGAGCCATGGAAATTAATTTAGAATGAATTCTAAAATAATATATGCAACCTAAGTTGCATAAACTAATAAGAATCACTGATATTTGCTGTGATCAGTTCCAGTTGAAGACTCTAGTAAAATACAGACTTTCATCCCATATTACGAGCAAAACTGTTGCAATGCTACAAGCTTCTCAAAATTTTGACAAATTGGACTGCTTGAATGATTCTTAACATTTATAAGATACAAAATTTGCAAACATCAATATCTATTACCTTTATTTATTAACGAGAATTTGGTTATTCCCAAACTACAAATGAGGTAAAAAAAAAATGCTAAATTTGAGTCACTTTATTTTAAAAAATACAAATAAATACTAGAAAAGTGCTGAGACAAGAGCATTTTATCAGAATAAAGGGGGACTAGTAAATATATATGTAAAGGTAAGTTTCTGAAAGTAAAGAAAAGAAGACAGATATTTATTAAAGGTCCTTACACTTTTAATTTGACTTGCTTCCATTATTGCTGTGTTATGAATTTATTTACCTCATAAAAGTGCTACAAATCAAACTTACAATGGCTGAAATCCATTATAATTAGAGTATGCCCACTGAACCTCTGTAAATTCTCCTAATTCCCCTAATTGTGTTTTACCACTGGATTTTAGTCAGTGACTAGCACAGGACCACTAAGCAATATTTGTGGGTAATCTGGAATTTGGTCTTCCATACTGATGAATAGCATTCTGCCCACAAGTAAATGTGAAAATATGACATTAATGTTAAGAAATGAGTAGTTAAATTAGTAGGAGGTCCTACAAAATCCAGGGCAGGGCTATTAACAACATTCTGATCAGTTAAGGCAACACTACCTCTATGCTTCCATTATCTTCTGTATCTGTATACCTATATTTTGTTCCTCCGTCCAACCAACTCCCTAAACATTTGAACATGTCAAGCTGAAGTATCTATTCCTTGAAATGATCTCCATCTAAACTTCTGGAATAGGTCTTCTTTGGCTAGCTGTGCACCTAGAGGCAAAACTCAAGTTACTCAAGGTTATGCCAAAACAGTGCCAGTGCAAAGTAACCACACACACCCCAGCTCCAAAGGAAAAACAAGCTTAGCTATTAGCATCTTACTTCCCTTAAGCTTTTACAGTGGTTCCTCGCAAGATGAATTTAATTCGTTCCGCGGTTAATGTTGTCCTGCGAAAAATTCGTCTTGCGAAATGCGTTTTCTCATAGGAATGCATTGAAATCTAATTAATGCATTCCTATGGGCAAAAAAAGTCAAAACAAAGTCAAATTTGGTTTACAAAGGGTTTATTAAGTGCTCTTTAAAGCCATACATATTATGCAGATGATTTTAAAAATTTCAATCAAAAAACTTTAACTTTTTAAACATCATAGAAAAACATTTAAAAATCAGCAAACATGAGGCAAGAACAAGAAACAGAAAACATTTGTCTTGCGAAGCACGGCCATAGGAAAATTTGTCTTGCAAGTCATCAAACACACACCCATTGCCAAAACCATTTGTTTTGCAAGTTTTTTTGTCCTGCGAGGCATCTGTCTTGCGAGGCACCACTGTACAAGTGAGAGTTCTAGTCTTCAAAAATATATCCATGTAAAACTAACCTATCCTAATATATGCAAAATCTTTAATTTCAAACAGTCATTTAAAATGTGTTTGTCCATTGTTGAATACATTTTGTGAGAATGACAGACTATAGTTTGAGCATATGCACTGAAGTATTTCAGTTAAAATATCTTTAATGAATCAAATGTAGTTATTTCTTTATGCTATGAAAGACTGTGCATGTACAGCTTATCAGACTTTAATTAGATTCAACTCTATTTTCATATTATTAAATACCTCTGTACATTATATAGTTACATTTATATACTGGATACAAACAACTGATTACCATAAAGATTTAACAGTCTTATGGTTGGTTCTCTGTTAAAGTCAATAGACATTGAAAAAGTGCTGAAGAAAACTTCAAATGCCATCCACAATTATTTCTCGTAACAGGTCCATAGAATATTAAGATGGGACAAAAAGGAGAGAAGGGGCAGAAACAGGAAGAAGAAGAAAAAGGATTGTGCTTGAATAGTTATTTATATATGGCCAATTCCTTTTAGCAACAAAGACACGACCTTAATGAACAGAGACTTTCAGAAATTCAGCACCAAATTTGTTGGGCATTAATTATGTCTTGAGAAACTTGTGTTTGTGTGTATATGTCTGTGTGCTTGTGTGTTTTAATTATCAGGCAGTAAATATTTGATAACGAATTCCTCAAAAGTCTCAGTTCACGAAGCAGTATTTCATTTCAATTTCAGATGCAACCACTCATCGACTCTTTAAATGAATTTAGTGATTGCTTAGCTGGGGAGTCCATGGGTACCATTATTCTCTTTGTTGAGCTCAGAGTGGTCCACCAACACAAGTCTAGTCCTCCTTCTTTCACTGGACTGAGGAAGTGGACTTGTCCACAAATGCTCAATTTTTAAAAAAGTTAGTCTTTAAGGTGCCACAACAGTTTTGTCTTTTTTTATTTTTTATTCTTCTTTCGTTTTTGCCTGATATGCTAGCACAGACTAGCATGACTACCCTTCTAAAAATGTTAGATTACTGTGAACCAGGGCAGCTCATGGCTCCAGCAGGGGTGCTCCCATGCATACTCTAAAATTCCACAAATTAAAATTGTCTTTCACTTAGTCTTTTAAATATTCCAGCTATGTTTCTCTTTGTGCTTCATGAAATGTGAACCCTGGAAATGGTTTTTTGGGCTGGGGGGAGGGGAATGCAACTTCCAGAAGCCTGCCAAAACATGGAAACTTCTGGGAACTGTGGCCTAAGAAATGACTTCTCCAAAGTGATTATTGAATTTATGTCTTGCTACCAGGTTTCCCATAGCCATTAGGTTGACTACTATGAGAAAAGAATGCTGGAGTACACCATACTGGAGTACATAGCCTTTACTATGATCCACTATGGTTCTCCTCAGGACCCAATTTTCTATGGCACAGTCCACAGTCTTACTTACGCTAGCAGCTCCTTGCACTGTAGCTTTGCAGGTTTAGCAACATGTCAATAACTAGACAGGTAAACTGCTGGAGCAAGGCTTTACAAAATAAACATTAACTAGCAATGATGGGAGCTATTCCACTGGAGAGCTAGAAGAGAAAAGAGAAATTGGCTAACACAAGGCCAGAAAACAACAGGGAAACCAGCTGGCAGAGTACTAGGTGTGGGTCAGAGAGATCTGAGACAGTGATGATACACCAGTATGAGAGGAAAGTAGGGACACAAAACAGGATAGAAAGAAGGAGCCGTAGTTGGAGGAAAGGCCAGAATTGGGGACCTGTTCAGACAGCCAGATAAATAGACACATGAACTACCAAATTCAAACAGAGGAAGTGGACTAGCTGGAAAAAAAATACACCACAAGGAGCTCTGGGTGACCAGCGCAGCCCACATGCCCATTTTCCCACAAGCTTCTAGCACACCCCATGTTGCAAGTAATTTCTGCAGAAGTTGTTGGATAGCTTTTGATTACGAAACAAAAACAAGCTTCTACTGTACACCTGGGAAGCGGGCAGGGCCAAGACTCTCAGAGGCTACATTTCGGTAGGTAAGGAATAAAACTATAAGAGACTTAACATTGAACAGCATAAACATTTAACTAAAAAGAAAACAGTGGGGAGGGGTACCTAGGGGGACTGTTAAACATATGAAGCAGGGCAAAGTATTTACCTGATGCATCTCCAACCTTAAAGTCACTGTCATCTGAACTGTCATAATCTAGAGCTTCCAGCAGGGAAGCAGCCAAAGGCTTCACCTGCCTCCTCTTCGAGCTACGATCCACTGTGGAAAAAGAAAAGAGAAACAGAACTACTGGACAGCTCAATGGTTCGGGTGTGTTTCTTTGGAGACTGCAAAAGAATGCAATAGGGAGAGATGGTCAAAAATGTTTAGAGAGAGCACTTTCAAAACCCCTAGAACTCGTTTGATTTCTACACGCGTCAGAAGGGTAGGTCGTGGGAACGGACCGCTTCTCTTGCATGGCTCCCGGTCTCCGCAGAAGGTGGGGGGTGGGGAAAGCAGCCGAGCCCCTCCCCCCGCCATGACCAGCCCTCACCACAAAATAACGGCACGGGAGGAACGAGGGGCCACCCGCAGCCGTTACACCGCGCTTGAGTGGACGGGTGTGGACGTCAGGGAATCGGAGGCTGGAGGCGTCCGCAGCCCCGGGAAGATTCCCGTCGCTGCATTGGATAGGGAACTGAAAAAGCAAAAGGAGGAAAAGAAAAAGGCGGGCAGCGGCTTGGGCAAAGGGACGAGGGCGGGAACGGGTCCCCTCCGGGACTCTGGAGGACTTACTCACTGGAGCCGAGCAGCCGCTGCCGGGCATAGGGGAAGGCGGCCTGTGCCCGGCAGGGCGCTTCGCTCCCCCTTCAGAAAGCAACGGCGCTACTGCTGGCAAAAAGAGGCTTCGGCGTCTCCTAGGCCAGTTCCCGTCGCCCAGACAATAGGCGAAACCGCGCTCCGGATGCACTTCCCTCCCCCACGTCTCCCAAAACAGGAACCGACTTGCCGGGCCTCGGGACGGGGTTTTCGCGCAGGCGCATGTGCGGGATCTCTCCGCGCAGACGCGTTAGGAGGGACTGAAGGCTTTGTCCGGGCTTCGCTCGGGAGGGATGGAGTGAGCGGTGGCCGCGCGCTTTCCTATTCAGCACCACAGAAGTCCGAGGGTGGCCGCGGGAGGGTGGCGGGGTCTCATTCTGGCCATGGCCCAGCTTATCCCGGAAATTGTATATATCGTTCTTGAATGCAGAGCTGTTCTTGTTTTTTATTATTATTATTATTATTATTATTATTATTATTATTATTATTATTATTATTATTATTATTATTATTATTATTATTATTATTATTATTCTTATTCTTCTTATTCTTATTCTTATTCTTATTCTTATTCCTATTATTCTTATTCTTATTATTCTTATTCTTATTCTTATTCTTATTCTTACTTGCACCGGGAAGAGAAGGCACATATCTAGGGTTTTGGAAGGAGACTTCAGTAAGCCATCATAAAATATGTGTATTGTATGATGATTTTTTTTTTTTAGTGGTCTATAACACTGGTTCTTAACCTTGAGTTACTCAGGAGTTTTGGACTGCAACTCCCAGAAGCCTTCACAACCAACGGTGCTGGCTGGGGTTTCTGGGAGTTGCAGTTCAAAAACATCCGAGTAACAAAGGTTAAGAACCACTGGTCTATAACGTTATTGCCTACTTTTGCATTTGTGTTTCATTTTGTATTGACCACACAGCTCCTTTTTATTTCAGCAAGCCAGTATCCACTTGGGATGGTCTTCCACCGTTATTATATAAATTGATAAAAGATTTTGGGTGCTGAGAACAAGGGGAAAGGTTTCATTTATTTCATTTTACTTCATGTTGTTTTGTTTCATACAAATGTTCTTCCAGTTTTTCCATCACCTGGGTCAAGTGTTTTACTTGGGACCTATGGCCATTACTCCTGTGAGCACAGGCCGTGTCTCCTCATTAATTTTGGAGTTTCTCATCTTTGTTTCCCCCCCACACACAATCATGCACCCAAAGACAGTCCAAAAATTTAAGGAACTGCCCTGATCCAAGTCAGCAAACCAGTTCTAGCAGTTATCATCTCATGTAGAAGCATACTTCTTGTAAAGCTTATGGATCTCAGTGGTGCATCCAAGACCAAACTATGTGAAAACACTCTGCAGTACAACATTATGATGCTGAGAAAATCCACTACCCACCTCCTGCTACTGTGAAGACTCCAGCTAAACCTGGGGGTGGGGGAAACAGGATAGTCAGTGAAGTGACACCATTTCTGTTAATTAAAGAACTCCCAGCACGTGTACCCTGCAAATACTGACTCCACTATCCCATTGATCTCATTAGTTTTAGTAAGACCGCTGCATCATGTGTCCTCAGATTAAGGTCCCATTGCTTCAAGAAAATACAGCTTTCTGAATGGTAATGGAGCATGTTGTTTACAGTGGTTTGTGAAAAGTTAAACACAGCAAGTCAGCAAATGGCTATTTTCCATGGTGTTATTTAAAGGGGACCTTAAACTGTATTATCATCTGCAATCTATAGATTTCATATTTTCATGCAAATATATGATTTCTCTCTTGCAGTTGAGAGCAGATGGGCTTGCAAAAGTGTACCTTCCCACCCTCTTCCCTGTGGCATATTCTTCAGAATCCTTAAAATGCTGCACAAGTGGGTGAATCCTGCTGTATGAGGTGAGTTTTCCTTCTGTGGAAAATGTCACAGCAGGAAAGTGGTCAGTGCAGCTCTCCATAGTAGCAGTGCCACATTCTGTGTCTTCAGAGTGAGGCACTGAGCTCACCAAATGCCTTATTCTGAGGAAGGCGCTCTTGAACAAACACTGGCAGGCTTAGATTGCCCATACAATGTACTGCTGCTTATACAGGAAGACAGAAGAAGAATAAAATGGAAGACCAGAGAGAAGAGTATAATGGCAGCACTTCCTCTTAGCTCAGACAGTGGGGCCTCTTGAGATGATGTTGTCTGAACTAGTATATGACATATCCACAATTGTAACTGGAGAAATGGCATTCATTGACTTACTTATCTATCTGCTTCTGCCAAAAGACTTGACCCTTGGTGACAAAAAGGATGTTCATACATTATATTCAATGTGTCTGACATCTGTATGCATATGTAGACAGATTATCAATCTGTACACTCTCAAATACCACTCAACTGCACATGCATTGCTGATTTGTAAAAGCACACAAGTTTTTCTTACCATGTTTATGAGAACGCAAGCTAAAAGAAGCAATTAGTTTTGGCTCCTGATGTAGCACATATTATGTGATTTCAGGGTGCTTCATTTTACAAATGGAGCAATGTACAGAGTATCTATTTTAATTGTATTTTAATGATTTTATCTTTTATTGTATTTTAATTGAATTTTAATTGTTGTAAGTTGCCCAGAGACCTTTGTGTAGAGTGGGCGGCATATAGGTTAAATGAATGAATGAATGAATGAATGAATGAATGAATGAATGAATGAATGAATGAATAAATAAATAAATAAATAAATAAATAAATAAATAAATAAATAAATAAATAAATTACATAGCTATACCACAATCTTCATGTATGTGGCACAAACATCTATAAAAGGGAGGCCTTTTGCATACAGTTGTGCACATGTAGGCATCCACATGATCCACAACCACACTCACATCTGCAATTCTACAGACATTGCCTTGTGCCATATAGAGGAATACCAGGGGTGACCAACATAATGGGGAAAGTAAAAAAATAATTTATTTACAGGACTACATTTGTACAATTATTCCCATGCAGTGAAGAGTATGCATCCATGGAGAAATTTCTGAGTTATGGCCTGGTATTCCTTGGCTCTTAGAAGTGTATTCTTTCACATGGAAGACCAAATAATTAGAGGATACAACAGTACTTTTTAAAAGGAATTCATTTTGTTATTCACTACTTTGAATCAGCAGCACATCATTAGTATTAGTTTCATGCAGAAGCAATTCATGCCCTTTTTACTAGCACATTGCCATCCAGTATTGTTACTAGAGCAACCATTAAGAAAATGTTTTTTGGTTTCCTCGAGTGGACAATTTTGTTTATTGAAACACACATCAGAAAGTAAAGCTGCCCATGGCACTGTCTTCCCAAATGACTTCCAAACACTCTCATGCACTATCCAAATGGAGATGCAATGAGATTTGACTCTGACCTCTAAGATCGGCTTTACTATTAATTGCCCTATAACTCTCTCTTGTCACATGTCTAATTCTCACCTGTTGCACAGCATGTAATCCAAAAGAGAGACCAGCAAGGCAGCAGCACAAGTGGAGCCATGCCTGTGATTTTTCCACCTTTCATTACTCTCCAGCCTCAAACATTTCTTGAATACAAATGTGGAAGTCTAAAAAATACAGATTTGAATATGAAGCCCACTGGCACAGGTGGCTAGCTTCATTACCTCCTGCCCCTAGTCCGCGCTGGACCATTTACCACACGGCGCACGGTGTGTATCATCTCCTGCGCCCCTATCACGGCGGTAGCTTGGCTGCCATAGACCCGCCTCCCTGCCACTCGGGCAAGGGGGCGGGAGGACGAGTCTCTCTGGTCAGCCACGGAATGGCTGGGTGAGCAGGGAGGTGGGGCTGCAGCAGCTGAGCTAGTGCTGTAATTGGGGCACAGGAGATGATGCTGGGCATACGTGCCATGTAGTACGTGGTCCAGTGGCGTATGGGAGTGGGAGGGTAATCAGGCTGGCCACCTGTGACAGCTGGTTTCATATTCGTATTTGAATACAAAGCCCCTATCTCTACTGAAAAAGACAGAAGTGAACACGTTATGGACAGTCTCCTATTAGCTGCATTCACCCTGTATGTGCACTTAATCAGGTATTAATGCTGCAAGAATCTACAGGTATTAATACCTGATTTGTACCCATACATTTGACTCCAGTTTAATCAGGTTACAGAGGAAGTGCATGACCGTACTTCACTGGACTGAACAAGACTTCTTAATTGCTGATACATGGTATGTGGTAATTCAATTTTTATGTATTTTATATAGAAAGTAAAAGGTATGCCAACATTTAGGAATGCAACAGACATTTATTAAAGGGATTTTCCACTGGTTGTTTTGATTATGTATCAGTAAACAGAGTGGCAGCCTGGAGGAGTTCTTTCTTAAGGGGCAAGTCCCAGAGAAGCAAAGCAGATGGGTAGAGACAGCATCAGTGGAGCAATGTACAAAATGGTGAGTTGTTTAGACAAGTATGTTTTATGAAAGGCAGGAGGTCTCCTGCTGTCTACTTCAAGGCTGGCAACAACAACGACAAAAACCCAAACTCTCAGATACAAGTAAACATTCTGATTTTTTTCTCTCTCTCCTGCTTCCTCTTGATTATCATATTGCTGTATAACGTATATCTACTATTTCGCACAGTAACACCTAAGTCCTTTATCAACAGTTTTTCTCTTAGTGGACATGCGTGTGTGATGAGCCCAGGCTCAAAGGAGCTATTTGATGCCTTTGCTCCACGCAGGAAAATGAAGACTCAAAATATGCTGTATGTTCCTTATCACATAATTTACACCTCAATCTTCGCTCTGCTGATCAAATAAAGTAAGATAAGAATTTCTATCTCTGAGGTCTTATCACAGCTATATATTACATACAATCATACAATGTGATTTGCACAGGCATATTGTATATATGATTCAAAGAGAGAAGGCAGGCCTCAGTGCTCACATCAAAACATCTCATTTTCCATCCCTCAGAAATGTACTAATGCAGCCTTCTGTACTTAAATGGAAATGTATTTAAGAACAAAGATATTATGCTAAGAAAAAGGAAATATCTCCTCCCCCCCCCCCCCCCCAGTAATTGGCAGAGCACAGAAAATAGAGAAGTTTCCAAAAGCTGCCATCCGAAAGGAAGATTGTAACCCTGGCAATTCTTTTCAGTTGCCTCCCCCGTCTTGTCCCCAAGCTCTGCCACAGTTTTCTTTTTATAAGCTACACCATAAAGCTATCAGATTGTACAAACCTGCCACCCACTTTTGTACATATTATTAAATCTAGCTGTATTGCTGAACAGCTTTGGCACACCAAAGCTTTGATCCTGGAGCACACATTTATTCATATGTAAATTCCTTTCATTTTAGTGGTACTCATTCATAAAGCGCTCAGAGGCACCATTATTCACAAGAGTCACTGTGGAGGCAAACATGTGGTGGACTGTCTGCATTAAAAAGTATCCTTATCAGGGAAGCAACTCAGGGTTTGAAGCATGGTGTAAAGTAGAGAACAAGGAGAGCTGATTGCTAAGTCCAGTCACTCCCATATGAATCACAGAAACAAGTTAGGACACCAGTATTTTGGGGGGTGCCAGTGAAATAGCATGCTGGACCATCCTTTTTGGGCTACATGCAGGAAAGAATAATATTTGAAGGCAGAGATTGGTCTCTGAATGGGGGAGCAAAAATACATTAGTGCTGATCCTAGTAATGATAGAGGACTTTGGGCTCTACTTGGGACAGCAAAATATTTTGTAGTGATCCAAATAGTCCACAGAATATTCCTACTCAAGGATTCCTACCCACCCCTTTTTGTGCTCTTCTCAGGGGCATCTTTCTTTTTCTTTCTTTCTTTCTTTCTTTCTTTCTTTCTTTCTTTCTTTCTTTCTTTCTTTCTTTCTTCCCCCCCCCTTTTTTTGTGCCTAGGATTGCTCTAGTCTGGTCTGTTTCCAGCATATGTGGTTGCTGGGATTGGACCCATAGTGAGCCTTCTCACTGTTAAGGGTCTTTCTGGTTTGAATTTCCGATATCGTGCAGTGGCTTAACAAGTGAGCCAGTTCACTTACTTACTTACTTACTTACTTACTTACTTACTTACTTACTTACTTACTTACTTACTTACTTACTTACTTGTTTGTTTGTTTGTTTGTTTGTTTGTTTGTTTGTTTGTTTGTTTATTTATTTATTTATTTATTTATTTATTTATTTATTTATTTATTTATTGGATTTATATACCGCCCATCTAGAACATGTCTACTCTGAGCGGTTTACATATAACATAAAAATAAACTGAGGTAAAATCCAAATTAATAACAAAGTCGAAGATGGGGAAAGGAAAAAAGAAGAAAAAGAAGATAGAGAAAAAGGAAAAGGAGGGTAGGCTAGGTAATGGCTGTAGGGAAGGCCTGCCTGTATAGCCATGTCTTCAAGCTAGTCTTGAAGGCTCTCAGCGAGGGAGCCAGGTGGATCTCTACAGCTAAGTTGTTCCATAGGCGAAAGGCCACTGCCGAGAAGGCCATGATTTCTAGGTTTTTCCCACAGAGTGTCTCTTGGTGTTAGGCCCCTCAGCTGCCAAGCCTGACTGGAGCGGTTGATACGGGTAGAACTGGGTGGAAGAAGACGCTCTGCCAGGTATCGAGGGCCTAAACCATTAAGGGTTTTGTATGTAATGGTTAGCACCTTGAAATCAATGCGGAAGTGGATAGGTAGCCAGTGTAAGGAGGCCAAGGTGGGGGAAATATGGTGAAATCTTTTCACCCCTGTTAATAGCCTGGCCACTGTGTTCTGGATCATCTGGAGTTTCTACATCAGTCTGAAAGGCAGCCCAACATAGAGAGTATTGCAGTAGTCTATTCTTGAGACTACGAGTGCATGGATCAGCATGGTGAGCACCCCTGCATCTAGATAGGACGATCTGCTGAAGATGCAAATGGGTTGACCGAACCATGGACGCTACCTGGGTTTCCATGGTAAGCACCGAGTCAAGATGGACCCCCAGACTGCAAACACACCCCAAAATAGAGGGACTTCTCCAATCCACTGACATCTGGCCTCCCCACTCACTGGACCTCCATCTTTTCCAGGTTCAACCTTAGTCCATTCAACTGCATCCCTTGCAGAACAGCTTCCAGGCAGCACCCAAGGGACAAAACGGCATTCACTGCAGATGGAAAAAAAGAGATGTGTCACCAATATGCTGGGTGTTATCAGCATATTGGTGACACAAAGCTTCAAATCCCCAGATGACCACCCACACAGCCTCATATAGATGTTAAACAGCATTGGGGAGATGATCAAACCCTGCAGGACCCTACAACTAAGGGACCATGGGGCCAATACATTTCCCCCAAGCTGAATTCTCTGGGGACAGCCCTCCAAGAAGGACCAGAGACAAGCAAGAGCAAGGCCACCAATTCCCCAACTTGCAGAACCTCTCCAGGAGGATACCGTGGTGGACAGTATCAAAGGCGGCTGAGATATCAAGGAGGACAAGCAAGGACATTTTGCCCCTGTCGGCCTCCCTGAGTAGGTCATCCAACAGGGCGACCAATGCCGGTTCTGTGCCATGGAATATTTCAAATATTATTTTTAATATTTCAAATATTAGTAAATTGAACATTTCCTCTGCTCCTCAGGAGAGGAGCAGGGAACGTGAATTTTTTTTTAAAATATTTTTTTTATTTATTTATAACTATAACAAAAACAAATCATATATATAAAACATATACACTTACAACACAATAACAGTGTTCCCCACCACCATATACGGGACCTCTTGCCATATTCTTCTTTTTCTTCTTCTTCTCATTCTTCTTCTTCTATTGTCCTCCTCTCCAGAACTGCACAGATTCTTGATCTGGAGCTCTCCCTTTTCCCCTTATTAACACATATTCCAAAAATTTGCCCCATATTACATAAAAATGTAATAGACCATCACCAAGTAGGGTTAGACCAAATTGGGTCGCTTGAGCTCCAATAACACATTTGGATGTGAGGATCACACTAGGGCATATCGCTCTCCCACTTGACCTCAAGTGACCCTATTTAGCCCACTCCAAAATCATAACTGTAGACAAACCCTCACTTAAGAGGACAATCCAAGCGTTGGGTAACTTCAACAGTGAGTGAAAAACAGTCCCATTTTTTGTTGAGAATGAGGTGGATTTCTGGACTTGCGCTTTAAAGTCTGTGGTTTCTGGAAACCTTGTATAGCAGAGCATGATGCACACACCTCCCCCACATGGAGAGGGAGCTTTTTTTATGTAGAACTTCATTCACTGTGTTTATTTCATTCTGTTCTGATCTCTCTCATCTTGTGCCATAATGTAGATCAGTGGTTCTCCAAAGGTTCTTCGACTAAAACTCCCCAAAGCCTTCACCACTAGCTGTGCTAGCCAGGATTTCAGGCAGCTGTAGGCCAAGAACATCTGGAGACCTTACGTTGAGAACTGCTAGTGTAACAATTGTGGACATGCAGATGTTCTCCTCCAATACAAAAATTCAATCAGCCTAAGCCAGGATAGCCAAATGGGAGTTGATGCCACAAAATGTCTGGAGGGCCACAGTTGCTCACCCCTGCTGTTACTCGTCTCTTGATTTCAGAAGGAGTAATTGGAGTGATTTCTTGCTCCTGTATGATGGCAGCTTTCTTAAACCTATTCTTCTCTATGATAGTCCCCTTAGGCTATTGGGTAAGCAAATGTGCAAATGCCAGGCAGCTGAAATCTTTACTCTTGTCCCCCAAAAGTCAAAGATTTCCATTTTGTAGAGCACCCTTTTGAGAATTCTCTTAACCCTGATTGCTTTTCTCATTTGAATCTTGGTTTGAAAAGTGTAGTGCTGAAATAGTTGCTGCTGTTTCTAGGTTACTTGTTGGTGGCCTTTCTATTTTGTATCTCTCTGCTCTAGAGCTGTGTGCTTCCAAAAGATTTTAAGACTGCCCTGAGATCGGAGTACCACTGTCTTCAAAGGAAATAATAGGTGGATACGAGCAGAGCAGAAGGAAATGTCTGATAGTTCAAAATGCAACATATGCTTATGACTATAACAATAATATTTGTCTTTTGTATCATCTCCTATTGTAGCAAGGCAGAGTATTCAGATGGCAAAATGGCATACAGTAATCCTATTGGCAGAGTCATCTGTTGTATTTGACAGCACCATTAGGTTTCAAAATATTTCTGGGACAGCAAGAGTTGAAGATTGTTACGTATTTTGTGCGGTAGACTGGGATCCTTGTATGTTTGCATATACTTTCATGTTTGACCTTAGATGGTTTGGATCTGGTGAAGCAAAAGCATTTCAAAATGCAATAAATGAAGCACTGGATCCAATGATAACTAAAACTCTTTATAAATTCTGTTTGTATAAGCCAAAGGTAACTAGGAGAACTGTGCTTACGGAGATTTTAAAATCGGAATATTTTATTTTCTTACTTCGATCTACTCTCTCACTATCTCTTTTATTTCTTTTCTTTTCTGTAATTGAGTAAACATAGCAGCATCCTAGTCACTTCCATTGTCTCTTGACTCTACCTTTAAAATAGCTCAGAAATCTTAGCATCAGATATTATTGTATGTATTGGAGGAATTATGTAGAATGTGTGGGTGTGTATAGAATTGTAGAATTATAAGATTAACTAGCTGTACAGAGCTTTTAGGTGGCTGATGAGTTTCTTACAATCAAGCTCTTTTTCTTCATTAAGGCATTGATTTCCAGGTACATTATATTTGGTTATAAGACCAATGTTACTGTAAATGCCTGCTGTTCTTGCATTACAAGGATCCCAATGTCTCTGTCAAAGAAAGCTGAGATTTCTTTCTTCCATATTTGATTTTGTATAAAAGCTGCCATCTGGCTGCATTAGTAAAAGAAATCACAGGCATGTGAAAATGAGAAGGATATAGATGTGGTGATTTAAATGACTTCAGGTGTCCAGTAATCTTTTTAAGATACACTCTTACAATCTAAACTTTACTAGTGATCCAAGAAAGTAACTAGAAGGGTGCGTCTCTGCACTGGGAAGGTCAGCTTTCCAAGAAAATATGAAATTAGAAGCACTGCACTTTGCTTCTGTTCCTAATCAGTTTTTATAATCATCCTAGCAACTTTCCCCTTTTCTAGTTCTATGTAACCATTGTGGATTACAACAAACTAAAAAAAAAGAATGCCTAAATATCTAAAAACAAGACCCACAGATGCTATGGTTGAAATCCAGTTACTTGGCTTAGCAAGTTGCATTAGAGTAGGCCCAAAGAATCAGTGAGATCCTCCATAAGTTCCATTGATTCAAATGGGTCTACAGTACTTTGGTCATGAGTTACTATTCTAAGCAACAGGATTTTAGCCTGTAAGATGTATGAAATGAAGGTTTTAAAGTCTTCTAGAAGCCATCAACACAAGTGGATCCTTTTAAGGAGAAAGGCAGGTTAAATAAATTAAAAAAACCCACATGCCTAATCATTCCAGGAAATTCTCTCTACCCTCCCCCCCCCCATTGCAGTTCAATCACTTGTTTGAAAGAGCTTGTTCGGATATACAGTAATAACTTTTGAAGCTTGGAACATTAACGTTTTCTTTATTATGCGAAACAAGCCTCAGATATGGGTAGTTATGAACTAAAAGTTATGGCCTATTCAGAACTGATTGTTTCATGAGAGAAATATAACCTTTCTGTAATGTTGAAATCCAGATCCAAAATAATATCTATTCTTCATTATTACTCTAACTTTTTCTGCCTTTTCCCCCTGAAATACATTTAGTAGGGGAGATTTCTGTGTCATACCGCTTCGTCATGTGCAATTTCCTGATGAAAAGAGAGGAACCATCCGGAATCCATCTAAACTTCACTGCTCTCAAATGTAAAGAATGGACCATGTCATTATATTTTTGCATGACTGCACAGTTTGTGTAATTTATTCCTCGGCAGTTATGTGTATACTAGGTTTTGTATAAGATGATGATTTTATAGACCCTGTAATGCACATGATCAGTTTGTATGTCCAGAGACATTCCCTGTCTCTGTTCTATGTGAGGCTCTGAGAAGCTTTTAGTTGCACTGACAGTTTTGTCTGATGTTAGAAGCTTGAGCCAGTGTGGGTGTAGTGGGCAGAGTATTGAACTAGGATAGGGTTTTCCAGTCTTGGGTAACCCAGGTGTTCTTGTACTGCAACTCTCAGAAACCCTGGCCAACCTCTGGGAGATGCAGTCCAAGAACACCTGAGTTACTCAAGGTTGGGAACCACCTTACTAGAACACAAAAAAACCTAGACTTGAATCTTTGCTGGGGAGGTTCACTGGGTTCAGGGGTGGAGGGTGACGGCAATGCTAAGCCACTCTGAAAAAATCTCACATATCTTGAAAATCCTGCTAGGGTCACCTTAAGGGTGAACTGACTTAACAATAGTATATAATAGCAACATAACAACCTGTTTTTCAAATTCTTTTCTCTTATTTTACCCCAACCCACCCTGATGGAGTTCTGTTCCAGAACTCTGGAATACTTTCCTGTGAAATCTCTAGACTTCCACCAGAGAGAATATTAAAGGAAAGTATAACAGTTAATTGTGTTTGTTTTGTTATTTGTTTGTTTGCACTATCTTCATGCCTGTAAACCTGTGGCTGTTTTTTTTTTTGCTCACCTGTTTTGTTTTGTTTTTTGCCTCTGACCCCTCCCCCACCCCACTTTTTTGAAGATGAAAGCAGAAGAAGATTAAAATCTGGTTCGTTGTGCTCCGTTCAACTACCAGGCGCCTGAAGAGACTGAAGAAAACCTTTTTATAGAAATCAAAACATCATAATCATTGTCAAAATGCAGGCAGAGCTTATTTTGTGAATTTCAAAGACAGCTGTCATATGTGAAACCCAGGAAATATGCTCCTAACCCTTTCAGTTCACGGCTACTCGGCTCTTGCTAACGCAGTAATGAAAATGTGTCTTTTCCCATTGTACACAAAGAGCTTTGCATGCTTTGTTCTGTGATCCAGGAAATGTCATTGTAGTCAGATCAGAGGAGAACTTTCAACCAGAAAAACGAACCTGTCAGCTTGGTGAGCGAGGCTGAAGAGTCATATTATACATCAGGGGCAGTGAGTGTTGTGACTACTTTCATCATATCTTCAGAAGGAGAAAAATGATTAACAACCAGTTAAAAATAAAGACCAGTATCCTACTGAGCTGCTGCTGAGCGGAACAATCCTGCCAACACAGTAACGCTAGATCACATCACTTGTGCGCGCCTTGCTGTGACACTAGAAGACCTTGTTTCTGTCCATGTGTAAAGCTACTCAGCTGTGATCATCTCTTTTGCTTTCCTCTCCCAGCACTATCATTCTCCTGGAACAATTTAAACGAATCAATAACACAATTAAATATCAATTAAGATGGTCTTAAGGCATCCATTGCTAATGGGAACTGTAGCTTTCAGTTTCTCCCTGCAAAAGGACAATTCCGACTGTCGATAAGCTCTTCTTCTTAAAATATTGGGAGCTTCTTTTTGCTATGACAAAGCTCAGGAATTCATGGATGAGGCCTTTGCTGTTTGCCAGCTGTCTAAGCTGCCTTCTACTTGGTGGTTCTTCGAAACAATGGTGGGAGAAAACACATGGGGGGGATTTGAAGCTTGTTTGGAGAGTACCATGCTAAAACTTGAAAAGATGTGCCTGATTGTAAATGGAGCTAGGGAAGCTCAATCTGTCATTAGTGATGCCACCAGTAATGCTAGGGGGCTTCCTGATAGTGCATGTAGCCCAATGCAACAGTGGTTATTAATCACAGCTGTAACCACTTTAATGCATGGGAGGGCATGTTATACCAGCAGTGGTGTACAGACAGCACTAAATACAGTACAAAGCTTAATGCCAGTTGTACTGCAGAATGAGCTCAACATTGTCTTCCATTCACTCTGTGTAATTACCAGCGGTCTACTCCTATAAGTGTATTTCAATAAATTTTAATCTTATTTTCAGTTGCTATTAATTTACTGTTGTTAGGATTTAGGTGCTGGGGGTGCTGAAATCAAGGCAACTACAGTGGTGCCTCACATAACGAGCGCACCGTTTAACGACGAATTCGCATAGTGATCCGTTTTTTGGGATCGCTAATGCGATCGCATACCGATGGTTCCAATGGGCAAAAATCGCTTCGCGACAATTGGTAAGTGTTTCGCTTACCGATCTTCGCATTGCGATGTCGGGGGAACAGCTGTTCGGCGGTTCCAAAATGGCCACCGGAAGACCCAAAATGGCCACGCGCAGCATTTTCGCGCCCTGCCCTCGCTTACTGAGGGCACGAAAATGCCTGCGCTATGGAGGAACATCGCTGAACGGTGAGTTTGGGGCCCATTGGAACGCATTAAACAAAGTTTAATGCGTTCCACTGGGTTTTTCTATTCCGTTTAGCGATGTTTCCGAATAGCGATGGTTAATCCGGAACGGATTAACCTCGCTATGCAGGGCACCACTGTATAATGGAAGGAGCAGTGGAAAAATTCTGTTATCAATAACAAGCAATCAAGTCAATAACTCTATGATAAATACATGTAGTTTGCGTAAAGCAGAGACAAGGCCAGTGGGTGGAACTTGGAAGTTAGAAGTGGTGAATAGTCTGCTCTAGAGGAATTTAGTAAAACTGTCCTTTGTGGCAAGACCTGCTCAACAGTGGAATGGGTCACTTTGGAAGACCATCAATGACCAAATGGTTTCTCAAGGCACCAAGAGCTTCACATTGGCGATCTTGCACTTGCTGCTTAACTGGACAGCTTCCAGATAGTAATACATTTTCTAACATGTGCATTAGAACATGTAGGCACATATCCTGATAGCAATCAACTGAAACCCAATTGTGCTAAGACTCGTGTATGTACCCTGCATCATTTGGACCCTTTAGGCAAACTAACAAAGTTGCACAACCTTGCATAGAGTGAAAGAATAGTAAAGAAGGCTATGATATAGCTTTTCAAAATTGTTTATTAAAAGATCTAGAATTGTGATGGGCAATCTCTAGAGGTCCAGGAGCCACACCTGCTCATCCCTGACCTTACAGGGCTGGTCCCAGGATTCCTTCCCCATTTTTTTCATAGCGGTTTCTTTGTACTGAAAACTTCCTGTTGACTTCTCGTAATTTTGGGAGTGTGTCAGGAACAGGAGTACAAAGGGGCCTCTTAAAATATGGTTAAATTGACTTCATATTATTTAGACAGCATAAGGGAACTTTTAGAAACATTTTTTGAATTTTGAGGGCATAGGGAGTGGAAGGCGCTACATCTGGACTCCTCACTCCACATGCAGCCCATAAGTCATATCTTGACTGCCGTGATCTAGAGATTTCTTGTAGCAGAACCTAGGCATGCAGTTCCCAGTTCTGGGAATAAAGTTGACATTGTATCCTATCTTTCGGGATTTCTGAAACCAATAAAAGAAATTATTATACTTGAAACCTTGGGTTTTAAAACCGGCAAAGTGCTAACTTAACCCTTATTATATATTTTTGAATTTTTATTATGAATTTTAGTTAGAGCTTGGACAATTATTTTTCAAAAGTTATTTTTCCCCATTACTAATTACAGTGGATGGGGAAAATGTTAATTCACTGTCATTACATATTAGGATCTGTTGCTCATTCTTTTTTACATTTTTTTAAATTAAACGTTATTTTCATTAAAATGTGATTAATAATATAATGCGATAAAAC
The DNA here is from genome assembly GCF_051106095.1 of Pogona vitticeps. Lineage (NCBI taxonomy): Eukaryota > Metazoa > Chordata > Lepidosauria > Squamata > Agamidae > Pogona > Pogona vitticeps. Next base: position 28,551,203 of record NC_135788.1, on the reverse strand, counting down.
TGGAAAAATCTGACAAAATGCCTTAAAGCAGCCTTTAAAAGTAACTTTCAAAACTGAATAGAAAAAGTTTCTCATTAAATAAGCACATTATTTCCATTTCCTCTGATACTTTCAAATATAACCTGGATACCCCCAATATAACTCATTACTAGTAATCAGTTACAGTGGTGCCTCACTTAATGACGATAATCCATTCCAGGAAAATCGTCGCTAAGCGAAAACATTGTAAAGTGAAAATAAAAACCCCATTGAAACGCATTGAAACCTGTTCAATGTGTTCCAATGGGGTAAAAACTCACAGTCCATCGAAGATACTCCATACGGCGGCCATTTTCGCTGCCTGGATAACGAGGAATCCGTCCCTAGAAAACAGCAGGGGGCCATTTTGAAGCCGCCGATCAGGTGTTAAAAAAAACATCGTTTTGCGAAGAATTGGTTCCCGAAGCAGCGAACTGATCATCACAAAGTGAAATTCCCCCATTTAGACCATTGGTTTATGATCGCAATTGCGATCACAAAAAGATCGTCGTAAAGCAGATTCGTCGTAATGCGGGGCAATCGTTAAGTGAGGCACCACTTATATGCAAGCGTTGGTTTTCGTCTAATGTTACTATAATAGCTTTTCCTTGACTTCTTCTATCCATGTAAACTACTCCAAGACCTTTGACAAGAGAAGCATATATGCATTTAAACAATATCATCTCTTTAAAATAGTGGTTTCCAACCTGGGTCCCTAGATGTTATTTGAATTAAACTTCTCAAAGACTTTATTGTGCTGGCAAGGATTTCTGGGAGTTGTAGTCCAAGAACATATGGGGACCCAAAGTTCAGAATCATTGCTTTAAAACAACCAGTTGTTAACTTGGCCTCTAGGGTGTCTAACATGTTGCAGATACCCAGTGACGTGTAATGGAGAGAGTGACAAACTCAGGAGACAAAGGTTCAAAGCTCTGCTTGGCCATGGAAATTCACTGAGAGTGTGGAATTGGTAAAGCTACTTGTTAAATATCTCACTTACCTTGAAAACCCTAGTAGACTTACTATAGACTGATTTTGAATTGATATCATAACAACAAGTTTCAGGAAAATCTATCTGCATTTTTGTTCAGATAAAGAGCACCTACTGGGAATTAATCAAAGGGACAATTCTTTACTTTCTGTCTCACAAATCTTAAAAGAAGAGACAGATAAGTTGCATATTTAATTCTGTTGATTTAGGATCCAACCAACACAACCTTTCCAAGCGATCACATCTGAAACAATGGAACAAAGGGCATGCTATAGTGCCTAGTATATTTATAGAATCGCACAAAAGAGTAGGTATAAAATTCTATCATGAATTTCAGACAGTAGGAAGTTAAAATGAATTAATCTGTGCCTGGTATTTAATTGAAGGAAATGATGTTTAATTTTGCATAGGTTCCTTTGTCAAATATAATCTAAGAAGTCATATCACAGATATGTTTCCTAACTCGTCTTGTCTTTAAAAAGGTGACTGGGAAGAATGGCTGTATAATGACCTATAAAACTGAGTAATTGCCCTATCGAAGCTGGATTGAAGTGTCATATTTCTCAGAAGTCAAAGGTGAGGGTTTCTAAAGGCGGGCAGCATACTTTAACAAGTTATGAATAATTTCAAATGGGAAGAGAAGTCAAAGCAGTTTATCCTTTTCAATATTCTAACCATGACTTTGAATTCAACTGAGAGAGAGAGAGAGAGAAAATGAGAAACACAGAGAGAACCTCCCTTCTAGACAATGAGAACTAATGGATATTCCTTGAATGATAATTTGAAAAAGGGAGATGATTCTTTCCATCCCTGGCATGCTAGACCAATTCAGCCCTTATGCTTTCCCCCTTAAAACAATAATTGTATTTACAAATGGGGAATTCTCTTCTCCAAGTGGTTCCTCCTAGTTGATAGCATCAACTACAGGAAGGCAAATTTCTGTTTTTACACTACGGCCTGGGGAATTTGGGGAGTCACAGCCCAAAAACCTGAATTTGTACTCTTTCAGCACCAAGCATACCTTAACAAGGATATACCAGCAGGTTAGCTAAACTCTATGGTTTGTAGTAGTACATACCCGACTTTGGAACTACCTCCCACCAGAGGACAGGATGGTACCATCTTTGCTGTCTTTCCTTTAGTGACTAGCTGCCTGAGTGGGGTTTGTTAAATGTATCGCTGACCTTTTGTGCTTTGAATGTATTTTGGTGTAGCCTTTGTTTACCATTTTTAGTGTGGTATTTGTTTGAACATTTCAGTATTGTATACTCACTGTTGAGGAGGGACCGAAAAGCTCAATGGTTCAGGTATCAACATTGGGACCAGCGACACTATGACCGGTTTGCTGTTTCATCTGTAGTCCTGAGGTTTGATGAGCCAAGCTTGTTTGTTTGTTTGTTTGTTTGTTTGTTTTATTTATATCCCGCCTATCTGGTTGGTTAAGACCACTCTAGGCGGCTAACAGCATAAAATAGTATAAAAAATTTTAAATAGAGGAAACGTTGCTGCTTGGATGCCTTGTTGTCCATTGGGAAGGCTGTTTGAAGGCAGCTTGAGCTTCGAGCTTTGAGCTCCGTTGCTGGTCCCATCATTGCTGGCCCATGGTCTTTGCGGCACAACTTCGTGGACAGCGATATCATTGCTCCAAGCCCCCAGTGCTATCGAGGAGCAGCGTGCCGGACGGAACGACAAACTTCCAACGGAATGCTGTGCCACCAACAGAACCCTGAGTTCTGGAGGAGAGTGGTTGAGATATGGTGGTAACAATAACAGAAATGAGAGGAAGTGAGAGGAATGAGCATCAGTCATGCTCTTTTGTCTTGTGTACCACCTCAGGTGCCTGTTGCCTCGGCCGCCATTTCTACATTACGCCATCACCTTGACCCCGATCGCCTCAGACTTTTCTTCCTCAACTCCAACTTCCATCTGTCCCCCAACTGCCACGCAGGCTGGCCTTGGCCAAAAGGAGCTTCAATTTATCTGGCAGTAGGAACAGCAGGGGAACAGGACCCCAGGGGTAACAACTGTAGATGTCAGCTCAGCTGTGAGGCCTGGAACTGTCTCTGGACATGACCAAAGCATGTCTGATCTGGGTGAGGGGTATTTTGTTTTGTCTCTCCCCTTTTCTAAGTGTTGATTTTTAGTCAATTATGTTATTAATTTAATTTCATTGTGTTTATTATGTTATGGTTTGTTTGTTTGATTGTTTATGTGATTTGATTTGTTAATCCTTGTCATTATTTATGGGTTACTTTTAATTTGTTAATTTTTGCTTCTTTTTTCTCCTTTTCTTTGACATGGAGTGGAAGGCTTGCCCCCCCCCCCCCGAGGGGTCTCTCCAACATCAGGGTGATCTTTGGCAGAGGAAGATATGGTATAGGTGCAGTAGCCATTCATTCCAGAAGAACGGTGAACAGATGGTTGAAATCTGTTCACTGTTCAGCCACTGTGACCTGCCAGACTCAAGGTAGTCAATTCAGACGGCCCTCCACTCTAATCCTGTGGTGGTTGAATGCCAGATTATAAAAGACCTGATCCTGGAGGAGGATGCAGATCTGGCATGCATAACCAAAACATGGATGGGCAGGGAAGGGGGTGTTCCCCTGACTCTTGCCTGTCCTTCCAGCGATGCAGTCCAACACCAGGGTAGACTGGAGGGTTGGGTGCGGGGAGTAGCCATTGTGTACAAGAACACCCTGGAAGTTGTTAGGTGCTCTGCGGCGGCAACGACAGGTGTGGAGGTCCTCCACGTATCGATTGGGGCCAGGGATTGCATTGAGATCTGGCTGTGTTACTGTGCTCCCCACGACCCAGCCATTTCCTTACTGGAGCTGGTGGACTGTGGCACTGTTGGGGTCCCCGAGGCTTCTGGTCTTGGGTGACTTCAATGTACATGTGGAGGCTTCTGGTCTGGCTCTTGAGTTCTTGGAGACCATGGCCTCCTTGGACATGTCCCAACATGTCAAGGGCCCCACCCACGTAGGTGTCCATACACTGGACCTGGTGTGCTCCACCGAGTGTGGTCTGATGGTGACTGGCCTAGTGTCTGTCTCTTTTTCATGGTTGGATCACTGCCTGATTAAATGCAACCTTACAGTGGCTCTTCCCCCCGCCCCCGCAGGGAGCAAGGACCTGTTTTAATGGTTTGCCCTCAAAGGTTACTGGATCCTATAGGATTCCAGGATACCATGAGAGGGATTCCAGCTGATTTGACTACCACTCCTGTTCAGGCTCTGGTTGATAGCTGGCTTGCTGTTGCCACCAGGGCTGTTGACACGATCACACCTAAACGCCCTCTCTGGCGCAGAGATTGTCCTTCTCCCTGGTTCAACCAGGAGCTGCCATCAATGAAGTGAAGTAGGAGAAGGCTAGAACGCATGTGGAGGCGGAACCTGATGGAAAATAAATAGCTGTCAGGATCGCAACTAACTTTTACCAATCTAAGGTGAAGGCTGCTAGTCGATCTTATGTTGCTGTCCAGATAAGCAAAGCTTCTAATCAGCAGGCGGAACTCTTCCATATAGTTCGCAATCTATCCAGAGTTGGTCATAGTGCCTGGCCTCCCACTAGCATCTCACCTGACCAATTTGCATCCTTTTTAAAATCAAAAGCGGAGGCCATCCACCAGGATCTTACCCCCTATTTGAAAACAGTAGATTGAGCAGAGACGTCCAGTGCTCTGTCTTGCCCGATGAGACTTAATCACTTTCAGCCAGTGATGTCAGACATGGTGGACAGAGTGCTTGATCACTGTCGTGCCACCACCTCCTCCCTTGACCCTTCCCCGACCTGGCTAATCAAAGCAGCTAGGCCTATAACATCTGAAATAATTAATGGGTCTCTCCAGGAGGGTGAGGTTCCCCTTGCCCTCAAGGAGACACTCATTAGGCCCATTAGGAAGAAACCAAGCTTGGCGGTGAATGATATTGGTAATTATAAGCCCATTGCCAATGTTTATTTCCTTAGCAAGGTAGTTGAGAGGGTGGTGGCCGACCAATTGCAGGCTCTTCTGGATGAAACCAATGCCCTGGATCTGTTCCAGTTGGGCTTCAGGCTGCACCATGGCATGGAAACAGCATTGGTCATCCTGTTTGATGACCTGCTGAGGGAGGCCGCCAGGGGCAAAATGTCTCTGCTGGTCCTCCTCGACATCTCAGCTGACTTTGATACCGTTGACCACAGTATCCTCCTGGGGAGGCTCTCTGAGTTGGGAATTGGTGGCCTGGTTCTTACCTGGCTCTGTTCCTTCTTGGAAGACCGTCCCCAGAGTGCAGATTGGAGAGAGCTTCTCAGCCCCATGGCTCCTCAATTGTGGGGGTTCCGCAGGGCTCGATCATCTCTCCAATGCTGTTTAACATCTATATGAGGCCACTGGGAGGGGTCATCAGGGGACATGGGGCTTTGTGTCATCAGTATGCTGATGATACTCAGCTCTACATCTCCTTTTTTTCCAACAGCAGTGGATAGAAATCCAATAAAATAAATTAAAATAAATAAATAACTTTATTTGTTGATTTGGGGGGAGGGTTCCTTAAAAAAGCCCTGACCTTAGCCTGCATTAAGGGAATCCAGGCTGCCCTTTGCAAAGATGGCAGCTTGTCACATTCCCGGGGGTTACAACAGCAGAGTCTGATAAGCCAGTCCTATATCAGAAATTCAGAGAATGCAGAGCCGATATCCAAATACCAAAGCCAACTCACACAACGTGGTCCAGGGTCAGAGTCCAAAGCCAAAATGCACAATGTAGTCCAGGGTAGAGTTCAAAGCCAAGGGTCCAAAGAACAAGGTTCAAGGTAGTCAGGACTGTGGATGCAAGCCAGAGGCCTGACTTGTTGCTTCCACAAACTTCCAGCCGGCTGGGAGCTGCTTATATAGTAAAAGCAGTCCTTGAACTGCTGGAAGCCTTTTCATCCTGTCAGAACTCAGGGCTAGTTGATGGGATGTTTCTGCGGGCAGCCTTCAAGCGATCCTCTGACTTTTTCGTCATAAGTCTTCCCTGAAGCCTGGCCCTCAGCCTGTCAACTGGGGGAGGAGAATCTGGAGGCAATTCAGCTGTTTGTGTTTCTAATCGCTCAGCATTCTCCTCAGCTACAGTTAACCCCTCAGGTTCTGGATCTTCCGCTGCACTCATGACACAGCTGCAGCTTCCCTACCCTAAATGAAGCTGCAGCCACCATCTTTGCAAAGGGCAGCCAATCTCCCTTTTTACACGCCATAGCCGTGGAGGCCAAATGGAGACCTCAGGAGTGATGGCAGCAGGGACAATTACGGTGTGGGGGGCATCAGTGGGGTGGGGGGGCTAAAGTAGGGAGAGGAAGATGGCAGTGGATAGGCTGTGTGGGTGGGTGGCTGCCTATTGGCTGGTAGGCAGAATGGAAAAGCCATACAATGGCTTTTTTTTTCTTTGTATGGGGGATGAAAAAAATGGGGAAATATTCATCCCTTTGTATTCGTGGGGGTCTCTGAAACCCACGAATATGAAGGGATAAGTATTTAACAAATCAACAATTTCTGACGAATATTGCAATCTGTTTTTTTATTCGTCCCCATGTCTACTCTCCACATTTGGTGACGATTGGATTTGGACATCCGAATTATAGTCCCCTCCCCCCAAAAAAGGTCATTCCAGCAGCTGGCTAAATAGCCTTTTCCTGGGATGATCTGCTTTTGGGAGCTATAACTGGGATGTCCCAAATCCAGTCCTTGTCAAACATGGAGGAGGAGAGTCATCTGAAGACTTGCTGCATATTTGGCATCTGTAGCTCATGCAGGGGCCATTGTACTATTCTCAGAATACCTAATCACACAAACCACGAAATTGTTCGTCAGGAAGTTTGTGAAAGTTTGTGGTTCATGAATAGCAACAAACCAGAGAGCACAAACCATCATGGACTGCCATTTTCCCAGTTTGTGCCCATCTCTATTCCATACTTTTTTTATTTCTTTATCTTTTTGGCAGTCCTTTCTACAGCGAAATTGAAGGTGCTGCTGTCATTGCTCTAGAGGAGAATAAAAAAGAGAACTGATCCTTTTTTGAGCAATGGCATCTGAAGGTGCATTACAATTGGATGGTTGCATCTGTCTTACATCCAAACACTAAAGAGTTCAACACTGAAGATTTAGGAGTTTTAAAGTGCAGAAAGAAATCGCAGTCATTGTAAGTTTCAAAATGAGTACTAATGCAGTCCCTATGTCTCTACTCGGCAGTAAGATATTCTCATGTAACTGTGTACAGGACTGCAACTTTATCGTCCCCCACCCTCCTTTTCCTTCTTTTTCTTAAAAGGCTTAAGGAAGTATATATTATAAAGTCAAATAGTAACATAATTCTATGGAAATATTCATAAGTACCAGCAGTAGTTTTACATTTCTGCCACCTCATCCAATATTTCAAGGTTCATTACTTTGAATTTTCTTGGCATAATAACATACCACCATTTACACTTAATCACTATGGAGTAGAAGACATTAAATCCAGGACTGCAATTCAGAGAGACAAATATAAAGGCCTATTTTCCATATTGAATGCAAGCAATGAAAATGGAAGACCTTAACCCTGATTGGTCTGTGCATAAAGTATTTAAAGTCCTGCTGATTTCAGGGAGAGAGTCGAGCTCATTCTTAATCTTAACTTTACTGACTGGTATTGCCTATCATGACCTGGGAAGCTACCAATACATTTACAATTCTTTAATATTTACTTTAAGATATATGCACCACCTTTTGAGACTAAAGCCTCCCAGTAAATAGTAATAAATCAAACAGGTTATGTAAATCAACCTTTATCATTAGTTCTCACATGTGAAATTCTGCAGGGATTCCTTAGCATTGTAATTCCGTAGATCTACATTACTTAGTAGAATCAAGAACAAAAGTGGAATCCACCATTTGTTCTAACTTTTTCATCAAATATGGGTGAGACTGTTATACTGAAGGTCTCCATCTGAGTCCCTAGATCAGAGATATAGGGCATTAAAGACATAGGCTCTTCAGTATTTCTGGGTGACCCCAGATCTACCAAACCCATGACTGAGAGAATAAAGAAGGAGCTTTTCAAAGAATGTGGAGAATGTGGACACATTCAGGTATAACCTAATCAACAACAGCACCATGTTGACTAATTCTTCAGCTCTGGAAACACCATTGAATGAACTGCACAATATTCTCTGTTCAAAAACTGCTTCATTCAACCTTTTTCTGTAAAACCCCTGACAATTTTCATTACCAAACAATAAATTTTATACTCAAATATTTAAATAGTCACAGTAGTATCTGGGGATATGCACTTGGTGACTGATAACAATAGAGAAATAGTGCTAAAATGGACAGGAACCTTCCAATTAGCCCCTAATCATGACAGCAAATTTCCTCCATTATTAAGTAGCAGGAGATCTCAATGTGCTTAAAACCCAGACTTGGTGTTTGTTAGTGGTTTTATAGTGAAACAGTGTGTGATGTCAGTCTGTACTCAAATTCCTAATACCTAGCACCAGCCATAATGTGCCAATGCATGGTGGTGGTCTGACCATCAACAGTGCCATTTTGCAGGAGATACAGTTTTCAAAAAGCCTATTGGCAGACTTCAATGCAACATAGGATGGTATTCTTTTGAACATCTGTCTGGTTCAGAGGTCTATGGTTAGTTCATTGAGGCAGTCAAAATCATCCTAACTGTTCATACCCCAAGTATGGAGAACCAGCTTCTCCAAGGCCTAACATCAGAAAAAAATGAATAATTATTTGTTACTGTTTAAACAAAACTCCTTAAGTGTAATCACTGCCCATTTTGACTGGGCAGGGATTATTTTCATCAGTCTTTGTAAAGATAATTGCATTAAATTCATGGAAGAAATATGCAGGACATGAAATGGTCAAAAGGCCTAGAGATTATCAAAACAGTCTAATAACAACCCAGCTAAAGGCCTGACTCATGAAAAGATTTCAGCAAATCAAATAGCCCATCAATTCTTCAGTAATGGCAGATCTGAACATTCCTGTAGAAAATTAGAAAGTAAATTTGAAAGAAAAAAAGCAACTGGAGACCAATGACCTCAGAAGACCCACAGTTTAAGCAAACTTGAAAAAGTCATCTGTAGCTGCAATAATGACAAAGCTGTAGGCCTGGATAACATCTGTTTAGAATAGATAAATGTTTTGGCTCAGTAACAAAAACTGAAAAGTGAAAGCATCACCTGAGATTTTTTTAAAAAAAATTATATTAAAAATGAAATCCAGGCAGTGGTATTAATTCAGTAAAATAAGAAAAAAACAGATGATGAACCTACACTATTGGTTAAAAAAATAAGTACAGTAGGACTATATCCACGTGGGACCAGGTCAAAGCCCCCCTGTGGATGCTGAAAAATGTGGATTATAGTGAACACTATTTTAATAGTGAACGGTATACATAGCATGGTCTCTGGCTTCCTTTAGTAGCCACTTCTGGTAACTTCATCTTTGGAGATATATATTTATAGGATTTTTCTTTTAATATTTTAAGACTGCAGGTAAATGATCTTGATCCTGTGGATAAAAGGGCTCTACTATATTTCTTTAGCAATAGAACATAGATTTTTTTTTGCATAGAAAGACTCTGAAGAGAACCGAAAGTCTCAGATGACCACTTAGCACATCACCTGAAAGATGGCAAAGGAAGACATGGATTTGCCTAAAATGTCCATGTTCTGATTTGTAAATACAAACTGAGAAATACTAGGCTAAAACCAATTTTTTGTTTGAGCCAGTGACAATGCACAAAATGGGAGAAACATGAGTGCTCACTTTACAAGTCGCATCCATTCAGTGAGTCTACTCTGTTTCAAATTAAAAATTGGATTGAGTGTGATTATTCCATTTCAATAGAAATATAATATCTTGTGCTATAGTTAGCAAGCATGCTCAGTCTGCTTCATAAATGTTATCTGTAAATTGGTGACTTTAAAGGCTCTATTTCCCTTCTTACTTTTTGTTTTTGAAACTGGACTTAAAACTAGATAGTTTCCAGACAAAAGAGGCCTTCAAATGCAGCAGTATTCTCCATAAAGTAGGTCACATGGCTATAATTTCACAACTATGGCTATGATAACTGTATCCTCAGACTAACATACAGTCAAAGTTGCTCCCCATTATCACCGCCTTGACCACAGACCACACTCCCTTATTCCCTGACCTGTCCTGGGTTCAATACAAATTTCTTCACTTAAATCTAAAACAAGGTAGGGCATTTTGGTGAGGCTGGGTGTGCAGGATTTTTTTTTTCTGGATATGATGATCCATGGGGTCCTTTCCAGCACTACAGTTCTAAGATAAGATAATGATAATAAGTGCTTATTATCCCACCACGTCTTATGACTGATCAGCTTGGCTGACAGAAATTGCAGTTCAACAAGACGTGTTTTCTGTCCCGTTCTCCGTGGGTAATAATACTGTGCCATCAACTCAATTCCCACTTATGGCAACTCCATCCCATGGTTTTCAAAGTAGAGATTGCCAGAAGTGGTTCACCATTCTCTTTTTCTGAGGGCACCCTGGGATTATGAAGCTTGCCCAGGACCAAGCTCCCAACCTCTGGCTCTGCAGCCTGAACCACTGAGCTAACAAGATGTAGTGTTCTCCTTTTATTAGGTCTATGGTTCTTGTTGTATTATGTAATGATTTATGAATATTCATGTTGCTGAGAGGCGGAGTCAAGAGAGATGCTATAAGAGGCGGAGTTAGAGAGTCAGAGGGAGAGATGGAGTCAGTGAGAGAAATGTAAGAGTCAGGCAGGAGAGAAAAGCCAGACAGAGTAATAGAGTGTGTAGTTTGGGATATTTAGGTGTGATTAGCTACTGAAGATATTAATGAATCTCTGTAATCAATAAACCAAAGTTTTATTTAAAAGACCTTGGAGTGTGGACTTGAAACTTTCTGATGTAATGGTGATTTAGAGGTCACCTGGTGGCAGCAAGAGAGTGTTTGCCTTCGTGTGCCCTGAGGCTTGATGGTCAAACCAGGGGCACGAGGGTGGACGCCACACAAGACAATTCATAAGCCTAAATAAATACATACACAAATAAACATTTGTAGTTAAAAATCAGTTGAACCTTGCTTGTAATAAGATGTAAATCAGGCAGTTTTTGTCGGGGGGGCGGGTTGTGCTTAGAGTGATCTTAAAATTATATCCACACTAAAAAAATTAAGATCACCAAAAAAAGGAAAAACATATATGAAAAAGGACTGCAGTTTGATTTCTTTCCATGTTCTAAGGGCGAGAAGAACGGAAAAGGTATTTGCCAATATTGAGGAAGAGGTGAAGACTGTTTTCTGAAGTGTGTCCTTGTGCACTCTTAGATGGAAAATGCAAATGTCGGCTCAGTGTGCACACAATAATTAGATAGAAATGTGATTCATTTACTTTTTTACTATTAGGATGCAGCGTGAATTAGGTCATGAAGAAAGGAAGAATGAATCTGCCAACAGTTTTAAATTACTTTTTGAAATAAAAGGAGGGGGGAGAACCAAGAAGATGAAGTTTGCATAGTCTGAGGGGCCAATTTAGGGGCAAGGTAAATGTTACAGTAGCGGGAGCGAGAATCAGATGGTTGCCAAATTCATATAATGGAAATTCATATAATTCAAAGTGCAGGATGGCCAGAAGTGGAAAATCCCTAATTCAGAAAAACTCATTCTGCTGCATCTCCTTCAGCGGTGCTACACCTAGGAGGAAAATAGCTAGGAAAATGTTTTTTTTGAGGGGAGAGAGTACAGGTAAAGGATAGGTTCACTATCTTAACTAGGTTAACACTGGCATTGTACAAATCTGGGGGTATTTTCTGACTTCAGTAAATATTGCATTGTACTGTAGAGAATTAGAACAATTAGTACATATTTACACATGGCAAAGACAAATTGGAATGAAGTGCAATAAAATCTGATATAAGACGTGTGTTATATTGCTGGATAGTTCAGTGTTTTAAGTATCTAGCTGAGGAGCCAGAGGTCAGGGATTCAATTCTCCACTGTGCTTGCTGGGAGAAGAGCTAGCTTGTGTGGCCTTGGGCAAGCTGCATAGTCCCAGGGCTCCCTCAGAAGAAAATAATAATAAACCATTTCTGAGTATTCTCTACCTGAAAAGGGTTTCTATAAGTCAGAATCAATTTTATGGCACATGATTATTATCCTAACCCCAGAGAATTCTGCTGCTACTCACCTTTAGAAGAGATTTTTATTACCCGTGAGTGGGACAAAGCTATGGATTACCACAGCATGTCATTTCTGGTTCTCCACATAATTCTCTCTCTGTCTCTGTCTCTGTCTCTGTCTCTCTCTCTCTCTCTCTCTCTTTCATACACATACACACACACACACACACAAATCCATCAATATTTTTATCTCATTATCTCATTCCCTCAGTGACTAGCTACCTGTGTATGATTTTTTAGATAGATTGTTATGCATTACTACTTTGACTGGATTTTTAGTACTACTTGTGTTTTCCTTCTTAGTGTTTTCCATTTCTCACAGTGGCAATTTTTTAAAATTTTGTATTTATTTTTCTTACCTTTAATATTACCTTTTAATAATGTCAGGTGGCGCTGCGGGTTAAACCGCTGAAGCCTCTGTGCTGCAAGGTCAGAAGACCTGCAGTCGTAAGATCGAATCCATGCGACTGAGTGAGCCCCCGTGGGTTGTCCCAGCTCCCACCAACCTAGTGGTTCGAAAGCATGCAAAATGCAAACATGCAAGTAAATACATAGGTACCACCTTGGTGGGAAGGTAAATGGTGTTCCATGTCTAGTCACACTGGCCATGTGACCATGGAGGATTGTCTGTGGATGAACGCTAGCTCTATGGGTTGGAAACGGAGATAAGCACTGCCCCCTAGAGTCGGACACGACTGGACAAAATTGTCAAGGGGTACCTTTACCTTTATCTTTTGCCTCTTTACTCATTGTTCTTAGCTTTAAATATTGTCTTTTAATTATGTTAACCACCATTGTGTACTCTTGTTTTCAACTTTAAATATTGTCTTTCACTGTTGTAAGCTGTCTCAGATCCTTTTCAAGGAGAAAGGTGAGGTAAATAATAAACAAACAAACAAACAAACAAATCCCTTGGCAAAGGCAATAAGGTTAATAGAACCCCCTCCTCGTCTTCCTCCAGTCCCCACTTTAAGCAGCTTCGTATCCAAAGTCAATCCTACCATTGAGCCACCATCCCTAGACAGCAGATATTTAGTGTTATAAAAAGAGCAATTTGTCAGTTATACTTCCCCCCTTCAAAACAAAACAAAACAAAACAAAAAACAAAAACAAAAAACAAAAAAACCTTTCTATTTTTCCTTCCAGGGAGTGGGATATGCATTTGGAATCAAAATAATTTGGTAGGCCTTGATAGATACTTTTAGGGTATGAGATCAACCACATTTCTTGCTCCATCACAGGCAGAACAGCTTCCCAGGCCAACTTTGCTTCCACTACGAAGCTGGCACACTCCAAAATGAGCACTCATTTCACACGCTAGCAAGGTTATGCTCAAAATCCTCCAAGGTAGGCTTCAGCAGTATGTGGACCAAGAACTCCCAGAAGTACAAGCTGGATTTCAAAGGGGCAGAGGAACTAGAGACCAAATTGCTAACATCTGCTGGATTATGGAGAAAGCCAGAGAGTTCCAGAAAAACGTCTACTTCTGCTTCATTGACTACGCAAAAGCCTTTGACTGTGTGTACCACAGGAAACTATGGCAAATCCTTAAAGAAATGGGAGTGTCTGATCATCTTATCTGTCTCTGGAAAAATCTATATGTGGGACAGAAAGCAATAGTTAGAACTGGATATGGAATAACTGTTTGGTTCAAAATTAGGAAAGGAGTACGACAAGCCTGTATATTGTCACCCTGCATATTTAACTTATATGCAGAATACATCATGAGAAAGGCAGGACTGCATGAATCCCAAGCTGGAATTAAGATTGCCGGAAGAAATATCAACAACCTCAGATATGCAGATGATACCACATTGATGGCAGAAAGTGAGGAGGAATTAAGGAACCTTGTAATGAGGGTGAAAGAGGAGAGTGCAAAAAACGGTCTGAAACTGAACATCAAAAAAACTAAGATCATGGCCACTGGTCCCATCACCTCCTGGCAAATAGAAGGGAAAGATATGGAGGTAGTGACAGATTTTACTTTCCTGGGCTCCATGATCACTGCAGATGGTGACAGGAGCCATAAAATTAAAAGACACCTTCTTCTTGGGAGGAAAGTGACGACAAACCTAGACAGCATCTTAAAAAGCAGAGACATCAGCTTGCTGACAAAGGTCTGCATAATCAAAGCTATGGTTTTTCCAGTAGTGATATTTGGAAGTGAGAGCTGGACCATAAAGAAGGCCAACCGCCGAAGAATTGATGCTTTTGAACTGTAGTGCTGGAGGAGGCTCTTGAGAATCCCCTGGACTGCAAGGAGAACAAACCTATCCATTTTGAAGGAAATCAACCCTGAGTGCTCGCTGGAAGGACAGATCCTGAAGCTGAGGTTCCAATACTTTGGCCATCTCATGAGAAGATAGGACTCCCTGGAAAAGACCCTGATGTTGGGAAAGTGTGAAGGTGAGAGGAGAAGGGGACGACAGAGGACAAGATGGCTGGACAGTGTCATCGAAGCTACCAACATGAATTTGACCCAAATCTGGGAGGCAGTGGAAGACAGGAGGGCCTGGCGTGCTCTGGTCCATGGGGTCACGAAGAATCAGACTTAATGACTAAACAACAACGAAAGAGAACAAATGCTGACTGGCATTTTGCAGAGTCTCTTCTGCTCCAAACTGGAACTAAAAATGTCCTCACAGCAATATAGCTTAACTTTCAGTTTGAAGTATTATAACACTCAGGATGAGGCAATTAATTGAGTGCTCTTGAGATCTTTACATGAGGATATGTGCATAGCGGTAAACAGAAACATTGCTTAAAGTCTCAGTTTCTTTCCAGACATCATTCCCTCCTTCTTTCCTCAGATACATTTCTGGGCTTTTAGCTGATTAGTCTGGGAAATCATCCTGCTTCATGAATCTTCCACTTGTCAGTAGGATACTTGAGGCTATCCCATGCTGTTTCCTGATTTCCTGACAAGTAAAGACCACTGGCTCTTTTTGTGTGAATGATGCCTTACTTTTTCTATTATTACTGAATTGCTTGACCTCATCTTGCTAGGTATAGACAGTGTGAGTGCCTGAGGGGAAAATGCTATTTGTTCCATATTGGCATCTTTCATTTTTACTAGAAGGACATGTACAATTAAGACTTACTTTCGTACTAACTTGCATCTTCTACATTATATTTATATTTTCCAGTTATAGAAAACAAAAAATTAGGTACGATTTCACAGACAAGAATATTGACAATCAGAAACCAAGGTTCTGCAAAGCCACTTATCATTAGTCTTAGTTATATACAATACATTTATTTTACTTTCTATATATTTCATCTCAAGCCATAAACGTACTTCAGGTTAGATTATGTGTGTATTATGCTATGGTTATTTGTTCCACAAGAGTGCTGTGTGAAATTAATTAGAAAGTGGTTTAAAATAGAAGTAGGTTAGCTCATGGGGTGGGGTGATATTTGTGTCCCCCCAAATGGCACAATTTTTCTATTTTAAATTGTTTTATTTGGGGGCTGTGGTTGGGCCTTAAGGATCCCCAAGCCTAGTGGTCCCCAACCGTTTTTGGGACCATGGAATGGCTGAGCTTCTGAGGAAGGTGGGGCAGCCCCCGCGCACAGGTGCACTCTCTCGCTCAGGCGCATGTGTGTTTGCTTTTGGGCACATGCACAAAGTGGTGGGGGAGCACACCACACCTGCCAGAGCCACTGTGAGTGCTCTCCACCCCTTCACACATGCACAGGAGCACCTGTACAGCCCCTGTACAGATGCATGCGTGAAGGGGTGGGGGAGTGCTCATGCCGGCACTGGCATCTGCATGCGCATGCATGCGCAAAGCAGCTGTGGGGATGGGAGTGCATGCGGGGGGGCCTCTGGAGGGTTGTCTCCGCAGCCCGGTCTGGCTCAGGCCACGAACTGGCACCGGGTCATGGACTGGGGGTTGACGACCTCTGCCTGAGTCCATACAGTGAAAGTTGCTCACAGTTCTTTTTGTAATAATAACAACAGCAACAGTAATAATAAAAATAAAACCATTTTTTTTTCCTATGAGGGGCTCTTAGGAGTCCTTTGTGGGATTACAAAATGGCCCTTAGGGGCTGCATGCTGCCCAGGGGACATACTTTGCCAAAAAAACCCCCAATAAATCAGTAATTCCAGTAAGATTTTTTTAACAGGCTTAGCAGCATTTAATATTACAACACCTTTCTGAGTCAAAAGTCTTTCACAATATGCACTTATTTTCACACAGTCTTACAGGATGGGGCTATAAATCAGTCACTTCCAAAAATTATCTTTCATTTGTATACATCTTCAGTCTTTTAAAATCTAACACCTGCAATATATTACTCCAACTAACATATTCAGCCCTAAATCTGGAGTATTGACAGCCATGGAATTGAATTGTCAAATGGGATTTAAACTCAGCATGGGGTTCAAATTAAATTCTTAGTCCTGACCACACTAGACTTGCTGAATCAATGCTAATGGCTGACTTAACAAGTCTCATCCATTCAATAGATCTTCTGCAGTTGATCCTACTAGCTGGATTTAACACCCATATATGCAGTGCATCTATGTGGGTGAGAACATAGTTCTGATCTACATCTGTTAATTTGTCATCCTCTGGAGAGACATCAGAACTTGAGCCTTTGAACAACATAACAGTGCTTCACGTGTTTTGTTGGGATGTATGTCCATATAGATGCACATTTTTGTATATGGGAAAAAGTGTTACAACAGGTCTCATCAACTAACCATTATTAATTAAATCCTCTGGAGCAAAACAACAACAGCTGACTCTTAATAAACATAACCAAACTGAAACAGGTTTGGCATTTCTTGGCATTGGAAGAGGAGGCATGGATCCCTATTGCAGTTATGTAGCAATCCAGAATATATGGATCAGACCATATAATTCTGGGGTTAATGTTTGGCACAGCACACTCACAGCAGATAACAAAGTGGGGGAAATAGCTCTGTCTTTTTCTTGTTGCTTCCTAACCAGAGCTGTGCAGGTATGTGTTTTCGGGCTGTAGTTCCCAGAATATTTCAGGAAATCTGGGATTTTTATCCAAAATGCAAATCTGCATAGCTGGGATTGGGGGACAGCTTTAGTCCCCACTTAACCCTTCAAACTTCACCATTGGGCGGGATCATTCTCAGGTGTGTGTGGCACAATTTCTCTCTCTCTCTCTCTCTCTCTCTCTCTCTCTCTCTCTCTCACACACACACACACACACACACACACACACACACACACACACACACACACACACACACACACACACACTTTTGAGTATACACGAACAGCTAACATACAAACGTGTATCCTATATCCATGCACCAACCATCCTCTCTCTGTTGCAAACACACAAACTGTGTGGATCTGTTTCTCTGCCACCATTATGAGTGAAATAGTTGCTTTAATCAGGATTGCTGACAAACAGAAGTTTAAAGACTGTTCCCATTGATTCACTCCCGCTTTACTGGGATGAACAATAGGATTTGGGTCCCTAGCTCTCATACATTATCTTAAAACTTTGAGCAGACTATAAATTCTGCACATTTTACAAGTGGGTCTTCAGCACACTAGTAAAAAGGACAGAATGTCATGGGCAAAAGAAAATGTTCCAGCTGCTCTCCACTGAAAAGAACTGCCGCTGTGGCAAAAATAAAAGTTGCACATTTTCAAGAGACTGATAGTTTCCCTCTCTCTGCAGTCATTTTGCTGCAGGGGCAAAATGAGAGTATCGGAATCTTTGTCTTACCTCATTTAGAAGCCAGTCTAAAGGGAGAGTGAATACTGTTTTCAAGGTAGATGGAGCTGCTGTCAGTGACATATATCCCTTTTTAGTCAACAGGGCTGTAATATACTTTGTCTTTTCTGGTAATATTTGGTAACCCTTATGCAAAAATGTTGTCCTAGTTTTATCATGATAGTGTTACTCTTTATATATCTTCAGGACAAATTTCAGAAGTGGCATTGGATGCAGCTTTTGATATTATTTAGCAGCTTCTTCTGTCTTTTTCCGAGTTTGAGGGGTTGCTTTACAAGGCAAGAGCACAATAATACAAAGGACTGAGAATTCCCCAAATCCCAAATTTCCCAGAATAAAAGTTTTTTTGCACTGCCCATGCAGAGTTCTGCCTTTGCCACTCTTTTAAAGTTCCCCTTTAACTCCTTTGCCTTTGATTTCTATTGGCGTTCTCTTGCCTTGACTCTCGGTGTGCTCACCTGTTTCGTGCTGATGATCTCCAACTTCAACGAGAAGCGTGTCAGGTCCCTTATGTGCCATTATCTCAAAATCTTTCAGCTGGCTGAATTAACTGAGACCTGGCTAAAGCACAAAATCAAACTGGGAGTCAAGGGAGGGAGCTCCCATCCACCAGTACTAAGAGACCCTCATTGCTATTGGTGGAGGCAGGAAACAAGTTCTATAGGCAGCAGATGAATACTTTCTTATAGCAGGCAGGCACAACCTGTGGCCCTTGGCTGCTTTTCATGTGGCCTATGCCCATGTTTCCTAAGCACCTGATAGATCAGCGGGAGTCTGGGAGAAAAAGATTTCCCCATCACTTCTCTTAGCAGTGCTGGGGTATCAATCTCAAATTAGAATTGCTGGGGGGTAGGGAGGAGAAGTGACACTTTCTCCCAGCCTTCAAAGATTCTGCTACCTAGACGACTGTCTTTCTATTGCTAGCCATGGAGAAGGAGTCACTGCACCCGATATTGCTGAGCAATGGACACAATGAAAACTTATTCCAACCCTCAGCAATCCTGTTCCTAGGATATTCTCATTGCTTGTAGCATCTACTTGTTTGTGCTTGTGCACCGGGTGTGCAGGTATGGTGTCGGTTCTTTAGCCCATCTCAGATGAAGTTGTTGGACTGAAAAAGTTTCACAGCCCTGGCTTAAAGGCATGAAGGCAACATCTCCTTATGGTATGGCACTTGTTTTGGGTACATAAGATCCACCTAGCTGGATTAGGTTTGAACAAAATGTGGCCCTCCAAAGTTTGTTGGGTTGCAAGCCCATCTGTCTTGAGGAAGGTAACCAATGGTAAGGGATGATGGGAATTATTGTCCAGCAACATCAGAAAGGTTCCCCTATGTCCATCTCTGAATTTACATGATGGATAAATCCCCTGTCTACTTTGTAAATGTGTGTGTGTACAGTATTTGAGTTCACTATACAAAAACTAGAACCATCCAAAAATTATTTGTGTGCAGATGCATGTTATTATAGTTGTGTATTGCTACGACCCTGCTAGTGAGAAAACAATGGCATATAGACGGCAATTTTTAGAGTATCTATTTTAATTATATTTTAATTGTTTTATATTTTTATTGTATTTTAATTGTTGTAAGCCGCCCAGAGACCTTTGGGTAGAGTGGGCGGCATATAAGTTGAATAAATAAATAAATAAAATATACATCTATTCTATTCCTTTTCTTGTATAGGATTTGGATCCAATAATCAAACTCACTTAAATGCAAACTTCCTTGAATCTGTTCTTATTCAGTCTAATTCCCTTTTGAAAAAAAACCCAGAAATACACCAGAGCTCAGCTCCATTGAGTTTTTAAAAACTAAAGTGCTTCCTTCAGAATAAGACATTTTGTTTGTGTTTAACATGTAAATTGATTTTTAAAAAAACAACAAGGTTTTTTAATGCCTAGTTGTAAATACAGATGACCCAATCAAGATGATTTTAGAAATTATTTAATCAGTGGAAGACAAACTGTGTATGAAAAAGTCAGCTTGTACACATTCATTTTCAGCCTTAGAAGGTTTGCCACGTAAAGATCTCTGAATGGCTAAAATGTGGTAGTAACTCACAACAAGAGTTGTTACCTGCTGTCAAGTCACCTCTGACTTATGGCAACCCCGTGAATGAGTGAACGCCCAATGTCCTATCCTCAACTGCCTTGCTCAACTATTGCAAACTCAAGCTTGTGGCTTCCTTTAGGGATTCAGTCCATCTCATATTTTCTCTTCCTCTTTTCCTGCCGCCTTCTACCTTTTCCAGCATTTAGAACTAGAGAAGGCCCATTGAATCAATTGAACATACAGAGCAGTTAACTCACCAAATAAATCTTCACTGATGGGTATATTCTAGTTGTTACTTCCTATTAAATATCAGTCATTGTCTCACTGATTTCTGGTGATATAACAAGATATCCTGTTATTTGTGCATAGTGTTTACATGTTTACATATCTTTGTTCAACATAGCACTGTATTAGCATTTCTTTTTGGGAGGAATTATAATAGTGTAAATGGGTTTTAAACTGTCCTTTCTTCAACACAACACAAAATGTCATGGAACAGTCTTAGTTCATGTCATAGGTCTAAGTTTGAAAAACATATACCCAGTTTTCAAAATTATAGCTACTAAAGAAATTTAACCGTGGCTTTTCACATATATAATCCATGCTGGTTTATTAAAGCAATGTAACACATTCAAAGCTGCCTGCTTGCATTTCACGCTTGTAATGTATAAGAGCTTGAGAATTTTTCTTTCCAAGAATTTGGAAATTTCATCATATTCTAACCCTTCATAGTAACAAAGGTTTTTTTAAGGATGTATTTTTTAAGGATGGTGGCATTTCATGTACTGTATTACCTGTGCCATTTATTTGTGCAAAACAAAGTTCCAGCATTCTCATATGAATGCCTGTTTGTTTGAGAAGTGTCACACAATGTTAACATGGTAATAGATCTTGCAGCAGCATTTTCTATGAATGCTTATCTCCATATCTCCGTTTTCAAAATATTGTTATTAAAACTGTATAATCAGTAACAACAGAAAGTTTGATTCGAGGCGCTTTCTAACCTTTGCTCATTGTTACATAACAATCTATATTTTTTTCAATTGATGTTTCAATCTATTGTGGTCTTCAAATGTTAAGGAGCTTATAATGTCTTTCATTCTTTCATGTTCCTCGTAACATTTGGCTTCTGGTCCTGCTCAGCTCTTTCCTGACTTTTTGAAATCTCCTGAGCAAAGAAACTTGTAATCCTGTGCAGTATATTGAAGTAGTTACAGGAAGGATA